>NC_092577.1:19473033-19785078 GCF_037975245.1 Apostichopus japonicus
GCCCATGCCTGATCTGACCTACGCGGCTACCGCAATAATAATAATAATATAACGTTACTTTCGCACTCGTACTCCGATCCACCGGTGCGGGCTGAAGTTGGCTACCAATAACAGCGGACAATAGCAGCCGCCCATAAGCAATACTAATGGCGGACAATAGGAGTGGATAATAAGCGAGTTGCTGCTATCGGTAGCTAGCCTCGGAATATTTACTTGGGATATGCTTCCACTATTTTATTGACATAAAAACTGCAAACTATTGTAACTGGCAAGCTAGGCGGCAACCTGGTGTGATTGTAGCATGGATATACATGATTTCGCGCACTTTTGACGTATTTTAGTCAATGTCGTGAACATCCTACAATGAAATTGAAATTCATCACGATTTTGGATATTTGTGAACTATTTATGGGGCCAACGGCGAAATTCAATATAAACGTTACTTGCGCAATATGCCACATCGTGAATGCTTGCATAATTGCATTCCCTCTAAAAGTGGAAAGATATGTTTGAAACTTTAGTGTAAACATTCCTTGGGACGAATCGGTCGTCTGCTACAAATTGAATAGTTTAGCGACTCCGGCAGTCTACTTTTTCCGGAGTTTTCCAACAGTCATTGTTGTGACTTAACAGCCATTATAACTTGAGCAATTTTCTGGAAAATGCACAATCGTCAATTCACCGTGGAACATGTTTTACTGAACGAGAGTGAGTGACTGTGTCAAGCACATGCAATCGATGGATGGCCGTTAAGAAAGCACAGTACTGAAGTGGGGTGAGGATTTTGATCGAAGAAAACTTGGTTGAAGTTTGAAGCAGAAGGAGAGGTCAAAGTAACTTAAATTTATTGTGCGGTTTGCAGGAAATATGAGAACAGACTCAAGGGACATCGAAATTTCAGCCAGAATTTGAAAAAGGACAATGTCGCGAATCATAATAAACCTGAAATGCACAAAGCGACAGTGAGCTATTAAGTTGGCGGTCCATCATTACACAACTTTTTCACAAAAACACCCATTGGAAATGCATTTGCTGCTGGACAAGATGAAGAGAAAGAAAGGGTGAAAAAACTGGTTGGCATTGCATATGTATTGGCTAAGGAAGAGATAGCCTTCAACAAGTTTCCAAGCTTTGTTCAGTTGGAGAAGAGACATGGTGTGGATGTGGGAAACACATATCACACTGATATCAAGTGTAAAGAATTTACCGAATGTATATATGCTTCAACTTAGAGATGATTTTCCTGAACAACTTGCAAGGCAGAGTATTTCTCAATATTGATAGATGGGGCAACTGATACCTCTGCAACAGAGAAAGAATCCATTTTTGTGCTCTTTGTGGATACAGAAGGCCAAATCACTTGCAGTTTCTTGGGTTTGGCAGTGGTGAATGATGGCACAGCTGTTGGATTGAAGAATATGCTTTCAGATTTTTTTGTTGAGTTAGGCATCACAAACCTAGAGAACATATTGATAGGGTTTATGGCTGATGGTGCGAGTGTAAACCTCGGTCAACTCAGAGGTTTAGCCACTTTTTTGAAACAAGACATTCCATGGTTGTTGAGTATCCACTGCCTAAATCATCGACTAGAGTTAGCCGTTAAAGACTCGTTCAAAGGTACATATTTGGAGGAAATTATGAACGTGTTGTTATCCATTTATGCACTCTATCACAGAAGCCCTGAAAAGTTGAGATAGCTGACAGCGTTAGCCGACATAATTGGATGAAACAGTTTTGCGACCACAAAAGCAAATGGAACACGGTGGGTGCAGCACAAGCAAAGAGCTTGTGCTGCATTGATACAGTCATATAATAGCTCACTTTGAGAATATAGCTGAGGACGCCAGCACTGGGGCTACTGAAAAGGCAAAGGTGGTTGGTCTTCTGCGGAAACTGAAGCAGACCAAATTGGTGTTAAATCTGTTGTGCCTCGAGCAGCTTTTGAAGCCACTCAAAGTGGCCGTGATCAGTTCAGCACAGCAGATATTGAGTATCGTGGAGTCAAGCTGACTGCTGCACCAGGTGGTATTGTAAATGCATTTCAGAAGAATGTGCTAACTTATCAACAGAGAATTAGAGACAGCATAACAGACCGCTTTGGAGATTTAACAGAAGGTCCTGTTTTCAAATGCTTCAAAATACTGGACACTACACTGTGGCCAAATGAAGCTGGAGACCTTCAAGCATTTGGTAATGATGAGGTTGAGCACATTGTTAACCACTTTGCAGTTTTATTGGATGGTAAAAACATAACCAAGGAGGACATTCTTGAAGAGTTCAATGAGTTTAAGCTCTTCAGGCGACCTTTCATGCTACATTTCGAGATAAGGAGCGCTTTCGGAATTTCTGGCATATCATCTTCAAAAATACTGCATACTACCTGTGAAGTTTCTTTTAAAACGGGAAGCTACATTTGACAAATCTCATACTTTCTACTGAATAAAAAGATTTTTTAATTGTTGTAATAACACTACTATCTGGATTTAGAATTGCTAACAAATTTTTACACTGCAATATTATCTGTAAAATAAGAAAAATAAACCATTGCATCTTTCCAGAAGTGGAAGAAACTTCTTATCTGTCTTTTATCTATCCTTTAAATGGAATTGAATGTTCATGAGAACACTTAGGTTTTTCATGAACTTTTAGGAATTTTCATGGTCACAAGAGATAATATCTCTTTCTGTGAGAACATTAGATACTGTTTGTTTTGTGACTGGCACCCCATTTGGTGGAAACTCTTCTAGTCTATTGCTTCATCTATTTATAAAAGTGCCAAGATTACAATTTGCATACTGCGATGACCGCAAACAATGAGTAACAATTGACAGCTTTCTTTGGTGACTTTAGTTATCCTAACTTTGTACAGTACATTGACAAATGTACAAGAAGGAATGCTATCCTAGATAAATGTTTTGGCAACGTTAAAACTCAATTCAAGGTCAAACTCTGCTCACCCCTTGGGAATTCCGATCACAATACCATGTACTTACTTCCACTTTACAGACAGAGGGTCAAACAAAAGAAACCGATTAAGACTACATACCATGAGTGGTCGGATGAAGTCACTGAGACGTTACGTGGGTGCTTTGAAAGCACCGACTGGGCGTGTTTCAAGATGACGACACCAACAATAGGGTTACAGCTGTCAGTGAATATATTAACTTTTGTGTTGAATCCATTGTTCCAACTAAAACAAGATGGGTATTCCCGAACAGTAAACCGTGGTTATCTAAGGATTTGAAGGTATTGATGAAACAGAAACACGTGACCTACCATAACAAAGATTACGAAACAGCGAGAACTCGTCAAAGGGAAATTAAAAGAGAAATCAAACGGTGTAAACATCAGTATGGAAAGAAACTTGAACGTAAATTTCAGTGCAACGACAGTCGCGCAGCGTGGAAAGTCATGTCCACCATCACTGGTCATAAACTGAAAAAGTCACACACTGCACATGCTACTATGGACTTCATTAATGAACTCAATCAGTTTTATTGTAGATTTGACGAGATCGATTTTAATGAAGAACAGCTTTCTCTTCGTGCAATTCTATTTAATAAGTGCAATGATTTAAAGAGGGTTATTTTATCAGTTGATTATCGTCCAGTGGCACTTACTTCTACCGTAATGAAATGTCTCCAAAAACTTATCCTTAGGACTTTGTTAAATGATAGTGGCGTTACCATAGATCCCATGCAATTTGCATGTACAGCTAATAGAAGTGTTGATGACGCAGTCCTATTGTTTTTGCATAAAAATTTTCAACACTTGCAAACTCCAAATTCTTTTGTTAGGGCTACATTTGTTGACTTTTCGAGTGCCTTCAACTCCATTCAGCCGCACTTATTAATTAATAAACTGTTAGCTATGGGTGTAAATTGCAGGTTACTGCTGTGGACCTTAAACTATTTAAGAGACAGACCACAGTTTGTTAATTAAATGGCATTTGCTCTGATGTTCGATCCGTTAGTACTGATGCCCCTCAGGGATGCCCCTCAGGGATGCTGTCTATCTCCTGTCCTTTTCTGCTTATACACTAACGATTGCAGAAGTAAACACGATGTCTGTTCTATTATTAAATATGCTGATGATACAGTGATAACCGGTTACCTGCACAACGATGTTGTTGCTCCGTATGAGAAGGAAATCGAGGATTTTGTTACTTGGTGCAACCAAAAGTACCTAAAATTGAATGGCAAAAAAACTAAGGAGATAGTATTTGACTTCAGAAAACAGCCACATGATCATGCTCAAATCAGGGTTAATGATGAGATTGTGGAAAGGGTGCACCACTATAAATATGTAGGTACTATCATTGACTGTAAACTTAACTTCAAAGACCAGGTTGATGCAATTAGATCAAAAGCTTCCCAACGATTGTACTTTTTACGTAAACTGAAATATTTTAATGTCGACAACACTATTCTTTTACTTTTTGACCAGTCAGTGATACAAAGCGTGCTGACTTTTAGTATTATATGTTTTTACGGGCTGCTTACAGAGGATTCTTCGATTAAATTAGAGAAGGTTGTAAGGGCTGCCAGCCGTACTATTGGGAGGGATATTGGTTTAAAAACTATTTATGAACTCTACATTGATATGGTGCACCAGAAAACCCATGGAATATTAAAAGACCATACACATCCTCTTTTCGAAAACTATGTATTCTGCCGTTCAGGCAGCAGACTTCGCATGCCACGGTCTAAGCATAACAGATTCAGGTTTTCTTTTGTACCCAATTCTGTTTCTTTTTCAACCTGAGGGCTGTTAGATGTGTATATTTTTCTCACATGTATGGATATTGTTGTTCTTCATATTCTTACCTTTTCATTCAACTTCTGTGTTTTGTTTATACTAATATTTTACTGTATTCTGAATGTATCTTTATAACTTTAATTTTTATGTCTGTCTGTCTGTCTGTCTGTCTGTCTATCTAAGAGATTATTTCACACAATTGTCAACAATAGTGGGAAAGTAAAGATTCAATGGAACAGTATTTTGACTGATAAGTATATGAATGGTCTATTTTAACTGCACAATGATGAAGGCTGCAAGAAATTATTTCACTGCAAACTGTATTTCTTGTATATAGCTTCATATTATTACAGAATTTGTTGAAATAGTTTACATTGATTTACGTTAATACCAACACCTTTTTAAAGAATAATTCAGGCCAGATTTTGAAAAATATCCGGCAGGAACCGGATAATTTCTCACTATTCGTCCGGATAGTCCGGCCGGACCGGATATGCAATCAAACTCAAGGACATGTGCAAACGAATACGATTAAGGTGTAACCAATAAGATTTACTCACACTTGCACAGTTGGAACTTATATGACATATGTAGGCTACGGGACATGAATCGACAGTGCGTAAGCACACACAGTCAATAATATGCATTTACCTCCAAGATAATAAGCTTAGGCTTTAATATTAACACACTGAAGTCATAGAGAAATATACGCCTTACACACTGTACTATACAAATTAACATGACTAGGAATCGGATGCAATACTACGGAGAGCAAGTGCACAATTTCGGCCCAAGAAATAATACAAGGAGCCACAGTAAAACGATAAACAAAACATTTCTGGTCTTAAAGGTTACAATTAATAATATGTTGCAATCATACCTTATGTCTTCCTTCGGGGACTGAAGCCACTAAATTTTATTGAAATTATATGATATCGTTAGTAAATTGTAGCAGTAGCATCAGTGTGGTAAAACTACATAGCAACAACAAAAATTAATTTTTAGAAAGGAAAGAGTGGAACGCCGATACGGCAGAAAATAGCACATTGAACGACTAACAACGCTAGAGATGGCGACTGTAACACCCCTCCCCACCCCAAAAATTTGTCACTCTTGCTACATATGCCTTACAACTTTCAAGTAGAAATGCATTGCAGCACGATCGAAAATGTCTCCCTCTTGCTACATATGCCTTACAACTTTCAAGTAGAAATGCTTTCAGCATGATCAAAAATGTTTCTAGACCTTGATCTTTGGGGTAAGTTTGTGAATGGGGTACGTGATTGGAATTTAGAGCGGAGAATCTGCCAGGGCATGTATATCGAGGGGACGAGTTTGCTAGACTGGCAACCATTATAAATAATAACATTGTTACTGGTACTGGTAGTGCTACGGATGTCATGTATATTACTAGTCTATACAATATTACTAGCCTAGAACTTATTCTATTTCTCAACATAGATAATGTACTACTAGTACTAGGCAGACGTACCATTCACTGCACTTTGAAATGTGTGCTTTTTACGTGCAAAGAAACGGACACGGACCAAAGGTCAACAAAACCAAAAACAATCCCAGTCTGTTTAACAACCACCAAAAACCCAACTGAAAACCCACAAACAGAAATCTCTCACTAACCCACAAATGTATAAAATATAGCGTTTAACGTGACGTGAAAAGGACACGGACCCAAAGGCTAACAGAACTAAAACAATAAAGCTACACAAACAAGCCCGAAAATGCCAACACCAAACCACAAACAGAAAACCCCCAACCCATATTATGTAAAATTCATCCGGGGTACGCCGTCCCGATAGCAGACGACAGGCTTGCGCATTACCTGCGAAATTTTCCCAATACGGGTCTTTTCAAGCCCCTAACAGTATTCCCCCTTTTCTTACGAGGGAGCAGAGTTCTTAACTCCTCGTCAACCTTGATCGAGTGGACCTCCCTGTCAGGAACAGGAGGTCCACTAGCGACCATCGTGTCCGGTATAGCGGAAGCGGCTGCGGGTAGGGTGGAAGGGCCACTCGAGTCAATGAGATCAGTGGCCTGTTTTGTCTCATCAAACCAATCGGAGGACTCCTTAGCCACAACTAATAAGGCAGTAGTGCAGTCCTCCATTGGCGAGTCAGAATCTGGGCCACTTTGTCTCTTGGGCCGGTTGACTCGGGGCCCGACTAGTATCACCGATAGCGGGCGTAGCTACCGGTGAACCAGTACAAGCGGCATCCTGCGCCGCGTGCCACTCCGCTAGTACCATCTCCGCCGTTTTGTTCTGCTCTGCCTCAGTGGGCAGGCTGGCAGTCTCGGCAAGTTCGATCAGGGGAGAGGTCGGACACGAAAGGGGGAACAAAGCCTCCATCGGGGCGCTAGTGTCGGACACTGGGGCGATGACAGGAGCATCATGTAGTACGGTGTCAGAGGCCGGGACAGGGTCCGCTTCAACCACGCCCGTAGCCACTCTCACGGCGTATGAGCGGTCTGGGCATAAACGGGCGAGCTGGCCCGTTTTCCCACACGAGTTACATACGATATCCCCTTTACACTCGGCCAGGGTATGCCCAACCTGTAAACAGCGGCTACACCGCTTGTTCGGGCACAACCTAGCCTCATGCCCTTCCAGCCCACACCTCCAACAAGTGCGAGGCTGGCCCGGGTACGCAATGTGTGCCCTGTGCCCATTAGCCCACAAGGTAGAGGGGATATCGGACTTGAGTTCGATTCTAACTCGTCTAGTCCCGGTCTTGACACCTTTACATTAAAGGAATTCCGGCTCCTCGTAGCCGGTCACTTTCCCAAAATGCCCCAGTGTCCGCACAACAACCTGTTCAGACATGTCCAGAGGGAGATGGAGGACTGTCACCCACACCGAACTGTCATACGGTGTGACCTTCAGTCCCTCAACTCCCTCCAACACATGGACGCCTCGGACGCGGGCAGCCTCCGAGGTAAACCGTACACCAAAACAATTCATACCCCGGAGAGGTTTACGCTGAAGCGCGTCAACCTCTCCAGGGACCTTTAAACCAACAGAACGCAAAACTGCAAACAAACTTGTACGGGGACGACCTTAAGCCTCCCCCGAAAAACTCAACAGTACGATTTTGCTGTCACGGCGAGCCGCCATGACAGCTAGGGGTGTGGCAAAGCCACGCACCTATACACAAACCAAAACGAAACAAACCCAAAACACACAAACTACACTAAAACAAACTGTAAACTAATGAAGGGCCAACGTTAAAACACAAAGGTGGTCAAGGAAAGGTGGAGAGCAGCCGAAAACACGTCCGCACTCCACGAGAAGTGAACTTTGAAATCGTTTCGCTGCGTGCTGGTCGTCCTTTTGTAGTTTTCTGAATGTTTCAGTGGCTGGTTCGGCGTTTTGTCTCTGCAGGTCCGTGGGCCTACGGCTCGCTTGACCTGAGTTTCGCTGGTAAGAAGAATGGATGGTTCGGTAGTGCCGTCTGGCCGTGGCGTTTTGTATCCCGCACGGCGGGTCACGTAAAAAGCACTTTCAACATCTTTGTTTCGAAGGTTGCTTGTTTCCTCGGACTTTTTACAGTCCTTTCAGAACATCCCGTATGGACCGGCGAAGACTAGAGAGTACACAGGGTTTTAGTAAACTGCGTACAACTTGTATGACTGATCTGAATAAATATCTTTATTCTTGTCTATATGAGTTTCATTCAATCTGGGATCAAACAAAAAGAGAATACAAATTAATTAATCTTAACCTTTACACTTAGTAGGTTACATTAGTGAAATGATTATGCAAAAGTCCTTAACTCTGAATAGCACTTTAAACATTTTTAATACACAGATAATTTCAAATAAATGTCATTAAAACCCTCATAGTCTATGAACCAATGCATATACATACACAGAATACTTTGATAATTCGCGCAAGTCAACCCTGCCTGCACTTCATTGGATCGAAAAAACGTGCAATTTGACCAAACTAAACATACTAAATTTCCCGCTACTTTTACATAAAATGTCATTACAAACCAACAACTTACTTCTTTGGCAGTATACTGAAATAAAACACGTTATATGAACTTACGACTGTCAGGCTTTAACAATAAGCGGTAAAATATTTGTAACGGTAAACTACTCGACCGG
Source organism: Apostichopus japonicus (assembly GCF_037975245.1). Taxonomy (NCBI): domain Eukaryota; kingdom Metazoa; phylum Echinodermata; class Holothuroidea; order Aspidochirotida; family Stichopodidae; genus Apostichopus; species Apostichopus japonicus. Next base: position 19,481,917 of record NC_092577.1, read on the forward strand.
ACGAGGAATGTCGATAATTGTTTCTGAGTAACCGCAAACTAAATACAAACAAATTATCAATGTGAAAAGGTTAAATCGAACTGAAGTGTGCAGTAATCCCGACTTCTCGCAACACCATATAATCTGCAATCTTCCTGTTCGTGAATGCCAAGAAAATATAATGCTTAATTTGGTCGACTTCCGCCATAACTGTCGACTAATGGCTCTGTAAATATTAATTGCTATACGTGCGTATAGTAAGCATTTGCAGCGCGAGCTGAATTTCGAGCGAAAGCTTTTTCATTTACACCACGGAACCAATTTTAGACGGCAACGTAGGTTTAGACAACAACGTAAGTTTAGACAACCACGTAAGTTAAGACAGCAACGAAAGTTAAGGCAACAACGAAAGTTAAGGCACCAACAAAAGGTTAGGCAACAACGGAAGTTTAGGCAACAACATGGTAAAAACAGCACCAACAACTTTTAGTTTAGACAGCAACAAACTTAGTTTAGACAACGAAATAAGGTCGCCCTTTTCGCGTTCCATTGGTTTAAGACATAAATGAATCCAGAAAGCAGCAATTGCATCTATGGTAGTCATGTAAATATTCAGTTGTTAAGTGAGTCACAAATGTGCCTAACAGGTATCATTTGAAATGGGTTGTACATCTTATGCAATTCACTACACATATTAAATAAGCATATAATGAGGGCATAGAAAGAAACACTTACTCATCATTCCCATCTCCATCATTCTTTGGGACGGTTTCTGTGATAGTTGAAATCGATGGCTGCCAAGTGCTTTCTCGCCACATATAAAGAATGACAAAGTTTGTGGTGATATGTTAACTATTAAGTTTGATTATGCAAACTTTTATCAGGGTTTCTTTGCCACAATATATTTCATAGTCATATTTACCTTTTGTGTTTGCAAGCAGTTGTCTTACCATTTACACAAATACACACGCACAAAATTTCCATGACAATCTTGGCCGTTTGGCAAGAAATGAAGAACTATTCACAGACCGTCATGAGCAATTATTATAAAAAATTATGATGTTACCTGGCAGGGTAGTTGAAGGATGTCCATGCAGCCCACTGTTACCATGAACGAGCTTTTAGGTTTTGGCATGGGGCATTCAGGAACCATGAAGCAATGCTACTTATCAAAGTATTGTCCTGACTCTCTAAATTCACTCTGATACAGGGCCACCTGGGCTGGATGTCCAGGAAGTTAATCACCATCTCATATATATATATTTCGACTTAAGGAGAGGAAGGACTACCAGGTGTCAACATGGGCTATTCATTGTAATCAGCTAATGAGCTAACAAGAGACTACTGTAACTGTATGTACTGAAGGTAGTTTATATGTAGGCTGATTTCCTGTCAATGCTCTCAACGTAGATGTTGTAGAAGGTGAAGTGGAGATGAAGGACAAAAGCTGGATTTCAATACACTATGTATTACTTGCAAAGATTACCAACAATGGCAGAAGGGTATTCCACGCATCTCTGAAGCATAGGTCTACTGAAAACAAATACTAAAATTAATGCTGACGAACACATGGTACAATGTTGCATACCATAGGCTATATTGTGCATACTAAATAAATTACCAAAACAGAATGTGACTTTCTATGTTGGGTTTCACCTTAGAATTAAGCTTAGCGTAGCTACATACCAAGTGAAGCAAAATAAATAGGGTGGACTGGGGGAAAATCCTCCCTGCGCTTTTGGCTGAATGGGATGTCATAATAGGTACCTGTTGCCCTCATCAATAAAGACTCATCGCACACATGACTACCACGGGTTTACGAGTCTCACAACAACTGCTGGTCAGTTTTATGGCAAAGTTTCACTTTTGCAAGTATTTGTTATAAAATTTGGGGTCACAATATGAGTCATAACAGGTCCAGGGGACCATACAATATACGTGTATGTATTTTGTTTGTCTGATTATTTGGATTTACGAGGATTTCCATAGCTAGTTTTGTATTCCTCACGTAGACCAGCCATGACTGCACTAATCTAGAAATGGTTCCCATTGGGGCATACTGCCTACTGTGCATTTGGGTAAAAAGCCCCCCCAGGCTCTTTACCCAAAGGAGGAGGCGTTTTACTCCGAGAGCATAGGCTCGATATGTATTAATGCATTATCTTTATAGGCTTTCTCCTTTCTTCACATACAGAGTTATCAAGATGCCGCGTACGTACAAACGTAAAACAGAACGAGCCTCCTATACACAAGAGGACTTACAGAGGGCACTTGCGGCTATCGCTGAAGGTGCCGCTTTAAAGTCAACGCAAAGGCGTATGGTATGTCACCATGGAAGGCTTGCTAAGCCAGGGTCGGTCGTTTTGGGAAGATTCCGGCTAGATATAAATAACACATATGAGGCTGATCTGATCTTGTGGCAAAGATTGAGGATATGGAGAAGGCTTTATTTGGTCTAACGACGAAATATGTCCGACGACTAGCCCATGATTTTCCTAATCAAATGGGGATAAAACATCGCTTCAACACAGACAACAAAATGGCTGGTTAAGATTGGCTGAGCGGCTTCATGTCACGACACCCAGAGCTGGCATCCGTAAACCGGAAGCGATGAACATTGCTAGAGCGGTTGGCTTTAACAGGCCACAAGTTGAGAAGTTTTTTGACGTCTACAGAGGTGTTCTGACAAGCCACGAGTACAGCGCTGCACGGATTTGGAACATGGATGAGACCAGGGTGTCAAATGTTCAGAAGCCTGGGAAAAACCGTCACTGTTATCTGCGCTACCAATGCCGTTGCAATTTACATTCCTCCCATGTTAATTTTCCCCAGAAAGCGCGTGGTGGACACCTTAATGAAAAACGGGCCAGCTGGAGCCATCGGCCATTGCACTGAGAGTGGCTGGACCGATGAAGAGAGCTTCTTGAAATGGCTGCGACATTTCTACGAGATTGTAAAGCCATCTGTTGAAGAGAAACATGCGCTAATCCTAGATGGTCACCATAGCCACAAAACCCTGGCAGCTGTGGAGTTTGCTCGCGCAAATGGGATTGTCATGATAACCCTACCACCCCACTGCACGCACAAAATGCAGCCACTGGACAAGACAATTTTCAAAGCCCTGAAGAATGGCTTCAACGCATCAGCAGACACATGGGTGGTTGCCAAACAGGGAAAGCGTATCAATTGTTATGACATTGCTGAGATATTCGCCTCCGCATACAACAGATCAGCAACCGTCGAGAAGTCAGTGAATGGGATTAGAGTGTGTGGACTCTGGCCATTCAACAACAGAGTCTTCACTTATGAGGACTACATCCCAGCCGCACTAACCGACGAACCCCGAGGACAATCTTCAGAGACCACTTGGGACCGCGGCTGCCGAGACAGAAGTGCCTCCTAACCAAGAAAACGCGCAACAGCCTTCAACCCCTACTGATGAGCTGGAAACAACTCAATGAGCATCCAATTGGATTGAACAACCCGCAAGTGGGTCAAAGGGCTCCTTCTGGACCGAGTGTAACAGTGAAGGCAATTACACTGGGGCGATGAAAGGAGCATCAGGTGGTACGGTGTCAGAGACCGGGACGGGGACCGCGTCAACCACACCCGTTGCCCCTCTCGCGGCACAAAACGAGCGAAATGGGCCGTTTTCCCACACGAGTTGCATGCAATATCCCCTTAACACTCGGCCGGGGTATGCCCAACCTGTAAACAGCGGCTACACCGCTTGTTCGGGCACAATCTGGTCTCATGCCCTTCCAGCCCACACCTCCAACAAGTGCGAGGCTGGCCCGGGTATGCAATGTGGGCCCTGTGCCCATTAGCCCACAAGGTACAGGGGATATCGGACTTGAGTTGTAGTCCCGGTCTTGACACCATTGCATTCAAGGAATTCCGGCTCCTCGTAGCCGCTCACTTTCCCAAAACGCCCCATTGTCCGCACAACAACCTGTTCAGACATGTCCAGAGGGAGATGGCAGACTGTCACCCACACCGAACTGTCATACGGTGTGACCCTCAGCCCCTCAACTCCCTCCAACACATGGACGGGGGCAGCATCAAAACCATTCATACCCCGGAGAGGTTCACGCTGAAGCGCATCAACCTCTCCAGGGACCTTTTAACCAACAAGAGCAGCAATGCAGCTGTATCTCCATCTACAGTATTTCCACCGATGTAAAATGCTATTGAACATTTCTTGAAAAATAAATCAAGGTGATTCGTTCCAAGTGTCTCGCCTGGTTGAGCTATCAGTGGTTTTTCATCGGTATCCATGCAAATCACCAGTTCCAGAACCAGTGGCGGCGCCAGGAATTCTTAATTGGCGAGGCTAAGGGGGGGGGGGGCTGAGCCAATTTTTTGGGTGGCTTACAATATTGAGTGATCGCCGTCCTGGGGGAGGGGTATAAGGGGAGGGGGTGCCCCCTCCCCTTTTGAAATTTCTCCCAATCCTGGAAAGGCCTACATGCAAAATGGTGGCATTTAGCAAGGCTTTTGTCACCATTTTTTATGTAACTTTAGTCAAATTAGAATGGAAGATACCAATTCACAGTTTTCGTATCACTAAAATATTACCTGCTGTGAAAGATCCAATTCCTTTGCTCAATTATTATATCGCGCTCTCTGACACAACTCCTGTTTTAGTCTGTATACATGCTGTTTGTGAAACGCACACGACATTGCCGTATGAGAACAAAATTTCCATTGACCATTGTAGCACTGCGTTATGGCTGACAAAATTTGGGTAGGCTATATTGTTTCAATGAGGTTTTTGTTTGTTTGCCTGTTTCAGTTGGGGGGGGGGGCTAATGGGGGGGCTGACTACTTCAGTGGGGCGGGGGGGGGGAGGGGGGTCTAAAGCCCCCCACCCCCCTTGGCGCCGCCACTGTCCAGAACAAATGAGCCTACAACTATATAGCAAACCATGTCAATATAGCTGCTGCGGTTAATAACATATACTTCCCGTCAACTTTGATGATAATTACCAAATTTGCTCCAATAAACTTTTGTACCAAGTTTCATGTTGATCTAACAATCTAGAGAATAATCAACGCTCTGGGTTTAATACAAGCGAAGCCAGAGTGCGTACAGCGATAGCATTAAACACAGAAGCGTTGATTATTCGTTAGATAACCTAATAGTGGGGCGGATACGTGTCAAAATTTAGTCGAATTGTGGGTTTTGTGGTAAAAGCACCAAAATTGGTGTATATCAAGTTGAAGGCATACTTGATGATTTAAGATATAGTGCCAAGCCGAATTTTCCCTGTTACGTATGTTACAGAGGGAAATTCAAAATGGCCGCCGTCTGAATAGAAATCTCTATTTATTTACCTATCTTTGTGAATGGTCGACATAAAAATATAACCAAAGTGCGTTTTTATATGTTTTCTGACATTGTGAATCCAATGGTGAGTGGAAGCCTCCGATGGAATAAAACGTTACAAATCTGACCAATTACAACCAAGTATGTCGAAGAAGGAAACACCACAACTTCCTGAATCTTACACCAACTTGACGCATGTGACCATGACGAAGAAAATCCTCACTAGCCCTCCTGTGGATGGTACACTCACAAATGATGGGCACCTTATTAAATCTGCCATCAAAGAGGAGAAGAAGTGGCAAAACACTACATATCGGCTTGTAAACAAAGAGGTCCAAACTATTGATGATCCCATCACATGGGCTGCATTCCATTCTGATGCAGAACAACAACCTGACTTTGATGTCACCATCACGTCATTGCTGCCTTTGTTCACATATGATTCCAAGTCTGCGGCTATGATTCGTCACTCAATGGACAAAGTGCCTGTCTTAACACTGGACCAACCATTGTTCACGATTGCCATGCAGATCCAGTGGAACTGGCCGGATGTATATGGGGAGAAGAGGTTCGTAATTCTCCTAGGAGGCTTGCACATTGAGTCGGTCGCATTAACGACTATTGGAGATTTCCTTGATGGCAGTGGTTGGACGCACGCACTAACCCTAGCAGAAGTTGCTACAGCTTGAACAGCTGAATCAATTCTTAAGACGTCACATGTGAAAAGAACGAGGCATGCACACCAAGTTAGTGCCAGTGCATTATCCATATTATTGCACAATGCATATGATGCATACAGTGAAGAAATTGAGCCTATACCTTTTGATGATTGGTGCATTAGACGATCCGAGACTTCCCCACAATTCCAGTACTGCGTAATGCACTGCCAACTTCTCTCTCTATGTCGCTTCCCTAGTAGCGTTGACTCCATGGTTTTTTTCCACTGGATCACACCACTATTCAAGATGGGTACCTATTCACATTCGAGATATGATGCTGTTGCATAAACACCACCCGGACATTGCCAACCAGTTCGCTCAAGGAGGCTTTGTTGTGCGCAAAACCAAACGTCCACTCTCGGCAATAGCCATCGACCATGCCCACGAACAAAACAACAAGGTTGTGAAAGGAAACGGGGGAGCAATTGGTTGATTGGAGAACCCGAGAGCTCTACTGCGCTGGATGGTGGCAGGACCTGAAGTGGCGAGGGTTATTGAGGAATTTGACGTCAATTGCCTCGATTGCAGCCATCATAATGCTAGTTCAAGCAATCTCAAGCACCATGAACATACTGCTGCCGTACAAAGTGCATTTGCTAAGATGGTGGAGGCCCTTGTTCGAGTAATTGACGAAATGGGAAACCCATTCACAGAAGAGAGCTGTGACCTTTTAGTACTTGATACTAGAGACATTGCAGATCCAGCAGTAGCCGAAACTGTTCGTACTATAAAGAAAACAGGCCAGGAACAGTACGAAACTTACATGGCAGAGCGAGTTACACAACGGACAACACCCGTATCTGATCCTATCAGCAGAAACAAACTGCCATTGTTTAGCCGACCACCAAGAAGACTTCAAACAAAATCGAAGCAAATTTTGTCATCACTTAAAAGTGATTGTGCATTGTTTTTACGGCTGTACATTTCCTGTCAAACAAGGGATGGAGACTTACACAATTTCTTCAGACACGAGAATCACGCATACCCACCATCGTTGTCTCAGCTTGGAAAACTCCGGTTTGGGACGAAGGATGATCTTGCAGAATGTCTTGAAGCGTTCTGTACATTGTGTGAAGAACCTCACCAGTCGATGTCATCATATTGGATGGTGCTGCAATAGTCAACATGTTGAAGCCAATCAGTGCCAAAACCTTCCAAGAATATGCCACACAGGTGTTTCTACCTTACATCAAAGCTCAGCTGAGAACAGTGAAAAGAATTGACATCATTTGGGATGCTTACTTAGAAGGGAGTCTCAAGTCCACCACACGAGAAAAGCGAGGAAAGGGTATTCGAAGACGTGTCGCAGCATCAAACACGATCCCAGGAAATTTGCAAGAGTTCTTGCGACTGGCTGATAACAAGACCGAGCTATTCTACTTCTTGACACATGAGGTAAGCTACGATAATGGCATAAGTTTTAATACAATATAATGTTTGTTCACATTCTTCGAAATGTTCATCGACACATTAATAGCGATCACATTATAATATCATCATGGTAACAAGTACAATACAATCATTCACAAATGATGTTTATTATTATTTTGCCTCACTCTGATATCATTATTGGCAGCCAGAACAATCATTAAAGAATTGTATTCATTCTTTTCCTCTTTGTAGGTCGTGGATAATCTTTCTGCGGAGAATGAGGTATATATATTTGCACTATACCTCACCTGGATGTGTCATCCCTTGCTCCATGTACTCATGAACCGATTTTGAGTGGTACCTTGCTTATTTAATCTGGGTCAATGCTACGCTAATGGGCATTTGGGCCATATTTGGGGGCGTCTGGCGGCCCTTAGCAGCATAAAATTTGTCTGGCATAGGCCATTCAGTACTATGTGGCATTCATGCCTTAAGTTGACATTGGTTTCAAGTGGTACCTCGTTCGTTTGGTCAGATGCATTTTTGGGCCCCCTTTAACCGGCCCAGGGGCCACATGCAGCAGAGCGACCACGGCAGACATCCACTTTTGGATATACTGGGTTTTTCCACAAATGTTCCAATACTCAGATATTGCTACCTCGTTCGTTTGATCAAAGTGTACTGGGCTGCCGGTCTATAACAGTGACAGAGGATGCAACACTGATGAACACTTGGAAAGCGGAAGTTCGGAGTCTGAATTTAGTGATGGAAATTTTGACGGAGGTGATGACCTGAGCAGTGGAAATGCTACCGAACAGTCATCTGAACCTCTGTTTCTCTCAGAGCAGCTGCTTTCCTCATAATGTCTGTGTGCATGGCATTCTCTGCATCTCACATCTTCATTGAAAACTTACTACTTGTGATTGGCTTTCTGCTACCTTGTGGACATAAACTTCCAAGTTCATACGATAAGTTTGTGCAACTTTTTAGTGATTCTAATGCACCATTAATTTTGCATAGATTTTGTGATCATTGCCAGACCTACTTAGGGAAGAAGGATGAAATTGTTGCTCAGGAATGTCCTAGTTGTAACAACTCATTAGTTAATACACCAAGAAGCAGCTGTGGCATTTTTATAGACATTTCCCAAGAAAAAATTATGAAAAGTTTTATGCAAGTTGATAGGCTGTATGAGCGTTTGAGCTACCCTGAAGAACGTACAAAAGAAAATGGTGAAAATTATGAAGATGTCTATGATGGAACAGAATATAAGAAAATTGAACGGAATCTGTTTGACTTATCAATCTTATGGAATTGCGATGGCTTACCAATTTTGAAATCATCATCTTTCCAACTTTGGCCTATACAGTGCATTATACTGGAACTACCTCCACTTTTAAGAAATAAATTTTCCTTTTTCAGTGGTCTTTGGTTTGGTTACAAAAAAACCAATCATGGACATTTTTCTGAAGCCTTTTGTTGAATGTTGCACGAAACTTTTCAATGAAGGCTTTCATTGGACTCACCCAGAAACAAGGGCAAATGTTGTCTCGTATGTTAACACTCTTGTCTGCAGTTGTGATGCAGTTGCAAGATGTTCACTTCAGAACATGAGCCAGTTTAATGGATTCTACGGTTGCGGACTATGTGAACAGAAAGCAGAGTCAGTTACAAAGGGTAATGGGACAGTACGGGTTTATCCATTATCCAACCCACCTGCAAATATGAGAAACGACAAAGAGATAGCCCGTCAAGCACAAATTGCTTTGGAAAGTGGCATACCGGAAAAAGGAATTAAAGGTCCATCTGTAACCTCATGCATTCCAATGTTTTCTGTAGGGAGAAGCTTTGTTCCAGATTACATGCACAGTGTCCTTCTTGGAGTAGTGAGATCTATGATGACAATATGGATTGACTCTAGTTATCACCAAAGTTTGTGGTACATTGGGAATCGTACCAGTGACGTCAACAAAAGACTCCTTTCAATACGGCCCCTAAACGAGATCACCAGAACACCACGTTCGTTGAACACACGAAAGTATTGGAAAGCCTCAGAGTACAGAAACTGGTTGTTATGGTATTCTTTACCTGTGTTACAAGGTATATTACCTGCAGCATTTCATGTTGCTCTCTGTATCTGTTTCCATGCTTGTTTCATCTTCTGTGAATAAGCGAAATGTCCAATTGGTAAAGCATTTCTTGGATTCTTTTGTCGAAGATGTTGCTGGATTGTATGGAAAGGAACATTGCTCATTCAATGTACATCAGTTGACACACCTAGCTGTTACTGTTCAAAGATGGGGACCTCTTTGGGCACATTCAGCATTTCCTTTTGAAAACAACAATCAGATTTTCAAGAAACTTATTCATGGCACCCAATCTGTTCAGTTGCAGGTAATTTCATGAAATATTTCAACAGAAGTAATATTCATTAAAACAAATGCACAGTGGGAAATGCACAGTGCTTATGTTGTGACCTTTATGTTGATGTTAGCATTCTCTGCATATTGAATTATACCCCATAGCACAAAGTTTCAGTTTACAATTTATTCATCATCCCAACTCAATATCATGCTATATCATTGTAGTTTTGTATTCTAAACTAAACAATTTTTTGTGCAGCTCTCGTTGACCAAATACCTTGGGCAAGACCAGGGTATAGGAAAGGTAAAATGGAATTTGAAAGTGTATATTGCCCTGTACTAGGTCAAGTTTAAACTGCTTGTTGTTAAGTTTGATCGTAGTCTCATACCACATTTTACTAGCATCAGTATATTATGCACAGTGCATACTCCCAATTCTAAACTACCAATTTTGTCTTTCTACAGGTGGTTGGAGCTCTAGAAATAATGAGAAGGCTAAAACATTTCAGGCAGCACATGGGAGAAGATGGTGACGTGATTGAACTAGCTAACCGAGTTAATGGGAAACTTAATTCTCAAAATCGAGAACCAGTAGGGCCAGAACTCTTCCTATTGGGTAAACCAGTAGTTGAGACTCTCAGCCCTGCTGCATCAGAAGCTGCATTTAGATGTATTGGTCAACCAATGGTCCATAGAGTACCACTGTACAAGAGAGCAGTAGTTAAGAACAAAATGCTGCACAGCAAAGAGTATGAAGAAAATGGAAGCCATTTGCTCAAAAGAAACAATAGCACTGTTTTTTATAATGATGGCCAACATATAAAGATTGGTCAGATGGAAATTTTCCTTAAGCACAATGAGCAAGGCTATGTAATAATTAATTGTTTAAAAGAGGTGAATCCAGGTTTTGTTGACAGGCAAACAAACTACGAAGTTGAACATCTAATTGTAGTTAAGGAAATGGCTAATAAAGTCACTGTGCCACTTAGTGCAATCATTGAAAAGGTTTTGTTCATGGAAGTTGGTGGCAAATTGTACATTGGTAAGCTCCAAATGAATACGAGTACAATCTATAGGTTACAGTTTGCTAAAGCACTGAAATGTGGCTGAAGCTTCTTCTGAACTGAGCTTAGTGTTAAGAGTGAGGATAAGGCTTGAAAGTTATTTGCTGCCTATGGGAATCTGAAATTTCCATGCATTCAATTTGAAGGAACATTTGTTACAATATATAGTTTTCAATTTTCTTGTAAGGGGGGGGGGGATGAATGAAACATGCATAAGTCACAGCTCAAAACTTTCCTGAAGAACCTTCAGTCCAACACCATTAAAATGGTGTGATAAAGTTAGGTGATGAGAAAAGAAGTGTTATATTTTAACTGTACATTTTGTGAGGTTCTGTCTGTACCTGAGCTCATTTTCACACTAGATCAAGAGACTGTTAACTATGCACTGAGTGTATTTGGACTTATTTCATACATGACTTAAAGAGATGGAACCAATATTTTAGAAATTATTCTCAACAGTCAGCAAGGTTAAAGTTTGTCATGTCATGTCATGTCATGGATTTCATATATTAAAAGTTAACAAGTTTCACAGCCATGCATGAATTCATGAATTATCAGTCCTTCCTTTTTCAGCCATTTTTGACAGGTTAAATACTGTAACACATTTCTTTTAATTGACAACTCCTTTAAAGTCAATATAAAATTTTGCAACTCAAGCTTCATGTCTCAAAGTAATTATTATTATGATTGCTGTATGTCTAAAGTGTTATCTGCATATCTGGAGTGACTATAGATCCAGTCATATCTGGCTTTATATGGCCAGATAAAACTTGAAATGCATATCTGGATTGACACTATATCCAGTTATATCTGGCTTTATATGGCCAGATAAAACTTGATCTGCATGTCTGGATTGACACTATATCCAGTTATATCTGGCTTTATATGGCCAGAGAAAACTTTATCTGCATATCTGGATTGACTCTATATCCAGTTTTATATGGCCAAATAAAACTTTATCTGGCCAGATTAAAGCAGATATAAAGCCAGATCTGGGATTTCGGTAAGGGTACATTGTGCTGAAAATTTTGCACGTCAATTTTTTGCCCACCAGGAGCAAATTACCAGACATTGTTGAATCAATATGAAACTTGGTATGAACATGTAACTTGGTACATATAGTCAACAGTTGGTGGCAACTATTTCGAAGGTAATTTGGAGGCCATCAATTACGAGTCTTATCGAAAACATAGGGCCATGGCCCTGGCCACAAAAGACCTTTAGTTGACATTTGATCTTAAATTCATGAACAACCTGAAAGCAACACTTCCACAGTAGTATCGTGACAAATCCTCAACATTGTACCACGAAATCTGTAGGTATGAGCTAAAAATGATATATATGAATCTTGGTTCACAGAGTTTCTTTTAATGCTTGAATTTGAGGTCACCAGATTGAGAACAAATCACAGAATTTTGTTGAACATTGGAGTGATTGTTAATGGTCCGCAGCTACCGAGATATTTCTGATTGTTTTACAGAAAGTGAAAACAAAGGTACAGAAGGCTGTTTTTTCTTCCAAAACTCAATCTGCTTTTAACCTACAACTGAACCATATCTGATTTGAACTTTAATAGTAGGCTGGTGTTTTGTTCAAATTTCTATTAAATATGGTAATTGGTGAGGATGTCAATTTTCTTGTAAGGAAGGACACTAATGCTCATGTGTGATGATGAAATTATCTATGTCAATTGAACTTACTCTTCGTTATCTATGCCAATGATGGTGTAGCTTGCTTCGGCTGAAACTTGTTTTCCTGTTATCAGTGAAGAAATTGGAAAATAGTTGTCATCAGCATTTTTGTTCATGTGTTTATGGTTTACTGGTTTAGATTGTTGAGTTAGCTTTATAATTTGTTGCATTATATTATAGACAGGAGCTGAAAGGCACAATTGAATTTTGATACTGAAATTTGTAGGGTCATTTGACTTGTCATATATACCACAATGGGTGTAAAAAAGTTAATGTGAGAAAATGTAGTTTTTCACCACACTGAAATCACTACAAGATTTTAGACAACTTCTTTTGGGAAAAATATATTGAAAAAATAGTATTTTTCAACAGACTTCAGCATCACTCTGTAATGATGTGGAAATAGTTTATTGGTATGTACATCACATGGGAGTCTACATATTTTGAAGGAAAAAGTTAAAAATTAACCTGGCATGTGGTAGTCTCCAAAAATGTGTCGGGCGGCCATGTAAAAAATTCAAGAAGGGCCTCCTAATTTATTTGTTTTCACTTGGTCTAAACAGAGACAACACAAACTGAAATAAACATCTTTCAAATATTGCCATTTTTATCTTCTATCCCAGAAACTTTTTCATAGATATGTTGAAAATTATTCTAAGTCTGAGGGTCGCAGGCAGAGTGGCTATGATGGCTTTAATTCCATCGTTTTCATTGCGGCCTATTTTTTATACAAACAAATGTTAAAGACAATTTTAAGTTGGAGGGGAGGTAAGGATAGTGGCTACGATGGCTTGGTTTTCATTTCTGCCTATCCTTTTATATTCTTTTCAAGACCGAGGGAAGTAGAAAGTGTGGCTACCAGGGCTCTGATTGCATCTGTCTCATTTCTGCCTATCTTTTAATAAAGAAAAATGTGAGGGGAGTAGAAAGAGTGGCTAGATGGCTCCAATTACAGTCTTCTCATTTCTCCCTATCTTTTGAAACAGAAAAATGCTGAAAATTTTGTTAAATCTCAATGTGTAGGAAGAGTGGCTAGGGTGGGTCCAGTTGCATCTTTCTCATTTAAGGTATCATATTGTACAGGGAACAGTAGAAAATAATTTCAAGTCAGAGGGGAGTAGGGATAGTGGCTACGATTGCATCGTTATCAAGAACATAGCCATTTAAGAATGTAGCCACCTAGCAGCCACTTAGGCCTACGGGGGGCAGGTAAATTGTGGCGGGGTGTTAATGCAACTAGGCCCAGCTGGAGCCTTTATTACATATATTTCAGCTGGTAGGTATTTATTTTCCTCATGCTGAAATATGACGAAAATGAAGGTGTTCAGACTATGTATTGTTCCTAACTTCGCATTACTCTTACTGTAATATATTACTTACGAGTAAAACTAGCGTAGGCCTATTAGTAGTAGTATTACTAGATGGACCCTTCATAGTTTAGAAACAGAATTTGAGAGGATTTTGAGATATAAGTACGTGCAACTGGGGCCATCGTAGTCAGTCTGTCTGTTCCCCTCACGCTTAGAATAATTTGAAACATATGTATGAAAAAGTTTCTGGGATACAAGAAAAAATGTCAATATTTGAAAGAGTCTGTATTAAATGTATACAGGGGATATTCCCGAGTTACAGGGTATTATGCAACTTCTCTGTAATAATATCGTGACGACCTTCGGAATCTGTGGTAAATCTTTATTGCTCCCCTATCAAGCTTCAATTTAGGGTCCTAGTAGTATGGTTTGCTTGTTATAGAAGGGAGTCAACATTCTTCATTTTATCAAAGTTAATGTATCTGTTTAGACCAAGTGAAAAACATATTTAGGAGGCCCTTCTTTAATTGACTGTCTGACACATTTTTGGCGACTACCACATGCCAGGTTAAATCTGAAATCTGTTGAAAAATACTATTTTTGTAATTATTTTTTCAAAAGAAGTTTTTGAAGTATTGTTGCGATTTCAGTGTGATGAGAAACTAAATTTTCTTACACAAACTTCTTTCCACTCATTGTAGTATATATGACTATAATGAAAGAGCCTTATGTAGTTTTGTACTCTGTATTCCTGAGAATCTGTAAGTGTTAATTAAAAACCTAATGAGCCATAAGAATGAGTGTTATAAGCATATCTTATCTTCATTAAATATTTGGAAATGTGCTGCATGCTGTTATCTTATTAATTAGTCCTGGGAAAGTTTCATTGTATGCATGTGATCAATTATGACTAAAAAGGTGCGAAGACTGCTGGCTTAGCTTATCAGAATTGGTGGTCAGTAGCTGGGCATGGGTTCTGTTTAAAAAGGGATGTAGTCAGTGGCAGTAGCTAGATCCCAGTTGTAAGTTGTCAGCTACCATTTATTTTGCTACTCACTCAGTGAAAAAATTATTTAAAAAATAGTATTTTTCAACAGATTTAAGCATCACTCTGTAAGGCTGTGGAAATAGTTTATTAGTATGTACATAACATGGGAGTCTATTTATTTTGAAGGAAAAAGTGAAAATTTAACTTCATTAGTTGTGTCAGCTGTTAGTAATTATTCATTCAGTTTTTCTTGACCTTGTTGTTATTTAGCCTTTTGAGTCAGTGTCTTGCATTAATAAATAGAAGCCAACTTTAATAGCTGTGTTTTGTGACTTATTTTGGAGCTACAATGTTATACTTTGAACAGTCAACTTTTCCGTGAAAGTTTCCTCAATTTTCAGTAGAACAGTCTCGTTAAACTTTGTACAATTTGGCAGTAAAGCTACAGTATAACGAAATACTATGTGCCCATTTTGGACATTACAAATATACTGCAAAGAGTTTTCCCATCACTATGGTCTCTGATGCTCCATTGCAGGAATAAATTGTTTGCACAACAATTGCATGTCTAATTGTAACGTATTCATACTAATACATTCTTTTTCTTTACAGGTGTCGTCTGTTGTCTCTACATCTCAAACCTACATCCAATTCATAAGGTATAGTATAATTAAGTTTGAATAAAGTTTGATTTTAACTCAAATCAGAAAAAGTTTACTTTTAATTTCTTTAAAAGTTTCTGTATTGCTCAAGTTTCTTTAGCTTTAAAGTTTCATTTTAACTGAGTTGTGTCACTTTTCAATCTACCTTTTGTTCGATTGCAATAGTTTTGACATACACCATACAAATTTTCATAGCAACAGCAACAATATATAGTTTTCCATAGCCAAAATGAATATCACAAACATATCATTTTGTACAATCAGATTAATAATACTTAATAACAATAACTCATTACACTTAGCTTGTACACATGTTTTTCATAGCCCAAACTTATTTCCAAAACAGCTATATTACATATAATCTAAACAAAAATGTCCAAATAATTAATATAAAACATAATGCCCCGCAAATCTAGGAGGTCACGTGCAGGAAGGTTGAACCCAAAAACCCTATTACAACATCTACACAATTGTCTGACACCAACATCTCATGAAGTTCCTACTCTAGATATTTTTTTTTACATACATAGTCATAGATACATTTCATCAGGGAGACATGCAGTTCTCAGAGTACACAGCTGGAAGACAATTTTCTTGCAATGCTCTTATTGCTCTTGTTTTAATCAACATATATGAAGTCATAACTACCTCTCATATTGATAGAATCTTACAAGAAGGTGACAAATTATTAACAGAAAGATTAATACTCACGAATCACCTTGAAATTTCGCAATATTTAACTACAGATGATTTTCCATCTCAAGGGATAATGTAAAATTTTTCACAAGTATATATGGCAAGTTTTCAAATGATGATTCATGGTCTAAATCTATTTTGGAACCAATTGATATTATTCTTCAACATGCACTGTGTGTATCTGATACTAATGTTATGGTTCTTGGAGAATATATCATAGCAATATTTAAACAATCAAATGATAAATATGGAGTATTTGATTCACACAGTAAAAATAATCATGGATTGCTTGCTGAAAATGCCAGTGCTGTTCTCCTTTACTTTAGTAATATACAAAATCTCATCTCTCATTTACGCAATTTAGGTCAATCCTTATCTCTGTGTGCTTCAACCAATTTCAATACAATCAGTCATGCATACTTCTTTAGGATCAATTGACATGTTTGGCTTTAAGTCATTATCATCATGTTATTTTCAATACAGCATTTGAGAAAACATAACCATCAACAACTGTATAAATGCAGGACGCAGGCTTTAACTAAAAATAAAATTCCATCAGCAAAATTGAAAGCCAGGAGATTTGCAAACAAAAGTAAATGTAAATCTAATTGTTCACGACAGGTACCCAAGTCTGAGCACTGTGAGAATATTGTTAACAAAAATAGACTTCACATACAATATTGATGTACCATTAGAGGCCAAAAGACCTCACATGAAGGTCAACTACAAAATTCAAAGCGTCGGAAATCATGCAATAAGAAAAGTAGAAGCTTTATACAACTTTGAGATAACACCACAAATAATAGCAAAGTAAATACAAAAAAAATTGGTTGCGTACAGTGGTTCGTACAGTACATACACAGCCAGGCAGTTGGCTTTCGTGGAGTGCAGACGTGTTTTTCGCTCTCGCTCTACATCTGATAACTGTTTTTTCACTGTACTGTGCTATACTTCCCGCCAGGCGGGTGTGCGCCAGTTCGTATATCGTATATCGTTATCGTATATAGTCATCGTATATTGTATTTTATCCAACCTATCTTTAGTTTGTTTTGTTACTCCTCTGTGGCCCAGCCACCTTCGGTATCATGGCATCGCGCCGTGATTCCAAAATTGTTAAGTTAACCTTCACCGGTGAACAAGCTGTTCCACCGGTGCAAGTTTGTAGTATTTTAAAGAGTAAGGGTGTTGTTGTGCCTGGAGAGGTTGATGCGTTGCAAGCTCTCCAGGGTCGTAATACTTATGATGTACGTTTTACAAGTGACGTGACCCGGCAGAAGGGTGTCGCGTTGCTGAGTGGGGTTGAAGGTTTGACAGTTACTCCGTACGAGCGTTCCGTATGGGTAACTGTCATCCACGTAGGACTAGAGGTGCGTCAGGAACTTGTCGCAACTGTTTTAGGTCGGTTTGGGGCTGTCAAGGGCATCAAAATGTGCTCGTACGCACAGGCCCCTGGGGTGTTGAACGGGCACCGACAGGTTCGGATCGACCTCAAGCAGGACATTCCCTCCTTCCTTTTTATTGCCGGACATAAAGCTCACGTGCGATACCCCGGTCAGCCCCGTACCTGCTTCAGGTGTGGGGAGACCGGGCACGAAGCCAAGGGCTGCCCAAACAAAAAGTGTGGGCGCTGCCTTCGTCTTGGGCATGATACCTCTGCTTGCCCAAGCGAAGTTGTGTGCTCACTCTGTGGGAAGGAGGGGCATGTTTTTCGCGCTTGTCCCTCCTCTTATGTCTTTATGACAAAGAGTGGGGGTCAATCAAAGGCGCCAAGTTCTGGCGCACCTACTGCCTCGGAGGAAGCTCCACGCAAAGAGGGGGGGCCGGATGCACCTAGTTCACCCTCCCTTGAAGTTGCAGACCCCAACCCCGTGCCCGCACCGAGAAAGTCTCCACCAGCTTCCCCTATCAACTCGTCCAGTTCCGTCCCCAGCCCGCCGCCGGTGTCGCCAGATCTGGAGACTCTGTCCGACGGCGACTCCGGGGACTCGGTGGTCATCGGAGGCTCTGTCTGACAGCGACTCCGGGGGTCGGTGATCGTCGAGCCAAAACGTGCCACTGGGACGAGCTGGTACGACGAGATGGGGGAACCCTCTCTAAAAAGGTCGGCCTCAAGCGACGACTCGGACGACGATATGTCGTCTAGAGCGCGCTTGAAGCTTACAGAATCGTCGTCGGCGTAGTTTTGCCCCATTGCCCTCTCATGGCCCATACATTCTCAGTTGCCACTTTCAACGTGAATGGCATGAGGGATCATCGCAAGCGCAGTCGCATTTTCCAATATTGTAAATCAATGGAGGTCGACTGCGTTTGCCTGCAAGAAACACATATTTTGGAAGAAGATGTCCCTCTATGGGCTTATGAGTGGGGTGGTGAGCTGCATGCTTCGTTTGGTTCGTCTTCATCCTGTGGCACTGTCATCCTTCTGTCAGCTCGTCAGGCGGGTTGTGCCACTAGGGTGGAGACGGATCACGAGGGCCGATTGGTTTGCATTCTATTCAAGTATCCACAGGGTAACATCGCCATTTGCAATGTGTATGCTCCCAATCGGCCTTCTGCTAGACGAGATTTTTTTAACACGCTGCCTTCCTTTGTTCCTGGTAGTGCGCCGTGTGTCATGGCCGGAGACTTTAACTGTGTCCCAGACTCGGGTCTTGACAGACTCGGAACTTCTGTGTCTGCAAGTCCCGACGCTGGGATCACAGAATTGGACAGATTCACTTCGGCACACCTTTTAGCCGATGTCTGGAGGCATATGCACCCGTGTAGTACGGTGTATACGTGGGTGAGGCCTAACGGAGAAGATGCCTCCAGGATAGATCGAGTGTATGCGCCCGTAAGTTTTACATTTTCGGGTTGCGAGACGCTCAGCTGTCCGCTCTCTGACCATGACACTGTAGTAGCACGTTTTGTTTTGCCTTCCATTTTCCCGATCGGGCGGGGCCTATGGAAGCTTAACTGTCTGATTCTTGGCGAGGCAGAGTTCCGCCAGGGTTTCGAGACCAGGTACAAAGGATGGCAAACATTGAAGCCGGCCTTTGCTTCTACATCCCAATGGTGGGATGAGGTCAAGTTGCGCATCAAACGCTACGCAATTCAGTATTGCGTGACCCGCGCACGGCGTCGAAGAGAAAAATTCTCGAAGCTGTGCGCGGAGGTGAAGTTTGGCGACCCTTTGGCTGTCATCGCTTTGCAGACTTATCTCGATGAAAAGTACCACGGTGCCCGCGTCAGGGCCCGTGTCGAAGCGGTGGAAGCCGAGGAGCGCCCTTCACTGAGGTTTTACCAGTCCGTTAGCTCATCGGCAGGTGACAGACGCGTCCCGTCTGTACGCGCTACTGATGGGACCGTGGTTAGTGACCCTCACGGCATTGTCCGCGTATATAAAGAGTACTATTCGAGTTTGTTTACGCGTGGCAATGTCGACTTGTCGGCACAGGCCGATTTATTGAGGGGAATCTCAAAAACCGTTCCCCACGATGTCAATGATATTTTGGGGGGCGAAATAACCACTGTTGAGCTTTGGAAGGCGCTTTCGAAGATGAAGAATGGCAAGTCCCCGGGTTCGGACGGGCTTCCGAGGGAGTTCTACCGAACCTTCTGGGCAATAATAGGACCCGACATCAGAGCCGTCTTCGAAGACGCCTTCCAAAACGGACTGTTAAACGAAAGTCAACGTCTGGGCATGATTACTTTGCTGCCAAAGTCTGGGGACCCCTTGGATCCCCATACCAAGCGTCCGATCACCTTGTTAAATGTGGACTACAAGTTGCTGGCTAAGGCCTTGTGCAACCGCCTTGCACTGGCTATGCCGCATCTTGTTGGTGATCTCCAGACTTGTGCAGTGAAGGGTCATTGCATCCAGCAGAACTTGTGGTTGATGCGCGACTTGACCGACTTTGTTATTGAGCGTGATCTGCCATGTGCATTGGTGTCTCTGGACCAGCAGAAGGCCTTTGACATGGTGGATCGCGGTTTTTTAATGAATGTATTGGAGACGTTTCAGTTGCACCCAAATTTTCGTAAATGGATTTCTGTTTTGTATGAAGAAAGTTTCAGTTCTGTTATCGTAAATGGGTTTTGTTCGGAGGTTTTTAACGTAGAGAGAGGGGGGTGCGCCAGGGGTGCCCTCTGTCTCCATTACTTTATGTTTTGTTTAGCGAGTCCCTCTCTCGTCTTTTGGAAAGGGACTCCAAACTTGTTCCATTCGTTGTGCCAGGGGGTGCCAAAGTGAAATGCGCTCAATATGCAGATGACGTGACATGTATTGTTTCGAGTCTCGGCTCCTTTCGCGCACTCTCGCAGGATCTATCTATTTTTGAGAGAGCTACCGGGGCGAAGTTGAATCCAGAAAAGACAAAGGGCCTTCGTCTTGGTAGCTGGAGATACAGAAACTTACCATTCGGTGCGTCGTGGTCGGATCAGAATATCCAAATTAATGGTATATGGTTCGGCTACGATGCACCTTGTGATGTCACCTGGAACGAGAGGGCTGAGGTATTTCAGAGCAGACTCGAAACCTTTGGCACCCGCTGGCTTTCGATCTTGGGGAAAGTCACTGTTATTAATCGTTTCGTTTCGCCCATCTTGTGGTACCCTGGCGCGGTGTATCCTATTCCGCGTCGCGTCCTGGTACGGTTGGAGAGGGCGATTTTTTCATTCATATGGTCCGGTGGTACAGAGCTTGTCAAGAGGGCGGTATTGTACCAAAAACTGGAGAAGGGGGGACTAGGGGTGGTTCATCTGGGAAGTAAATTGACCTTTTTGTTATTTAAGCAGTTGTTTGTAGCGGTAACTGACCCAGGGTTGCCTTGTTCATATTTTGTACGTTTTTGGGGCGGTTTGCACCTGCGTCGATGGGTCCCGGCGCTGTTTAGCAACAGAGAACCGCATAGTAGTACTCCAAACAGGGCGGTGCGTGTCATCTGCTCCGCGCTGATTGAGTTGCCCCCTGTTGACCTGTCACAGCCGGCCCTCGTTCACAGTTCGTTGAGGGATAAGGCCTTGAATGCAACTTTTGTCGAGGGACGTCATTCTGCAGAAGTATGGCGTTCGGTGCATTCAAGGCTGAATGGTTGCAGGCTCCGTGATCTTGCATGGAGAGTTGCACACGGTGCCTTGGTGACCAACCTAAAAAGATATCATTGGCGATTGGGTGATGGACTGTGCCCTAGGACCGGCTGTGACAGCTTAGAGAGTACTGCTCATGTTTTTTGGCATTGTTACTTTGTAGTCAACTTATGGGAGTGGTTCCAGACCTGGACCGACCGTGTTACGGGAGACCGTTCATGGTCGGTAGGGCAGGGCTTTATTTTATATGGGGTAGATCCTCCAGTTTGTTCGGTAGCTGTGTTGCACCGCATCATTTTTGTTTGCTCTATTGTAAAAAAACATGTTTGGCGGAATAGATGTAATTTGATTTTTAGGGGGAAATTTGCCAGTTGGCAGGCAGTCCTGGAGGCGGTGAAGTCTGACATTCGCCTTCAGATTGAAGGCGATTTTCGCCGTTTATCTGGGGCTGCCTTTTTTGGACGCTGGTGTGCTGGGGAGGGGTTTTTCGTTTCGCTGCGTGCGGGTCGTCCTTCTGTACGTTTTTGAATGTTTGAGTGGGGAGGGGGTTGGGCGTTTTGTCTCTGCAGGTCGGCGGGCGTATGTTTTTTTTGGCTCGCTAGACCTTAGTTTCGTTTGTCAGAATGGGATGGTTCGGTAGTGCCGTTTGGCCGTGACGTTTTGTATCCCGCATGGCGGGTCACGTAAAAAGCACATACACTGTGCAGGGTGTATATTTACGGAGTGCCATAAGTGCCAGAAGACTATGTTTAAACCTAACACTTATATACACACTGTACATATACAATTGGTTGAATTACAAGACTTTACTATCAAATGAATTTCAACCAGTACATACATGTATGTACAGTGTGTAAAGTACATACACTGTATGTAAAGTGTGTATATTAGTCTTAGGTTTAAGCATAGTCTTCTGGCACTCATGGCACTCCGTACATATAAATGAAATTAAAAACTGCACAGTATTGAATTGAATGACCTTCAAGTACAGTACAATACCCAGGCTCAAAACACATGGAACATCAAAACAGGCAAGAACGTTTTATGTAAAAATCCCAAACTGTGACGATTTTTCATTTCAAAATAAGGCAAGACACCCTCCTGAATTTGTTTGTACAAAGAGGGTAGTACTATATCTCTTGCAGAAAAAAATAGTACAATAGTACAATAGTACAAAACAATAGTACAACAATACAACAATACACAATACACAATACACAATACAACAAACAACAATACAACAACAATACAAAACAATAGTACAATAGTACAAAACAATAGTACAAAAAGTACAGTACAATACCCAGGCTCAAAACACATGGAACATCAAAACAGGCAAGAACGTTTTATGTAAAAATCCCAAACTGACGATTTTTCATTTCAAAATAAGGCAAGACACCCTCCTGAATTTCTTTGTACAAAGAGGGTAGTACTATATCTCTTCCAGAAAAAAATATCAGATTTTTTCAACATGACGCGTTTTGGAGTTATTGGCCGTCAAAGACGACCTCTTTTGTACATCGGAGCAGCTTAACAACTTCATAAATTAATATTGAGAACAGCTACAACTCTGAAATTTGTTTAGGTGTAAGAACTTTATACTTAAAATGAAAGTATAAAACCCTGACAGCTCTAACATGGTTACTTTGGTAATAAATTGGCATCAAAACCCCTACCTCATGCTGAATCGCAGCATGAAATAGCAACTTTAGAGTTGCACAACTTGCAAACATATGATAGGAAAGCATTGTAATCATTATTTTGTAATGTTTGTACTAGAACAAAATAACCTGTGAAAGAATCAAGTACCCTGAAGCAATGGTTTAGGAGGAATTCATCACTAAAAATAGCACCTTTTTTAGTGAAAATTCCAAAAATGTAACATTTTGACACTTTTAAGTTGACCTAACTCCACAAGACAATATTTTTGTACCCTAATATTTTATTTTCCTGTTCTATGGGGTAGAATCTATAGGCATCTGTGATAGAAAGGTAGTAGAATGTTTAATTGCTGAGAAATGAGACCTCAAAAGTCAAGAAAATGCCAAAATGCCATGGTGGCGACAAATTGCGGAATTTCAAGGTGTGATAAATCGGCTACTTGTAAAGCAATGCAACTGAAATGTTCAGAATATGCTAATTTCATTATGGTCCAATCATACACAAAATTTGGGATTTTTTGGATAGGGTGCAGCAACAGCCATACGTGATTTGACATGGAATGACCCATATTGTACCTACAGGTTTACCGTATAGTTTGTACCCAATGTGACATAAACCTACATGAATGACCAGTTTTCAATTATTTTTTCTACCTGTAGCTGATTTAAAATGAGCTTGTGCAACATCACTTAAATACCTAATGACATAATGTGTTGTCCTATCTAACACTTACACACTACTAGTTTGTACCAAATAATCTATGTGTTATATCATGCTTACAAAATATTGGAAAGACAAACTATTGGAAGACCTAACGATAGGGCTCATTTACGATTCAAGACCAGCGTAAATTCAAGTTTGATACTAACAAAGTGTCCTTCGCGTACAGTATAAACATGTTTATAAGAACACATATTGTATATAGGCTATCTGACTGATTTGAAATTGGTGGCACCACTAATATGAGATTATGCCATGTACTATATAAATGCTTCTTATGTACTATATAAATTCTTGTTTAAGTATAGCTTCATACCAAATATTATGCAGATCATGTGCATGGGGTCATGCCAAATTAAATTGAAATTTTACATTAAGCCCCACATTCAAGAGAACAGCTGCACATATCTACTACCCCTGACCAACATGTATACATTTACTGCAATACAACATATATAAGCATATATTATTACCATCACAAAACTGTTCGTCAAATACTGTGAATAATTGAAAAAGCTCAACTTACATACACGTGCTGTTGTATTTGAGACAAATTAAACTCACCAATAAAGTCATCAATAAAATGGACTGAAAATCCCTATTTATCAATTCTGTTAGCACAGTAGTGAATAGCCTCTTTTAATGGCCCCAAACTTCTCTTAACACGAGATCTTAGTTAGAAAAATATCATAAAATGATAATGCTTTTGCAATAAATATGACAAATGTGATGAAAGGTAAACGACCTACACATTCACGTAAGTGTATTTAAAGGGTCAAGTGACACGTAGACTTGACTTTACATAATATTAAAGTTAACAATTCTTACATTACGAAAAACCCAACACCGCGATTTTGTTCCGTCTCCAAAGGGGTAGAAATCGGTAAAAAAGTACTATTACGTAATAGATTCAGTCACGTCACGGGGGGAGCGCAGAAGAGTGCAAATTGTATATGTTCAGCGCAGTGCATTGGGTATGCAGAAATCTCAAAATTATCGAAAATATTACCTTTTTCAGCAGTGTGTTACAAGAAAGTTAAGATTTGGATTCAGATGAAAAATCACAAATTGTGATACATAAGACTTCGAACAAAACATATAATGACTTATTTTTTCATAAATTTCTTGCATTTTCTTCCTTTCAAGCAACATAAACTCGGCAAAAATCGGCTACATTGACTCGTTCAGGGAAAGTGGAAAACAAATGACGTCATTTGTTTACCAAGTCGAAAGTGCATGGTATCGTCGCATGGAACTGCTTATTGCTACCACACACAGTTTCTATACACGCACTGTAGTACGCATATACACAGCACAGCATACACAGCATAGCTTATACATATCGCCAAATGGCTGCCGGTGGCATTGGCACACAGTATTGAGATAGCAATACCGAAGAAGGCAGGGAAATGGAGGACATGGTCGACGATCGTGGGGAAGTTTTTCCCTACATGTTCGAACCGGAGACCAGCGAAGAGGAAGCGGGATCGGACAGCGATGTCGAAATTGATCGTCTTGACGGAACACAATGGTAACGTTACGCCTAGCGTATTATACTGTATAGGTTACTTGTGTCACTAGTTAGGCCTACAACCGATAAATGTTTCCTAACTTTGCTTATACTCTTAGCTGGCCAATTTGTTCATGGGGCAGCAAAATTAACATGAGAGTGCGGTCAAGTTAAGTTAAGGAAGTTACTATTTTCCTTAAAAGTTGTTGCAGCACATGCCCCAGGAACATGTCACACAGACATATTTCATTTGGTTAGTAGATTGAAGGAGCCGATTGGAAGAGTGCACAACAAATAGCAGTTGTAGTGGCAAATTAGTGAAGCAAGGGACTGTAGATGCTGCAGGGAAATAGAAAAAGTAAGGAATGTGATGGATGAAGAAGGTGCTGCATGCATCACCTTACACACAGGTTTTGAAGCTGTGTGCCTGAACCCATGGGTGCTACAGACAGCATACTACGTGTACCGCCAACAGTATGGTGGCCGTGCACAGGAAAATAGCATCCATGAGTAAGTAGAGAATACATTATATTTGTTCTATACCTTTATTGATTGCTCTGACCTGCTGTTGAATGATGTAACAATACAGAGGGTGTGCTTGTATTCATAGTTTAGTATTGTTGTGGAGGGAATTACATTAACATATAGATTAGATGAAGAAAATGTGTGCACCATGTTGAAAACCTACTTCTGATTAGGACATTTTGTGCAAAAACAACATGTGTGTCTTCATCTTTCATAGCTGATTTTCATATGATTATTTTACAGGAAATACAGACACACAGCATACAGACAACTTGTACGGATGTGCTGGCAATTTTTAGGGAAAGAGGTTCTTGTTGTTCTCCCATCCTGTGCGGTAAGGAGGATTCGAGCAGCTTTTCCTTCTCAACAGTATGAAGGGTTTAAATTACCAAGACTGTGAGAATGTGGACTTTGTATGCCAAGTGAAACTGTCATTTCTGCAAAGTTTAATGAAACAGGGTCCAGTCCTGTCTGTTTTGGAATTCCACCATACAGTTTTCTGCTTCATGGTATTAACTACAATCTTGGATGAATTTTTACATGTTCAAGTTTTGGGAAGTACATAACAGTAATAAATAATAAATACTCAAGTCAATTTTTTCTATGTATTCTCTCTTGTAAGCGAAGCTGTCACTTCTAGTAGCCTGCACACAAAATCTGCATGATTGAAATCTCAAATATACTAGGTTAAAATACAATAGTTTGAATAAAGTAGCCTAAACCACTATGTCAATGGGATCTACAGAGCGTAGGCTTCCATTTTAATAAAATTTAATGACAATCAATGTTTTTCATTAATCCATGGAATATCAAGGTACAATGGGAAAAAAAGAACATTTTATCCCATGCGGGGAACAAACAGCAAATTTCTGTCAATTCATTTCGAGAAAAAACCAAAATTGGCAACATGTTTGGAACACCAAATTCGCATACAAATATTAAGTCAGCATGAAATTGATAATGTAAGTAAAACTTTAATGTAAGACTTTAGCAACTTCCCTAAAGGCTGGTAGCGACCTGTTAATTATCACTGCTCTGCAGCTGTGCCATACATCATGTGAACAGACGATTCACAGAGTCCATTGCTCTCAATTACAATGAAACAAAATTAGAAATTGGGAGGCCATCAACCACTTCAGCAAAGCTTTTGAAATCTGCTTCGGTGTTGTTTTATGGCATCCTCATTGTTCGGATGAACATAGGAGCTTGCAAGTGGTGGTGGCTCTTTTCTGACAGGAACAGGACACTCCTCTCCCAGAATTCCACTTCTGCAGAAGTTGTGCAAGCAGTCAAACAGTTCCATACGTAATCTGTACAATAGTAAAGATATGAAGAATAATATTATAATATAATAATAGTTCATGAAAACATACCATTTAGATAGAGGCATTCCAATCACTCCATTTTGGTCAATAGTCATGGCACAATGCACAGTTGTCAGTCAAGTCTTTGGATGCCCAACTAACGCGACAGCTGATACACCTCGATTGGTGTGGATACATGGGTCAGCTTTTACCTGACAACTTGTGCCTGAACAATTTCAATATATTTTTTAATGATTACAACAAAACCCCTACACCTGTTTGTGCACCTAATATTATGGATCATGTAATCTTTAGCAGGATGTGTGGTCATTGTCTCAGTAGCTTAACCACCGTTTATTTAGTGAAGTAAACATGTGGACAGAGTAACATCCTGTCCCATCCCCTTGTAATCCATGGTAAAAGAGTTTATAAGATGCAACTTTCACCATTTGTATTCAGTAGCAGATATCCAGCCAAGTGAAGATGTAATATACTCTGTTAAATCCAACTACTTCTTTGTGCCTTTATTTCTTGTTCACATACCGCTGTGACAACTCTACCAGATACAGTTTGTATACGCTTATTGAAGTAAGGACTGATGGCCTCACCACACATTCCAGACTGCTCCAGTGTTGGTGTTAAAATTAATAATGGTCCTCTTTCCAGAAAGTGATAGCACCAATTAATTTTCCAGACTAATCTACTATCAATCTTGAAATTTCCTTCAAGGGTCATCTTTGTCATGTTCAGATTCATCAGATGAGTGAACTGATGGAGTGTAGTCCGGACTACCTGGCGGTTTTTTGGTGTATCTCGATGAGGATGCCACAGCAGCAGACGGACCATCATCGCCACTGTGAGATGGCCCTGGTTGCTTTCATGTTCTTGTCGCTGTTGGTCCAGTCAGCAACTACAATGTAATCTCCCTTCTCTCAGTAACTATAGATGTAGCCTATATATTTTCCTGTCAAGCCATCAGGTACAGCCTCCTCAACCACTCTCGTCAGGCAGGCGGATATGATGGATAAAAGACAATGTATGTTATCCCCTAGTCAGCCTGCCCCGATGGAGTATTTTTTCCCCCAGGACGAACGTGGGCATCGGCCAATCAAATCCCTGGATTCCAAACATGTGACGCTTTTTCCAAACACATGTACTGAATCTTTTTTCCTAGTTTTGACCCCAGATTATGAACGACAATCGTGCAATTTCATAGAAACTGTATCCTTAACCCACTTTCTAAACCCTAACTCTGATTTCAAACGAATTTGTAAATTCCTGAAAAACCTGAAACCCACGTTCGTCCTGGAAAAAAAAAACGCGCCCCGATGTGCAATTTTAATTGCTATTTTGCTTTCAACGAGTAACATTTTGGCCCATGTACTCACTTCTGCTATAGAATACTCTATAGATGTATGAAATTTTTCCATTCTTCCTCTATTACCCTGAATCCAGACTGTCTATCAATACTAAGGTAACACTGCCACTTTCCTTGTGAATCAGCATATTTCAACACCTCCTTAACAAATGCTGGAGTCCACGTAAGTCTCTTCAGGAAGAGAGAACAAAGCACATAAGTTTAATATGTAATGAGTGAGGTGGTAAGTCATGACTGTTACTTAATGAGTGAAGTGGTAAGTCATGACTGTTACATTATTATTCATCCAACAATGAGGTTGATTCAAGATCAGAAAAGAATAGAAACAAATATTGGAGAAATACTATGGCTCTCATATATGTTTCATGGTGATCCACCTGAGTATACATTACATCCCTGCACCATGCTGCTGCAAATCTTCCAATATCACAATGGATATGTTCCATTGATACAACTACATGTGAGGGTGTTCATGTAATAATTTGCTACAGACAATGTTACCATGTGTTATGTGCACCATTTGGCATATTCTTTCATATGGTGAGATGCAAAATAGACTATTTTGAGGGATTTTTTAAGGAACAACAAACAAAGTGCATAGCCTTTTTGTTTTAATATAAAGCATTAACCAAGGACTCTTGAAATTTATTCCACTCATTCTACACTTTGAGAAATATACCAAAGTCTTCAAATATGAATTTGTTGCAGATTTTACAAGTAGTATTCGAAAAACTTCAATATTACTTCCTAGTTACTATACATGTACATTAATGGTCATTGAATACATTGCAACTATCTCCTCTCATTTGCACTGTACCTAAATTCTAGTCCACCGACGTCACATAAGCATGGGCGGACTGACCCATAGGCTAAATAAAGCTATATTGTAATATTATGACGAGCCCGGCTCCTCCAACATGTAATATTATATCGGGACTCGCGATAGAAAGGTGCTGACTGGGTTATCTTGATGCCGTATTTTATGCTTCTTCAGGAGACGTCTCGAACGGAAGATAGAAGAAAACAATGAGTTCTCAGAAAAACAAGTTGACAAGATCGGATTTGATTAGTCATTCGGTATAATTTCTTCTCTGTCGATTCTCTTCTCTAATAAAATTACAATGATCTCACTCCGTCAATTACGTAATCAAATGAGTGACGAAGAAGTGATGACGAAGTAAAGAGATGGTATCACTATTTGAGAACATCCCCCTCAATCTGTTAAAATTTTTGGATACTCAAAAATGTTAACATCATACTGCTTTAACTCATCATAATCTCAGGAAGGTAGTGTAAGCACATTCACTGATCTTCATTGACTTCAATAGATGGTCTGCATGTATCTCAAAGGTTAACATCTTGGTTACGAATTATTAAAATGATGATATGGTATATACATTGACACTATCTACATGAATTTTTTTGGGTGTACCTCTTCGATATTCATGTCATCATATGATGTAATCTAACATAAACATCATTAAGGTATCTGAAAGTTGCATGACACAGCAAAATATGCATATCTCTTACAAAATACATTTATGCATTTCATACATCAATAATACATTTATATCAAAAGTGAAATCATGCCGTGATTGGGGTGAGATCAGAGAGTACTGGACTTAGTTATCTTTTAACTGAACAGAACCACCTTAGCGTTGCATAAAAAAAATCGTATACTAAGAATAGAACTTTCAAATATTACAAACTCATTTACAAATCTCCTCTTTAATGAAGGCATAGTTTCTAAACTGCTTTGAAACCTTGTGAATCATATACATCCACTTGAAGAAAATCAACAAAATGTGACTCAATAGCATGGTGACCGTAGGTATGCACTCCGAAATGATCTAGTAAAGTACCAAAGTACTAGATATTCGATACCATAAAAGAGACCCCATAGACTATGACATCAACAGATATTTCTTCAAATTGACATATTACTTAACATCTTGTCTTTTCAACTTCTTGCTTCATGAAGAAATTTACTTTTGCATGAATACTTGAGGAAAAGAAAACATACATAATTTCCTCAAAAGATCTATACTTTCATTTGCTCGGCTAACTGTTGCTGTAAGCAAAAGTTGCACATCACCAATGCCGTCTCTGCATAGCCTTCAATATAACATCAATGACGCAATGTAAATATCTTTAAAATATCTCTCAATATATGAAAACCCATGTTGGTGATATTCCGGATATGTTCTAATTGCCGGGTAAACGTTTAACCGAATCCATAAGGAGAAATAAGGTATACTCAATTCACATTTGTTATAAAAGATGAAAATAGGTCACTTGGTGGTGTTTTTAACAATAAAGCTTATATTGTTACACCAATACAGTACAATGACTTCCACTTAATAGGTATGCGGGTAATTGCCATAACGCATTCCTTTCATACAATCGTGGGTTAAATCACCTGTTCATCTGAACTTAGGCAATATGCAGTTATACATACTAACCATATAATGTTTGCAACATCCTGTCTGGATTGCCTGTAATGTTCAATCCCGTTTCATGGAGAAAATTCATTATTTCCCGTGTTGGAATATTTTCCTACAAAAATCGTGATGGCCAAAAAAATCAGTGGGCCCATGTTTCTGCATAACAGAGGTCGAAGTTTCCTGTTCACCGACGGACATTATGCCGAATACAATTAGGCTAGTTACGAGTATAAAACCTGAGCCTAGTCTTATTTGAACACACTATCGACGGAAATACAAATATGCAATACATGGACAAGATTAAAATAATTTATCGGTACACTCTGATCTCAAATAGGGGGTATTGGGATATAAATTGGCATGATTTCACTCACCCTTAACTAAGAACTGGTTCTGCAAACGATGATTAAAGTCCCTCGGTTAGTAGTAGCAGTAGTAGTAGCAGGTAGGCCTACATCTCGAAATAACTGCAGATTCGTTCGTCGTTAACATCGGGTACAGCCTTGGCTTAGATTGCGAAAATGTTCAGTTCTGATGTTTAGAGCTGTAGTATGCTACGTACTAGTTGCGCGAATGTTCAAGCGCGAACTGCTATTGCTGGGTTGATTACGTTAGTTAACAGATCAGTGGTTCCGGCATCCGGTGTACAGACTTAGGCTAGTATAGGCTGACTTCCATCGTAGAGTGTGTCCGTTAGGCAATGTCGTGAACATACCTTGTGTTCCTCGTTAGTACTTCGGGCCAAAAGATCTCCTGTTCGTTATTGAGCGTAACGAACGAAAGTTGTGAAAAGTTTCGTTACCGTTTTGTTCCTGAAGAAAGCAACCGATCTCCAGCATGTAATATTATGACGAGCCCGGTGCGTCCGACATTTAATATTATATCGGGACTCGCGATAGAAAGGTACTGGGGTTATGTTGATGCCGTCTTTTATGCTTCTTCAGGAGACGTTTCGAACGGAAGATAGAAGAAAACAATGAGTTTTCAGAAAAACAAGTTGACAAGATCGGATTTGTTTAGTCATTCGGTATAATTTCTTTTTGTCGATTCTCTTCTGTAATAAAATTACAATGATCTGACTCCGTCAATTACGTAATGAAATGAGTGACGAAGTAAAGAACTTGCGGTACCCATGCCGCCTTTTATATTTTACTCTACCGAAAATCTCACTTCGCATAATCACAAGGCAGCCAATAACCTGCTCATCCTGCATTAGCTTAACGATATAAAAATCAGTGGTTAAATGACTGATCTGCCCTGATTGGATGGGAGTTTGGAAGTCCACCCCCTTTTTTATGGAAACTTCCATACCACGTGTGTAGAACCTTCTCGAATGTTCTACAGACACAATCTATTTTTGGAAAAGGCCGTGACATGATTGAATAAGATTTTTTTTAAATTTAATAAGTTAAAACTTCTCGTGGGAAAACTGAATCCTTGACCTAGATAAATATATAAAGGGCCTGTACGGTGTCTCCATGGAGTTTTTCGGGAACATCAAAGAGATGGTATCACTATGTACTTCCTATTTTAGGCCCTTTCATTTAAGAAACGCCTTAACAAAATGTTGAACAGGATTCGTACATGGGGGAGCATGAGTGAAAATATTAGTGTTTGCACCGGGTAGAAAATTTGTACCCGGGTACCCAGGCCTCTCTACCCACCCGGACGTGAAAAATTGACAGTAAATGTTGAATTCGGGTAATAAATAGGATCTGGGTAGTGACGTGGTCAATCCTCTCCAGTCCAGTTTCTTCCAACCCTGTTCCCTGACTTCACTAGCCTAAACGGAATATTCAGCAGGTGAACAAAACATGATATTTAACAAATTTACTGATTTTAGTTGAAATCAAAATTAAACATACCAAGATGAACAGTTTATAATCAGGTTATTGGTTGGACAACGTTCACCGGAAAAATGAAAACTAGCTTCATAGGTGAGCAATGAAATTGACCACGAATTCCGAAGTTGGGCCAAAAACTTAATAACAACATATACCCGTGGATGCAAAAAGTGATTGAATTAGGCCTAGAATAATATCAGAGATTAGAGCTTCACTGTAATGAGTGAAACTTCTAAATGTGATTTGGGCTAGCCTAACGCTAGGCCTAACTATATTGGCTCAACTCTAAATGCACGGAGCACCTGATGCATGCCCTTTTTTGGTATTCGACCCCTGAATCATAGCAAGGCCTAGCACACAATAGTAATTAATACTCCTGGGCTAGTTCCGTTAGGCTAGGATTAAAACTTAGGCCTATGCCATAGCTGATAACACTAGGCATAGCCTAACACACTTTAACGTAGTACTTAGGCCAACGTTATCCGAGTAGCATAACGCTAGGCCAACTCGCAATAACCCAACAAGACAAGTAACATTTCGTCATTATTTATTACGAATATTATATCAATATGTCGATGAACTAATATCTGACTTTCAATTATATCACCTAGGAATGATAGATTCCATTCTTCAAGTTTCCCTTTGACAAATTCATCCATTTCGGCAATTGAATTTACTGACTCGATCTGCGATGGGCAAACTAAAGTTGAAAGACAAGCGTTCATATATATCATATGTAGTGAATTTTGTAATTGTTAAACCCGCCAACGTACATTGACGTGGAAAATTGTCAAGATGCCAAGGCTCTTTTACAGTACCCAGAGTGATCAATATCCTGGTTGACTGTAAAGTGTTCTGATTTAAACAGTGTTAGAAAAATTAACCAGGATTATTCAACCAGAGTGTTTTTAGAGTGTAGACATAATATTATCATACCAAGATTGGGCTCAAATAGTCCAAGTAATTGTGGTCCTACATGTACCTATAAAGTAACCAACACTATAGCCAACACTTGTGATCACAAATTGTGATCGGATTTTTGATCGGAAGGCACTTTTGAGATCTGAATATGGCGTCCAAAATTTCTAAAATATTAGGTCACCTACAAGCGGGTCAACGGATAGGATAACATTGCTGATCTCAGATCACATGACTGTTAAGTTTGAAAATGTTCCACCACCCCATTCACAACTTGTCCCAAAATGTCAATCGTGTCAGACCTTGGCACTGGGAGTTAATTGCATTAAATGTCTAACAAATAATTTTCAACTTGTATAACTTCACACACAAAGGTCACCCACGAATTAAACCCCTTGACAGTTTTGATCGGTGTGACCATTAAACTGTAAAAATTCCAAAAAATTTTCTTTGCCCATTTCTCCCCCCAAAATACTATTTTTAACATTAATTGACCTTTGGTGACCTCGGATCACATGACCGTTAAGTTTGAAAAATATTTCCCTATACCATTTGCAACTTGTCCCAAATATCAACCGTGTCACACATTGGCACTGGGAGTTATTGCACTAAATGTCTAAAAATTAACTTTGACCTCATAACTTCACACACAAAGGTCACCTGGGGTCAACCCATTGACATTTTTGATCGCTGAGACCGAGAATATAGCATCAAAAATATAAACATACAAACATTGTTATGTTTCCCCATTTTGGCCCCCCAAAATACTATTTTTTAACATTAATTGACCTTTGGTGACCTCGGATCAAATGACCGTTAAGTTTGAAAATAAAAGTATTGAAATACATAAATAGTTACACAAGGTGCAGATTTATATTTATTTATGCCATTTCTTCTTCAGCATATACTGAAAGCGGCTTTTCACTGGTGCTGGGTTTCTTTGTTTTAAAATCGAGTGCTTTTCTATTATTTTCATTAGCTTTGCAAAACCTGGCAAAACATTACTATTATATTCCTTGCTAAAACTCCTCAATGTTCCAATTTCCCCTGTTCACCAATTGATTCTCTTTCTTTCTTCATTGCCGCCATCTCATCTGAAAATAGGAAATATATTTATATTGCAGAATATTTCTCTGCATGTTTTCTGCACTGACATAGTTAACAGTATTATCAACTATCATTGGGGCACACTCTCATACCACATCACTTGCAAAGTATGAAACAAGCCTACTTTCTTTTATACTTAGCACTCGGACTAGGTGTGGTGTCTTCTTCACTCTCTTTTCGAGAAGAAAAAGAAAGAAAATAAACAATTAAAAATCAATAAGAAAAAAAAACATCTGTACAGTACTTATAGGCCTAGCATTTGTAGAAGTCAAAGTAGATATTGATCTGACTTGTGTACTATAATTGGTAGTGTACATTCCTTTTAAATATTTTTCAGACGGTCAGATTTCTTACATGCTTTGTATGGGTACATTGTCATATTATGCAAGCACAAACAAGTGAGCAAGTCTGAAGTGGTGAGTCCCCAGTGCAAAAGTTCTGTAATTTCTACCGCCTCATAACATGCTTCGATATTTATGCATGTACATACCACACCCCCCAAATTTAAACCACCGTACAGCTAGCTAACTAGTACACCATGCACAACAGAACTGTTGTCAATGATAATGTGCTACAGTGTCAGTATACATTGAGCTTGTTCATTTGAACCATTGTTACATTAGCATAAATGTTTGTTTCCCTGGAAACATAAAATACATGGCATAAAATAGGTCTTTAGTGATTCATACAGATAATTTGCAGAATATTTGTCTGCATGTTTTCTGCACTCACATAGTTAACAGTATTATCAACTATCTTTGGGGGCACACTCTCATACCACATCACTTGCAAAGTATGAAACAAGCCTACTTTCTTTTACACTTACCACTCGGACTAGGTGTGGTGTCTTCTTCACTCTCTTCCACCCATGGTCTTCTACGCTTGCTAGGGTGTGGTTCTGGTACAGCTTGTACGTGAATTACAAGTACAGGGAAGGTTAAACACATGAAATTCATGCATTTGCTAATGCTGGATATTTATGTTTTACACTTTTGTGAGGGTAAAGCTCTGTTTACAGCAGCAAAGTGGTAACCTACCCTAAAAGGCCATTACACCAAAATTTGAATTTTACAAAGAGGAAGAGTGCATTAGGAAACAAAGAAGAAAATATGCAAAGGATGCAAAAGAAGTAAAAGCCAAGTTCAAAAGCAAACCACAAGGAAAGCATAATAAACAAATATGAACATGAAGAAAGATATCAGATTAAGAGGAACAATTTGTTGAGCCTGATTCAATTTTCACTTCATGAGTATCACTTTTGATAAAGATTCGTAAAGTGGGATGTGACTTCCACCTTTTCCCAACCCCCTCCCCCAACTTGCAACTGACTGTCTTCACTGTTCTCCAACGTGATTTCAATATCTGAAAGATAATTAAAAACGTTTGTGATCTTCATATAGTTGCCTTTACTATGAAGAATGTATTATATTTGATTTACTGACATACAGTCACAGACAGAGTTCTGGTTAGTTCCAATTAATTAGGGCACCCGGAACTCTCATTGCCCAAACCGCAGTTGGTGTGAATTTTCAGTCTTCTGCCGACTGACACAGAGTTGATTGACAATTTCTAGAGCCTAAACCACCTCATGAGACTTCAATGTCTTTGGATATTTCGTTACTATACATACCCTCCATTGTTAGTATAAGACTTGTGTTTGGAAAGTTTTCTAATTACCCTATGAGTCAACTGATGACATGTATTGCACCTATAGTAGTAATTAGCCGGAAATCAACTTGACTGTGCTTGGGCTCTTATCCAAATTATCATTCGTGGTTAAATATCATCACAATGATGACATAACTTTGGGAATTGGTTACAATAGTGCTACTGAAGGAAGCAACAAGAATATGTTCTTGCTTGACATCATTTTCTTCCCAAACCCAAATGACTTCAGCTGCCAACTGTCCCTTCTTATTCAAGTCAGTAAACAGTAAAATTTGAATATTTCTAAATATTAAAGACAGCCATATAACCATGTGTTCTGACATATGTCTCACCATTCACCTCAATTAATCTTAGAAGACTTTCATATGAAGCAGAAAAGCAGTAGCATTATTCTCATATGCTTTGTGTACTCACCATTAACCTCCAAGTCTTTCAATGTGGAACCTTTGTGTTGGGCAATTGTTCCCGACTCCACTGCCATCAATAGTTTGGCAACTTTGGTACATTAAATTGTAGACTCGTGGAGTCGATAGGACATTCGATGGATGTCACCATTGTGACCTAAATGGTTTGACACCCATTGAAGTTCTCCCTCTTGAAGACTCAGCAACTGTATAATAAATCATTCCCCAAACTGTTGTCAATGACTTTGCATGTTGTTAAACATGTTCATGCAACAACAGTTAATATGGGTCCTATAGATGAAAGCATTAAGGCAGCTCACATTCTTCGATATTTCCTAAACAAATAACCATTCAACATTTCTTCAATGCTGAAATCTGTTAGTACATCGATTCACTAAGTTTGAGATTCAAAAGATGAAAAGGCCAGAATGGCAACATTTCATGGTTGCTGCTTCATATGGATTGTACATTCAGAGAAACATAAATGTTTCAGAAAATAAAAGCAAATTCCTGAACTTTTGTAAAAGAAATAATGCTAGGCCATGCCCCTCATTAATATTAATGATATCAATTTCAAAACACATCAACATGGGTAGTCAGTATCTACCTATAGCACATACCAATTTTGAAGATATACAAGCCTATGGTTGTGAAATTTATTGTCATTTGAAGATTGCAACATTTGACCCAGTGGCACCAAAATCCACAGGGTTTATTTACTCACTTCGGGCAATCCACCGGTATGGTAGTGATTATTCATTGCCTTGTAACATTATTGGGCATACAAACATTTGCTACAGTTATAATGCTAAGTCCCGCCTCCTCACAAATATGCATGATATCAATAAAAACACATATCAACATCTTAAGGAAATCTAGTTTTATCACTATAACAAGTTTGAAAAAACTGACACTTAAGACTAATGCTAAAGTTCTTGTAATGTTAAGGTTTTTTATTTCACCATGTGACCTCATTAATATTCATCATATGAGCAGCAACAAAAATAAGATTCATCTAAGTATTATGAGTCACCCACACCAAGTATGGTATCGATCAATCTTTCCATTGTTGAGTTTATCGTGCATACAAACTGAACTGTCAGGTAACACACACCCCCAAAGTACTTGGATGCATTCCCGCTAAGCTTTCAGCAAGGAACACACACACACGCGCACAACGGAAAGAAAGTGCTGATGCGAGGAGAAAACAGTTCAACTTTTTAGGAAGACAGTTCATTTTAGTTTGCGGCAGGGTGATCTAAATTTAATACAAATGACGAACTCGTTAACACAATACCTGATGCACAGTGGCAGTATACTTCCTCATTGTTGTTGTGGAAATCAGCTGAGGATTTTCACATTTGGCCTCAACTGCCATGTCACGAATAACCTTAAAAGAAAATATGAAAGTTGTATTGGATTCCATCCAATTAATTGTTAAGAACTGCTACTGAAGTTCATTATATACCTAAACAACAATTAACTAAATGATGCATATATCAATGTACTGTAGAAGGCTAAAGGTGTAGATCAATAAGTAGTGTTGGTATGATGTATAATTTTGTGTTTCCATATTTGCATGACATCTGCAGAAAATTTACTTTCTACGAATGCAGTTTAGAAATTTTGAGTTCACTTTTTTTCTGTCACATTTTGGCAACTCCCTACAATATTTCATTTTGTAAAGAATGTAAGCAAAGTGCAAAAGACAATGTGAATGATTCAGTAACCATTACTACCAATGTCTCAAAGATACAACACCCTACTGCCAAGACTGTGTTGCTGAAACAAGGAATACGATTCTGATGAAGTAAATTTAATATCTAGAGGTATCTTCTAAAATCGATAGAGGTATGTATCGATGGAGGTATGTATTGTCACGTACAGTAGACTGACCTGTGTTTATCATGCCATAGTGTTATTGTATCAAAAATGGTGCTTTGGGTCATAACTATTGTCGTGTAATTGTTTTCCCTCTATGTTGTGTATAAGTTTCCGTACTTTAACTTTCCTTTTTATTATTACCATGTGTTGTATAGTTACTTGTAGAGCTCGCCTTTCAACGAGACATACAACCGCGCTGCGGTGCAACCTTGCATTCCATTTTATATATTCAAACGTATAACGTTCAGTGGAGATGTTAAGGTATGTTGTTGTTTAGTTGCTTTTCAAGGTTTTTTTAGCTGTATATTTATTAGGGGAGTGTTAAGTGGAGTTATTCAGCGTATTATTTGTATAAAGCGCTAGGCTACTATGGTTCTGCTTGGTTAGGCCTTTGAGCTCGTTCTTCGTTATGACCTGATACTGGTCGAAAGATGTATACAGTTGCTATTAACCTACTTTGTACTTGTTTATGTATATGTTAAGTTATAAGTTCACTTAGAGGTCACGGGTGCTAGTTGGCTGACTATTTTGTCCTATGTTGATAAGGCTACTACGGATGCCCTTAAGTGCCGTAAGTTTTAAACACATACTTCAAGGTTACATATTATTTCAGTTGGGCTTATTTCTCTCCGTTTTGGGGGGAAAAACTGGTAACCATGTTGTGGCATGACTTTCTTACTACTAAGTATGCTTTATGCTACTATTTCACTGTTTTCTTCCTTTTTTCCTTTCAGAAATCTTACACAATGGTTGAATCTAGTTCGTAAATAAAAGAAAGACAACATACAGTATTGCAGCAACGTGTCAAAGACATCATTCTTCAAATCAATTATTTACACCCATTTCACAACAACTATTGTACAGCTAGTTGTGGTTACTAACACACAAAAGCCTAGTACAAAGTAGTCATCAAAACCTCTCATTGCACTAATTTTGTTGTGCAATAATCCTCCATGTATCCCAAGTAGCCAAAATATTTTCTTTCAAGCCAATGAACTGTATGATAAGTAGCCAGTGTTTCAACATGGTGCTGGAAATGTCTGTCAACAGTTCCTTCATACAATTATCTGCAGATATATTTTAGAGGTCATTTGAGATCACTAGTTGGAAATAATTGAAATCCACAAAAAATTGTTCACTCCTATGTGGCTACTATAATGAAAGTTAAAACATAATAAGCAGTGTTAATTATTTCCGTGATTTGCAACTGACCTATGGATAACAATAATGTAAAATCTCTTCAGCTGGCCCCTAGTTATAGTTATATTTTTTTGTAATTCAGGAAACGAAGTACTGATAAACATTCTTCATATAATTTTACTATATTGTGATATTTACATTTGGAATAAATTTGAGATATTGAAATTCCCAATTAAGAGAATAAAGATGCACACCTTTTCATTCATTGATGCACAGTAATAATGAGTTTGTTTCGAAATAGTTGATTCTTGGGCGTTCAGAAGTTTGAAGCCGTTAAAGGTCATCTTGATTCATTATAGATGTCATTATTTCAAATGTGCTGTTTCAACCAAAGGCCTGCTGCACCATGACTGATCTGATTATGCTTTTAAATCATGGAACACAATTTAGATGGCAAAGGAGATTCTCACAATCTTTAATTTGTTTCAGCCAGCATATTCTGATACCTGCATTGTGCCTATTATTAACCACATGTACATTTTTGGTTATTTCTTGCAGGAGCAACCTCATCAACTGGTAGAGCAGTGGACTGATGTAAATCACTGTCAGTGTGCCACTTACCTATGATATCCAAAACACGGAAAGGACTTTCGTGCATTGGTATGTAGATGACACTGCGTTTGGCCACTCTAAATGTAGTCTGTATTGGCCCCAAATTATAGCATGCTTAAAATTGCTAGTTTTCAAAAGTACTTTCTAGGAGGTCTTTACTTGCCAAACTGTTTTCACACATTCTACATGAACACAATGTCTCAGTGAGGTATAGTCCCCCAGGGTCAAAGTTAAAGCCAATTTGAGCAAAAGTGACCATATCTGAATATCTGGCATACTTGTGGCCAGTACAGCATGTATTTAGTGCGTGGAATGACTTGCCAGAGCACAACAAGCACAACAAGGGGGTGTTGGGCGTTTTTGTCGCTGCAGGTCGGCGGGCGTATTTTTTGGGCTCGCTTGACCTGAGTTTCGTTTTTCAGAATGGGATGGTTCGGTAGTGCCGTTTGGCCGTGACGTTTTGTATTCCGCATGGCGGACCACGTAAAAAGCACATTAAAGGGTGCTTATTTTT
This sequence comes from Apostichopus japonicus, assembly GCF_037975245.1. Lineage (NCBI taxonomy): Eukaryota > Metazoa > Echinodermata > Holothuroidea > Aspidochirotida > Stichopodidae > Apostichopus > Apostichopus japonicus. The sequence continues at coordinate 19,522,789 of NC_092577.1, forward strand.
TAAATGTCACTGCTAGTGCTGAAAATAGCTCTGTACCCATTCTTTTATCAGAACATTAGAATGTTGCTAAAAAACGATTTCTTCTCAAGTTCAATGCAGCATTCAGATTTCTCAGTGCCACACTCCTACTCTTTGTCTCATTAATGTGACATTAACATCATCATATACCACACGGAGATCTATATCATTCAGTCTCACATCTTTATCTACTTTGATGATAAATCTACGGCATTCCTAGTGAGTGTTGGGTACAGAACAGCGTAGTGTTCTAATAATGGGCACGAATTATTACAGCAGTGTATAAGAACATAACAATCTCTTTCACATCACATGTGTGGTATCCATGGTTCTTCATTTTGAGGCGGCTAACCTTGCTGTTATTGATCTGTAGTGCAAGGTGGTGGGAAACACCGAGCCCAGTGTAAATGCAGGGTAGTGAGGTTGATTTTGTTGAATACTGACACTAGTGTAATAGTATGCAGTATCAGAGCAACCAATATGTATGTAGTAAGAGTACTTACGTTACACCTACCAAATTGAATGCTGTTCTCTTTTGCTTAATTATTCCCCATTATGTTATATCATCCATGTTTGGTTAGTCATGTGCAATCAACTTTGAGATGATTGTTGTTAATAATTTATGCCTTCAAACGAAAACCTAAGTCCTATGGTTTGCATGCTGTTGTGCTAAATTTTCTTGCATGTTCCATCGAAATGATTTATGTGCAGAACTCAAATCAGTTTCAGCATTCAGGAAAGTTGTTTTGTTATCAGAATAATCACTACTTACTAATGTGCTTCAAATGAAGCAATTTTTTTAAGATGTAAGACATATGTTACATGTTGTATTCTGGTTTATCTATGGATGCTGACATTATGTGACTGATTTATGGGAAAACCTTAACATAAATGCAGGATTATAATTTTCTTTAGCCTATAGCATAATGTACTTTAGAAGTCCCCTTTTTTGTGACTTCAAATCACCAATTTTGCAACTATGACTCATTTTGAACAGCATTTGTTTTAACTGCAAGCTACAGATATGAAACTTTCATTATTTTGCATGATTAGTTTCCATCATTGATATGTTGTGTGCTGTTATAGCATTCTGTCTAAGAGTACATGAATGAAACATGTTAAACTTCACACTTAATTCATTATTATCTTTTCTGATTGTGTAGATATGAAATTGCTTATATTGTATATTGTGTAAATGTTGATTGATGGTCAACTATCGAATGATATTACAATTTTCTAAATCCAGTACATAATTACCTCTGAAAAACCTAAATATAACTTTATGTTTTGAAAACGAAACTGCTATAACTGTGTACCGAACAATACGAACTACTTTGGCTATCGTGACATTCGTTCGGGCAAATAGCTAAAATAACTTTGTTATGAAACACAACTTTTCAATGCAATCATTTCAAAATCTGCTTTCAGTAACAATGATGTGCTGCGTTGGCTAGTGTTCTACAGAGCACCACCCAAGGTCCATAAGTTTGAAACTTGGCCTTGGCATTATGTAACGAGTTCACCAAAAATCACAAAGGATAGGAGCTTGGTTAACTTGCACACCTTTTCACATCTTTTGCATATTGATCTGTCACAGTATAATATTCTTTTACGATTACAACAAGAAGCTGCCCATCATTGCTCCTCTCTGACTGAAGTTAAGTGAGTGCCTCTGTCCTTTAATTGTAATATTGTTAACCATCAGGGTCCATCCCAAACCCACTCCCCCCCCCCCCCCCCTTTAGCACTGTTGGTAGCTTCACCAATTGACCTTATGCCCCATAACATTATATGTTTATATGTTCACAGATATCTGCGCAAGCATTCCAAGCCACGGCATGGCCAACGTAGATGAAATGGTATGTTTATCATTCAAGTTATGTAAAGAACAGCAACTGCTTTGGTCAGGTTTCATACCATGTAACAATAGTATAGAAAGCTAGAGGTCCACATAGTTTAAGAGAGACTTTGTCCCTCATCTGATGGTGGATTTGGTGTTGTCATCATTCAGGTTTTTGGTTTGTTTGAGCTCCCATGTAGAAGCTAAAGGAGTGTTGCAATCCTTCTGTGTATCATTCCATGCTTAAATCAATCTTTATAAAACTCATCGTACCCTCATTAATGATATGAAGTTATGTCACCAATGTTATGTCAACTTCACTGTTGATAAATTTTGAAATGTTAATGTTAGCCATATCTTCTACCTATTTACATATCGCTTCTCGGCCTTTTGGCTAAGATCATGTGTAGTATCTGTTCCCTTCGGGAATGGTGATACATACCTGACGATGATCACACAGTCACAGTCCCGATGCAAGGGGACTGGGGCTGAGAGCGGATCAGTCGTTTGGTAGTTTGGTATTCGTGCCCAGGTTCTTTCCTGGGTGACTTTTTCTTAAAAAGTACTTATTTACATAAATGAATTATTTATTCTCCTCGTTTAATGTTCAGCTATGATTCTTCAAGCAGCACTGACTTATTAATCTGGCCAGGACATTGTCGAAAAACCAAAAACTTTGTGAACAAGCCTTCTGAATTGTTACACTTTGTACTTTTCAAGTCTAAATTTAAAGTGTATCTTCTGGCAAGATTTGTTCTGCACATTTTCCTCATCTTATAAGTATGTGCTTTACAGCATTTTTTAGAAAACTTTTCTTGATTAGCAGTGGAAGCATAGTTGTATTGTTCTTCAAAAATACAACATGTGTAGTTTTGTTTTAAAAAAAAGCTTTAATTTAGAACAGAATTGATCAGCTTTTTGGTTGTTATTAAGTACAGGTATCATCCTTGCCATACCATCCAAATTTTGCATACATTCTTCGCATGGTAAAGGATATATTGGAAGAAGCTATCATGATAAATAATTTACAACTTAATCTCATCAATTTTTTGTTGAATTTCATTCCTGTAGAAAACTATCAAATCGTTCCAACCCATTGTTTTGCTGCAAAAGGTACCAGCAGTTACTCCTCTCGCTTCCAGAGTAATCCTTCCATGGAAACAGGAACCAGAGGTAAGTCAAACTTCAATTTTAGTTGTGAGATATCATGGACGTGATATATTTCATTTGTATTTTGTCATTTTGAGACTGTCGAAATAAAATGTTAGTCTTTAGTCACAGTGGTATGTGTAGCAGATATTGTTGTCAAGAAGTGTATATTATTCTTGTATTAACAGCTTGTGCAGGTCTCATGTAATGTTAAAGAAATGTGTCGAGAACTGGAAGGTAGTTAAATGAAATTTGAATTGGGTTAGTTTTTGTCATCTCACTCAAACTATTGGAGTAAATGTTTTGTGGTGAATATCGATTTAATTCGTTTGATTGTCTGGATACAACTGTTAAGTCTACATTTATCTACAAATTACTCAACACAGCATATTTCCCTTCCAAAACATGAATGTGTGACTTCTGCCAGACCAAATATTGGGCTATGATGTCATCATGCAGTTGTGAACTTCTAATCAGGCTGTTTTTATTTTAAACTAAATCAAATATCTCTGAAAGACAAAAACATTAACTTGTCAATGTGCAATGATGTCTTTAAAAGTTTCCAGCATTCAAACAAGCAAATATGCGTAACAAAAGTGGGAAGTAAATTGACCTTTTTGTTATTTAAGCAGTTGTTTGTAGCGGTAACTGACCCAGGGTTGCCTTGTTCATATTTTGTACGCTTTTGGGGCGGTTTGCACCTGCGTCGATGGGTCCCGGCGCTGTTTAGCAACAGAGAACCGCATAGTAGTACTCCAAACAGGATGGTGCGTGTCTTCTGCTCCGCTCTGATTGAGTTGCCCCCTGTTGACCTGTCACAGCCGGCCCTCGTTCACAGTTCGTTGCGAGATAGGGCCTTGAATGCAATTTTTGTCCAGGGACGTCATTCTGCCGAAGTATGGCGTTCGGTGCATTCAAGGCTGAATGGTGGCAGGCTCCGTGATCTTTCATGGAGAATTGCACACGGTGCCTTGGTGACCAACCTAAAAAGATATCATTGGCGATTGGGTGATGGACTGTGCCCGAGGACCGGCTGTGACAGCTTAGAGAGTACCGCTCATGTTTTTTGGCATTGTTGCTTTGTAGTTAACTTATGGGAGTGGTTCCAGACCTGGACCGACCGTGTTACGGGAGACCGTTCATGGTCGGTAGGGCAGGGCTTTATTCTATATGGGGTAGACCCTCCAGTTTGTTCGGTTGCTGTTTTGCATCGCATTATTTTTGTTTGCTCTATTGTGAAAAAACATGTTTGGCGGAATAGATGTGATGTGGTTTTTAGGGGGAAATTTGCCACTTGGCGGGCGGTCCTGGAGGCGGTGAAGTCTGACATTCGCCTTCAGATTGAAGGTGATTTTCGCCGTTTATCTGGGGCTGCCTTTTTTGGACGGTGGTGTGCTGGGGAGGGGTTTTTCGTTTCGATCCGTGCTGGTCGTCCTTTTGTGTTTTTTTGAATGTTTCAGTGGGGGGTTGGGCGTTTTGTCTCTGCAGGTCGGCGGGCGTATGTTTTATTGGCTCGCTTGACCTGAGTTTCGTTTTTGAGAATGGGATGGTTCGGTAGTGCCGTTTGGCCGTGACGTTTTGTATCCCGCATGGCGGGTCACGTAAAAAGCACAAAAGTTTCATAATAAATGTTCTTCATGGCAACAATATTGTTGACACATTGTTCTTTGTGCCAAAAACGAAAGCATCATGATAATGAGATTATGGTTACGTATCACTCCTGCAAACCCCCCCCCCCCTCCCAACTGACAAACTATTCGGTTAACACATACAACCACATGCCCAATCCCCCATCCACACACAGACACACATAAAATCATACATGTTTTTCATCCCTGCCACCAATTGGTATTCCCCTACCATCAATTGGTATCCCCCAACCTATCTTTTGGTTTACCATAAGGTAACCGTAATAGATCTGTCAACCTTCATTCCAATAACTTAAAAGGGTCTGAGGTGTCCTACAGTTTAAGTGTTTTTTTTTTTTAATGGTAAGTGTAGTACAATATCTCTTCTGTTTACAAACTTTAACTTATTTTCAGGAGGAGATAATGATGCTGATGATGACAACAATAGTGGTCATGACGACATAGATCATGATGGTGATAATGGTGACGATGTTAATGACCATGATGGTGATAATGGTGACTATGATGACCACGAAGGTGATGACGATAATGATGACCATGATGGTGATAATGGTCACGATGATGACCATGATGGTGATAATGACGATGATGATGACCATGACCATGATGGTGATAACGATTACAATGATGATGACCATGATGGTGATAACAATGACGATGATGATGACCATGATGGTGATAACGACGACGATGATGACCATGATGGTGATAACGATTACAATGATGACCATGATGGTGATAACAATGACGATGATGACCATGATGGTGATAACGATTACAATGATGATGACCATGATGGTGATAACAATGACGATGATGATGACCATGATGGTGATAACGACGACGATGATGACCATGATGGTGATAACGATTACAATGATGACCATGATGGTGATAACAATGACGATGATGGTGATAACGATTGCAATGATGATGACCATGATGGTGATAACAATGACGATGACCATGATGGTGATGACGATGACCATGATGGTGATAACGATGACCATGATAGTGATGACGATGATGATTGGCCACCTCTGTCACTACCTTCTTAGTTGGATCTAACAGGAACAGAGACATTCTCAGGTATGACAACTTCTACAGTAAATAATGATCCTACTTGCGCTATTGAAATTTCAACCTTCCACACAACCCTCATGTCCTCAAATCTTTGCAAAGACAATTATACTGTTTATGGGAATAAAGATAATATCCTCATCTGGCAATGTCTTTCAATCAGTATCAATAATCTCTCAATCAAACTCTTCTCACCAAAATGTAAACTCAGTGGCTAATCACTACATACATCTACAGAGAAGTTATGATGCACTTGCATTATCAGAATAGTATACAATGTATCTCTCACATCCTAACCTACAAGTTGTGCAGCAATTGTTTTAGATAAAGCAGGGCTACATCAACTTCAATCTATCGACCTTTATGCTTCATAAGCATTCAAAACACAATTTGGTTGGTTGACAATTTGATTGTTAAGTGTTGTCAACATCTTCTCGAAATGGTAGTCATTACAAAATTATTCTGTGAGCATGACATCATCGCTGGCATTACTTTATGAGTCTGTTTATATGTTTCCACTTGCCTATCACCCTGTAGGTCAATGTTAGCTTATTAGTTTATTATGAAACTGGAAAAACAGATTTCATATTTATTCATGGTAAAGAACATAACATGATTCACAAGCTCAAAGCTCAAGCCCTGTAAACTTTTCTAACACCTACATACATACCCAGAACCGAGAACTGAATGATGCAACAAGAAATTTAGGAAATGTAATATCTTTCTCGCACATTCAATATTCTTGCGTGTGTCCTATTGAACCCATCCACACACCAATCATACTTATTCATGTAGTAAAACAACTGCATCTATAAACCTTTGCTGTCTGTTAATAATGTGAATATGCCTTTGAAAATCCGCAAAATGAGTAAAGGAAACTTTGGAAAGTGCTAAGCTTCAAAAAGGTGAAAGGAGGATGCATACACTGTACTTTCTGCCACTATTTTGAATTTTTAAGTTGCCACAGATTAAATTTTCTTACCCAATTATATTTTTTCTGTGTAGAATCAGAGAATGACGAGTGGCCGCCACCACCACCTCCCCGTCAAGAAAATTTCATGGCTGATATCTTTGGTAAGAATGTCAGAATCTTGATATGTTTCGATACATACACAAACTTACGATAACTTTTCAAGAAACCAAATCATCTTTTGCACATGACACCTTCACAATGAAGGTCACATTTCTGAAAATCTTAATTTTTGGACTTTCTGTAAATAAATTTCTTTCACTACTAGTTGGTAGTAACCTGTATAAGTGAAAGGGTTTATTGTTAGGATTACAGAAGAAGTTAATTTTTCACTAATGTATTAATTTATCTTCAGGAGATGATAATTGGCCACCTTTGCCACTCCCTTCTCAATTGGAGCTATCAGGAACAGAGACACACTCAGGCATGGAAACTTATGTATTAAGTTGACACTTTCTGTGTTAAATAACATGTGGCTGCTTCACTGTTTTGAGATGCAAGAAATCAATACTGAAAGCTAAAGATGACTTCTATTTCAGTAACTCTGTACAGCTCAAAATATAAAGATACTGAGAAAACGGCTACATAACATGACAAAGGACATTAACTTTTCTCGCTGAAGATATCATATATATATGGGAAGTTTACCAAGGGATGTCACTTAATTTTATGCAAGTATCTCAAAATATAGCATAGTGAACCACCAAAAGACAGCACATCATTTCGTAGCTATGGCAATAATTATTATGAGTATGTTAACACCCTTTTTCCGGCAGGAGAAACCGTTTTTTGTTGTTGTAAAGTATTGATATATTGCATTGTGGGAAAACTGTGCAATCTTGTTCTTGATTTGCATATATTTTCTCTCAAACAGAGAAAATGGTTTCCTGGACAGCAGTCCAGAAGAATATGAAGACTTTTATGGACTTTATTTCACATCAATATGTTTTACTTTCTTAATTGGAGAAGATTATGATTGTCCATCCCTAGCTTCCCAAGTAGATCTAACAGAAACAGACACAAATTCGGGTATGCAAAACTGTAAGTGTGCTTTTTACGTGCAAAGAAAACGGACACGGACCAAAGGTCAACAAAACTAACATCAATCCCCCAGTCTGTTTAACATCCACCAAAAACCCACAAACAGAAATCTCTCACTAACCCACAAATATATAATGTAGCGTTTAACGTGATGTGAAAAGGACACGGACCCAAAGGCCAAGAGAACCAAAACAATAAAGCTCTACAAACCAGCCCCAAAAAGCCAACTCCAAACAACAAACAGAACCCCCCCCCAACCCATGTTATGTAACGACTACACAAAACCTCCCACACCTAACAACTAGCTCACTCCAAAATTTATCCGGGGTACGCCGTCAACCTTGATCGAGTGGGCCTCCATGTCAGGAACTGGAGGTTCACTAGCGAACATCGTTTCCGGTATAGCGGAACGACTGCGGGCAGGGTGGAAAGGCCACTCGAGTCAATGAGATCAGTGGCCTGTTTCGTCTCATCAAACCAATCGGAGGACTCCATTGGCGAGTCAGAATCTGGGCCACTTAATGTCTCTTGGGCCAGTTGACTCGGGGCCCGACTAATATCACCGATGACGGGCGTAGCTACCGGTGAACCAGTACAAGCGGCATCCTGCTCCGCATGCCACTCCGCTAGTACCATCTCTGCCGTTTTGTCCAGCTCCGCCTCAGTGGGCAGGCTGGCAGACGAGGTGGGACCCGAAATGGGGAACAAATCCTCCACCGGGGCGCTAGTTTCGGACACTTGGGCGATCAACGGAGCATCAGGTGGTACGGTGTCAAAGGCCGGGACGGGGTCCGCTTCAACCACGCCCGTAGCCACTCTCGCGGCGTATGAGCTGTCTGGGCATAAACGGGCGAGATGGCCCGTTTTCCCACACGAGTTTAACACGATATCCCCTTTACAGTCGGCCAGGGTATGCCCAACCTGTAAACAGCGGCTGCACCGCTTGTTCGGGCACAACCTGGCCTCATGCCCTTCCAGCCCACACCTCCAACAAGTGCGAGGCTGGCCCGGGTATGCAATGTGGGCCCTGTGCCCATTAGCCCACAAGGTAGAGGGGATATCGGACTTCACTTCGATTGTAACTCGTCTAGTCCCGTTCTTGACACCCCTACATTCAAGGAATTCCGGCTCTTCGTAGCCGCTCACTTTCCCAAAACGCCCCAGTGTCCGCACAACAACCTGTTCAGACATGTCCAGAGGGAGATGGAGGACTCTCACCCACACCGAACTGTCATACGGTGTGACCTTCAGTCCCTCAACTCCCTCCAACACCTGGACGCCTCGTTCGCGGACAGCCTCCGAGGTGAATCTTACATCAAAAACATTCATACCCCGGAGAGGTTTACGCTGACGCGCGTCAACCTCTCCAGGGACCTTTACACCAACAGAACGCAAAAGTTAAAAAAACTTGTCCGGGGACGACCTTAGCCTCCCCCGAAAAACTCAACAAAACGATTTTGCTGTCGCTGAGTCGCCATGACAGCTAGTGGTGTGGCAAGCCACGCACCTGAGAAAAACCAAAACCACGAAACAAAGCCAAAATTACACTACAAAAGTATTGAAAGGCCAACGTAAAAAACACAAAGTGTGTGGTCAACTAAAAGTGGAGAGCAGTCGAAAACACGTCCGCACTCCACGAAAACCAAGTACCAACCAAAACTGTAAGTATTACGTTCATAAATTGTTTGTCACACATGTGGCTGCTTCACTGTTTTAATTCAGAACCAAGTATTCATCAAAACAAGAAAGTGTAGGTAGTTCAATTATTTCGCCCATTATCATGTTTCTTTCATTTCTACAGTTGATTTTGTCAATACATATGTTAAATCACATAACCTGTAACAGTTTTTTTCATATTTTTTAAGCAAAACCGCCTTGGATGAGACTTCCAATCTGTTTCAGTGATATTGCTTAAAACAACATTCCAGCAGCAAAAGATTATTCTTTTTATAATTCCTACTCGATTTCCTGCATCCTGATAGCATATGAGAGTTTCAGAAATTTTGTGTATCATTGAAGGTAGCTGGCAATTAAAGCAAAATGAGTGACGTCATCACATTATTCAAACCCTTAAACAGTCAAAATCTCCGTTTTGCAGATAAAGCACATCATATAGACAAAAAGGAATGATTTAGACCCTCAAGATTGCTTATATGCTACGATTTTGCATAATACCAGTGTGTAATAAAACATACAACAAATTCAGGTAAAACCCTTGAAAGGCATCCGAATTGACAGACTGCACAATTTTTATGTTTTAAATTCATCTGTTAGAGAGATATTGCAAGATGCACTGGATATAAAATAAAGTTCCGAGTATCAGTAAGAATTTGCTACGTACATCTAAAATGTCTTGCGTTAATTTGAAAAACATATTTTAAATTGAATTATCCAGTATATTCTATATGCTCATAGTATATAACAATTTCCTTTTTTTTTAACCCGTAAATATTTTCAGCCGCCTGCAGCTCAACAGTGACAATATATCCAAGGGTAACTCTACCAGTATACACTAAAACCAACGGAGGCAGAAGTTATGAGAAGTTTCAGTCGTGTTTCGTCTGTGCGAAAGTAGTAACAAGTAAGATGGCTCGCCACTTGAGTATCCACGCTGATACAGAGGCTGTTGTGGCAGATGCCATTACTGATTCAAACAAAGAGAGAGGATCCCAAAAAATGGAGGCCCTACGAAAATGTGGAGGTTTTTAAAAAAGGAGTTAGAGAACTCATAGTTGTAAGAAGGTCCCATCATGTTAAGGTTGTGGAAGATTATCTGCCTTGCCTGAAGTGCCACGTTTTTTTTAAATCAGTGAGCTGTGGAGGCATGTCTGCAACCTGAACGAACACATTTCCATTGGAAAAAGTGAAATGGATCCAGATTGGACGAATGATACAACGCTCACTGCCAAATGCAGAATGCTCTTGAGTGGTGCCCTTCATGGCAAAGACACACTCTTCTTGAGTGATAATTTCGAGGACTTAACAAGAGAAGTCATTTCCAAAATAAGGGACGATGAAGAGAAGAGGATGTTGGAGGCAGATGAGCTCATATTGATGTTTGGCGCCTCCCTGTTAGAAAGACTTGGAGCATTGAGGCGGCACGTGATCTCTCAGAGAATGAGGCAGCTGGCCAGACTGCTAATAACATTCAAGATAACAAATGGACAGACATCACTGATGGAACTTATTGATGCAAGCAGATTTTACGATGTGGTGGTCTGTGTGAGGGGTGTTTGTGGCGATGCACAAGAGCAAACTGTTGCTGGAGTAAAGATGTTCACCAGCCCTTCGTATGGGCTCCACATTGGACATTCTATTGTTAAGTGCTGCATGATAAAGCGTGGAAGGGCGATCAGGCTGAAAAACCATGAAATGAAACAGGAGGCGGTGTCCTTCCAGGAGCTTATGGAAGGGCAAGATTGGATATGAAAAAATTCATCTCCAGCCTTGCAACGCCTGAAAGAACACCTCTTCAAATATAGTTGATGGACTGCCGTCCACATCAGACCTTCAACAATTGAGATCCTGTACCTATGAAAAATTCCAGGAGGTTCAGAAGAAGTTGAGTGAAACTCTGGATGAGTTCCAATGGATGAGTTCCTTCAGGTTAAAGGCGATTTTCGCCGTTCATCTAGGGCTGCCTTTTTTGGACGGTGGTGTGCTGGGGAAGGGTGTTTTGTTTCGCTGCATGCTGGTCGTCCTTTCAGTGGGGGGTTGGGCGTTTGTCTCTGCAGGTCGGTGAGCGTATGTACTTTTTTTGGCTCGCTTGACCTGAGGTTCGTTTGTAAGAATGGGATGGTTTGGTAGTGCCGTTTGGCCGTGACGTTTTGTATCCCGTATGACGGGTCACGTAAAAAGCACATTTGTGCTGGCCACTACATTTAACAAAAGGAGAGGTGGCCAGGATGAGCCCCTCCTTCTACGTTTGCTTTCGTGGACGGTGGAGTGCGGACGTGTTTTCGGCTGCTCTCCACTTTTCCTTCACCACACACTTGTGTTTTTTACGTTGGCCTTTCAATAGTTTGTAGTTTGTTTAGTGTATTTTTGGCTTTGTTGCGTGGTTTTTGTTTTTGGTAGGAGCGTGGCTTGCCACACCACTAGCTGTCATGGCGGCTCGTCGTATTGTTGAGTTTTTCGGGGGAGGCTAAGGTCGTCCCCGGACAATTTTTTTTAAGTTTTGCGTTCTGTTGGTTTAAAGGTCCCTGGAGAAACCTCTCCGGGGTGTCAATGTTGTTGATGTTCCGTTCACCTCGGAGGCTGCCCGCGTCCGAGGTGTCCGTGTGTTGGAGGGAGTTGAGGGACTGAAGGCCACACCGTACGACAGTTCGGTGTGGGTGAGAGTCCTCCATCTCCCTCTGGACATGTCTGAACAGGTTCTTGTGCTGACGCTGGGGCGTTTTGGGAAAGTGACCGGCTACGAGGAGCCGGAATTCCTTGAATGTAAGGGTGTCAAGACCAGGACTAGACGAGTAACAGTTGAACTCAAGTCCGATATCCCCTCTACCTTGTGGGCTAATGGGCGCAGGGCCCACATTGCATACCCGGGCCAGCCTCGCACTTGTTGGAGGTGTGGGCTGGAAGGGCATGAGGCCAGGTTGTGCCCGAACAAGCGGTGTAGCCGCTGTTTACAGGTTGAGCATACCCTGGCCGAGTGTAAAGGGGATATCGTTTGCAACTCGTGTGCGAAAACGGGCCATCTCGCCCGTTTGTGCCCAGACCGCTCATACGCCGTGAGAGTGGCTACGGGCGTGGTTGAAGCGGACCCTGTCCCGGCCTCTGACACCGTATCACATGATGCTCCTGTCATCGTCCCAGTGTCCGACACTAGCGCCCCGGTGGAGGCTTTGTTCCCCTTTCGTGTCCGACCTCTCCCTGATCGAACTTGCCGAGACTGCCAGCCTGCCCACTGAGGCAGAGCAGGACAAAACGGCGGAGATGGTACTAGCGGAGTGGCATGCGGCGCAGGATACCGTTCACCGGTAGCTACGTCCGCTATCGGTGATACTAGTCGGGCCCCCGAGTCAACCGGCCCAAGAGACATTAAGTGACCCACATTCTTACTCGCCAATGGAGGACTGCACTACAGCCTAATTAGTTGTGGCTAAGGAGTCCTCCGATTGGTTTGATGAGACGAAACAGGCTACTGATCTCGAGTGGCCCGTAGCCGCTTCCGCTATACCGGACACGATGGTCGCTAGTGGACCTCCTGTTCTTGACAGGGAGGTCCACTCGATCAAAGTTGACGAGGAGCTTAAGAACTCTGCTCGCTCGTAAGAAAAGGGGGAACACTGCTAGGGGCCTGAAAAGACCCATATTGGGAAAACTTCGCAGGTAATGCGCAGGCCTGTCGTCTACCATCGGGACGGCGTACCCCGGATGAAGTTTGAGTGGGTTAGTTGTTTGGTGTGTGGGGGGGGGGTGGTCGTTACATAATATGGGTTGGGGGTTCTGTTTGTGGTTTGGAGTTGGCTTTTTGGGGCTGGATTGTAGAGCTTTATTATTTTGGTTCTGTTTGGCCTTTGGGTCCGTGTCCTTTTCACGTCACGTTGAACGCTACATTGTATACATTTGTGGGTTGGTGACAGATTTGTTTGTGGGTTTTCAGTTGGATTTATGGTGGATGTTAAACAGACTGGGATTGTTTTTGGTTTTGTTGACCTTTGGTCCGTGTCCGTTTTCTTTGCACGTAAAAAGCAACGAGCCTGTCCTTCTACGTAAAACGGCCAAAGTGGCGAGAGATAAGAAACGAGGAGATGAAGAATGCCCTCAGCGCCCTGGAGCTGCAAATAGCAGACAGGTATATTTCTTAGCAAATAATAGTGAAGATGGGGTGATGGCAATAACTTTTGAAGAAAATATATGTTAAGCTGGTTTACATCTTTCGCTTGCATTAGACCAATTTCTAGGACTTTTGGATGTAAACTCATCTTTTGAATGGGAGTGTCCTGTGAGTGTTTGAATTTACTAAATTTATTTCCCAAATTGCAGGAAAATTTGAATAAAAATTTATGTTCATTGATCAATAAAGGAAACGTGTGAAAACCTGAAGCAAATTTTAATGACATCAAGAGGAAAGTGAATAGCTCATATGGAATAAAACTTCATGGAAAGCTATGTATTTTACAACTAACTATCCCTCTGTTTAATATGATTAATTTTTCTTTTAATTACCAAATCCAAAAGACAAAAAGAACATGCATAATGAGAAACATGTTTCCAACAATTTGCATTCATCCTTGTGTTCAAAGATGTACAACTGCGTCTGTTATTATATATATATATTTATATTTGGTTTTCATTGAACTGTTTTAATTTCAATATTTTATAGAGTTCACATGGTTGAACTGACTGGTAAAAGGGGACGAAGAGTTCCACTGGTCTTGAAACCAGAATGGGTGGAGGCAATGGACTTACTTGTAAAAATAAGAGAAAAATGTGCTGTTCACAGCAAGTTCTTCTTTGGTGTCCCTGGAAAAGACAGTCACATTGAATCTTGGAAGGTATGATCTATGTTTACATAAGTATGTTGTGTTTGAGAAATTGTGCTTCAACCATGAAAGAAAGGTTCACCATTTGATGACTTTTTTTTCATCATATTTTTTCTTTAAACCATGTGTTACTGATGATAGTAAGTCGAGTACGTCCAGGTTGGGATTAAAAAGGGGGGGGGGTGGAATCCATTGACACCTAGATTGTAGGGAATTCTGTAACATTATACTTTGTTCATAAGATTACGACATATTGTCATCTTATATTTTGTTAAGCAAGCATGTTGCTAATTGGTAGTGCAGGCAGAACTATAACCAAAGTTTTATTAGGCCAACTGCTAACCTAGCAATGGCCTGCAAGATGACAATTACCAAATAAGTACAGTTCACCTTTCAAATACTACCTTAAGTATGATTCAAATGGTATCTGAATATCTTTGAGTTAAACAGTGACAACAAGTGCATTTTCTGTTATATTGGCCGCCATTTTGGAAATGGGTGACCCAAGCAACGTTTCATGACCATCATCTGTTTCAGTGACCCCGGAAACACTTGAATTGACCCCTCATTTTTCATTTCTGATTTTTACAGCCAGATATATGACATTTCCTTTTTTTCTGGCAGCCATCTTGGATGTTGGCCGCCATCTTGGAAATGGGTTGCCCAAGCAACATGCCATGACCATCATCTGTCTCCGTGATCCTAGGAAACATCTGAATTGACCCCTCATGTGTTCATTTCGGATTTTTACAGCCAGATATATGATATTTCCTTTTTTTCTGGCGGCCATCTTGGATTTTGGCCGCCATCTTAAAAACTCGGAGCCGATTAAGTGGGTTCCACGGATAAAATCGATAGACAGGTCGAAAAGAAACTCCATGTCAAATTTGGTACTTTGTCCGGCCGGTAACGTTAAATCCTAAAATTTGTTGCTAAGCAACCTGACTAATTAGAGGTATCCACGATTCCCAGCGTTAGATATAATGTAAAAGGAATTTCAGAGTTTAACCTGTATCGACGATTTTTACCATGAGAAATCATGTTTTCAAGGTTTTCAGGCCTCTAAAAATGTTTGAAACAGTATACACTATTTGGTGACAGTGACGAAAAATCTACTACTCAAATTTCACTCGCCACTGCACTTAGGCAGATACATGGTGCTACGTAATTGGACATTGCAAAATTATGTTTCTGTGCAGTATGCCACTTTATGTCACAGAATCCTAAATAAGCATCTAGGCCTACTGTAATGTCTGAAACAATTAAAAAAATACTGATGAGTGAAATGCAAAACATTTTTCCACAAAGCATACTTGTCAGTGACCTTATGTTGGGGGTATCGCCAAGGGAGAGACTTTACATCATAATCATATCGAATTCTTCACCCGGAGCTATATCTCTAGAGGCAAAAATACATAGGTAAGGATGGTCATCTACTTCCAGCAGCTTCACATGAGCATTACATTTCTTTGTATCATTTTCATACTTTGCAATACAGCTAGCATCTGTGCCATCAACGCTGAAAAGATAGAAGGTACAAAATACTCAATGGACCATCAGTCACACTGTGCATGATTATCCAACATATAGGTATATAATGTGACCTGAACTTGGGTTTGAATTTGTACAGTGCAAACTTTTCTAGTAACCATTGCCGAGGCCAAAATATCATTGGCAACCTATGTTAGTAAAATTTTGAGTTAGGTTTCTTACACTTTGTGATCTACAGAACTTGGAATAGTATACTTACACTATATAATATCATTGGGTTCCAAGGTGCTCAATCTCTTCTGGTCACTTATTTCTTTCATTAATTCTTTACAAATCAAAGTAAGTTACATTAGTGAAATAAAAACAAGAGCCCAAGGGCACTGTGGTTCCTTGCTTGGGGTATATGACAATACACATAATATTATGAAGCAAGATTGGGCTCAAATAGTCCAAGTAATTGTGGTCCTACATGTTCCCATAAAGTAACCAACACTATAGACAACACTTTTGTGATCACAAAATGTGATCAGATTTTTCATCAAAAGACACTTTTCAGATCTAAATATGGCGTCGGAAATGTAAGAAATATAAGAGACCTACAAGCGTGTCAACAGATATGATAACATTGGTGACCTCAGATGACATGACCTTTAAGTTTTAAAATGTTCCACCACCCCATTCACAACTTGTCCCAAAATATCAACCATTTCACACCTTGGCATTGAGATTTAATTGCATTAAATGTCAAAAAATTAACTTTGAACTTGTATACATAACTTCACACACAAAGGTCACCCGGAGGTCAACCAATTGACATTTTTGATCGGTGAGACCTAAATAGAGCATGACTGTAAAAATTCAAACATTTTTTCTTTGCCCATTTTCTCTCCCCCCAAAATACTACTTTTTTAACATTAGCTGACCTTTGGTGACGTTGGATCACATGACCATTAAGTTTGAAAATATTCCCCTATACCATTTGCAAGTTGTCCAAAAAAATCAACCTTGTAACACCTTGGCACTGGGAGTTATTGCATTAAATGTCTGAAAATTAACTTTGACCTCATATAACTTCGCACACGAAGGTCACACGGGGGTCAACCCATTGACATTTATGATCAGAAGGTACCTTTAACATCTGAAAATAGCATCGAAACTGTAAAATTCCACAAAACACGAAAAGGTCACAGAGGTCAAATTGAGGTCAAGGGTCACCCAGATGCGAGTTGACAAATGGATTACATTGAAGCAACTCCCAAACCTAACGGACAATTTGTTCCCAAGTTATCGCCAAAAATACTAGTTTTTTATCATAAATTGACCTTTGGTGACCTTGTATCACATGACCGTTAAGTTTAAAAATATTCCTCTATACCATTTGCAACTACTCCAAAAATATCAAGCTTGTCACACCTTGGAACTGGGAGTTATTGCATTAAATGTCTGAAAATTAACTTTGACCTCATATAACTTCGCACACGAAGGTCACACGGGGGTCAACCCATTGACATTTATGATCAGAAGGGTACCTTTAACATCTGAAAATAGCATCGAAACTGTAAAAATCCACAAAACACGAAAAGGTCACCAGAGGTCAAATTGAGGTCAAGGGTCACCCAGATGCGGGTCGACAATTGGATTACATTGAAGCAACTCCCAACCCTAGCGGACAATTTGTTTTCAAGTTATCGCAAAAATACTACTTTTTTATCATTAATTGACCTTTGGTGACCTCGGATCACATGACCATTAAGTTTGAAAATATTCCCCTATACCATTTGCAACTTGTCTCAAAATATCAACTGTGTAACACCTTGGTACTGGGAGTTATTACACTAAATGTCTGAAAATTAACTTTCACCTCATATAACTTAACATACAAAGGTCACCTTGGGTCAACTTATTGACATTTTTGATTGATGAGACCTAAATTAGAGCATCAAACTATACAAATTCAAACATTTTTTCTTTGCCCATTTGCTATCCCCAAAATACTAGTTTTTTAACATTAATTGACCTTTGGTGACCTCGTATCACATGACCGTTAAGTTTGAAAATATTCCCCTATACCATTTGCAACTTGTCCAAAAATATCAACCATGTCACACCTTGGAACTGGGAGTTATTGCATTAAATGTCTGAAAATTAACTTTGACCTCGTATAACTTCGCACACGAGGTCACACGGGTGTCAACCAATTGACATTTTTGATCGGAAGGTACCTTTGAGATCGAAATCTAGCATCAAAACCAAACATTTTCTTTTTTGCTCGTTTCCTCCCAAAATAAGCACATTTTTTCGAATGTGACCTTTGACCTTTTGACCTTGGTTTCGGGTGTAGTTTAATCTCCTGATTCCAAAAAACAAAACGACAAGTCTGTACAACCATCCTAACTCCGACCGAAAAACTTTGACCCCATATAACCTCGCATATAAAGGTCACACGTGGTCAACCTGATGACATTTATGATCAGAAGGTACCTTTGACATCTGAAAATAGCATCAAAACTGTAAAAATCCCCAAAAACATGTAAAGGTCACCAGAGGTCAAATTGAGGTCAAGGGTCACCCAGATGCGGGTCAACAAAAGGATAACATTGAAGCAACTCCCAACCCTAACGGACATTTTGTTTTCAAGTTATCACAAAAATACTAGTTTTTTATCATTAATTGACCTTTGGTGACCTCGGATCACATGACCGTTAAGTTTGAAAATGCTCCCCTAACCAGTTCACAACTTGTCCCAAAATATCAATCTTGTCACACATTGGCACTGGGAGTTATTGCAGGTTTAATATTTTCGGTTTTTTGACCATAACTGACCTTTGGTGACCTTTGTGGGCACCAAAAACAATAGGGCACACATTCTCCATATGGCGGATCTATAGTCCAAGTTTGGCCTCAATCCAACTTTCCCTTATTGAGATAGAGCGTACCCAAGCAAGCGTCACAGATACAGACACACACACACGCCAACCTGACTGCATAGGTTCCTTTTGCTAAAGCAAGGAACCAAAAATGACAGATTCTTACCACATTTTCTTCCCCTTATAGCAGAAATAGTACTGGTAAGTTGCTTCATTCCCTGAATGCAATGCTTCTTCTTCTTCACTGGTAAGGATCCCTCTGTACTCAATGAGAAAATATCCCTTGGACCACAAAGTTGTACTAAAAAGTCCATATCCTGAAGAGATAAATATAGTTTAATGTAACTTAAAACCAAAAATTAAGTAATACACAGTCTTCAAGCTCTTGAGCAAATTCACACACAAAGTTTCAGATAGAGACCAGGAGTGTTTTAACCCCAAAAATAGGAAAAAGCTTATGTCAGGGTTGTGTTAGAGATTTATGGTTATGGTATGACTCTTTCAACTTTACCCTTTATTTTATTCTGACTTTTTACAGGGGGTGCAGGACAAAGTTATTTTCCAGCTCTATAGAAATAAGTAAGTGAACACTATAGATTTCAATCATTTTTTTAATTTTGCAGACTAGATTAACACTATCAACTCTGAACATGCACCCACATGCCTATTAAGCAAGAAAGTCATTAAGGTGTAGGAACTTGGCCTGTGAACCCCCCACCCAACCCTGCAAGTTTTCAGGAAATATTCCACCAAGGTGCAGATTTTCCCTGAAATATTCCCTTTCTGGTGGGATACAGTATAGTGCTAACCAATTGTAGTCGAGAGGGGGAAATTCAGTGTTGAGGGGGTTCAAGAGAAATTGCATTCAAGGCCCTATCCCGCAAGGAACTGTGAACGAGGGCCGGCCGTGACCGGTTAACAGGGAGCAATTCAATAAGAGCGGAGCAAATGACACTCACCACCCTGTGTACTAGTATGCAGTTCTCTGTTGCTAAAAAGCTCCGGAACCCATCGACGCAAGTGCAACCCGCCCCAAAAACGTACAAAATATGAACAAGGCAACCCTGGGTCAGTTACCGCTACAAACAATTGCTTAAATACAAAAAAAATTATTTACTTCCCGGAAGTAGTACTATAATGTCGTGATCTCTACCTCCCTTCGATCCCTTTGTTTTAATGGGTATGACGTCATTTGTTATGATGGGATGACGTCGTGATCATCCCCTATGGTCATCTTTATAGAGATGACCATAAGGGATGACGATAGGGATCATATACAGATTGGCAAGGGGAATGACGTAATTAGATTTGACATCCATCGAGTTGATGTTTGTTTGGGTGCAGACTATTGATTGTTGCATGTCTGAGTCTGGAGGAGATTAGGGCACATCGGATGTGGTTTGTTCGTGGATTAGGTTTAAAAATAAAAACGAGTTAAGATGTGGCGGCTCACAATTGACTACAAGATATCCCTTCGCGGCTCGCCTGTGAACAAGCTATTTTTTTTTATTTTTACGATTCACGAACACCCCATACGGTTAGAGTAGCAGCTCCCTGGTGTAACTGATAGAGACCGTTCCTTATCGTTCTTCTGTTTCGTGTGAGTGCGCACGTGTTACCGATTCGGATATCACATCAGATAAAGTAAATAGTTTGGAAAAGGAGTGAGGGCACTGTTAACTTTGGTTGGCAGTTGGCTTTCGTGGAGTGCGGACGTGTTTTCGCTCTTGCTCTTCATCTGTTACAGCTGTTATTGTACTGTGCTGTGCTATACTTCCCGCCAGACGGGTGTGATAGCTTGTGTTCGTGTGTTTTCCTCAGTTCGTATATCGTTTGTTGTTTCACTATCCTGTCTTTTGTTTGTTTTGTGTTACTCCCCTGTGGCCTAGCCACCTTCGGTATCATGGCATCGCGCCGTGATTCTCGGATAGTTAAGTTGTCGTTCACCGGTGAACAAGCTGTTCCACCGGTGCAAGCTTTTAGTATTTTGAAGAGCAAGGGTGTTGTTGTGCCTGGAGAGGTTGATGCTTTGCAAGCTCTCCAGGGTCGTAATACGTACGATTTACGTTTTACCAGTGACGTGGCCCGTCAGAAAGGTGTCACGTGGCTGAGTAACGTCGAGGGGATGACAGTTACTCCATACGAGCGATCCGTATGGGTAACTGTCATCCACGTAGGACTAGAGGTGCGGCAGGAACTTGTCGTAACGGTTTTGGGTCGGTTCGGGGCTGTCAAGGCTGCCAAAATGTGCTCTTATGCACAAGCCCCTGGGGTGTTGAACGGGCACCGACAGGTTCGGATCGACCTGAAACAGGACATTCCCTCCTTCCTGTTTATAGCAGGGCATAAAGCCCACGTGCGATATCCCGGTCAGCCCCGTACCTGCTTCAGGTGTGGGGAGAGCGGGCACGAAGCCAAGGGCTGCCCAAACAAGAAATGTGGGCGCTGCCTTCGTCTTGGGCATGATAGCACCGCTTGCCCAAACGAGGTTGTGTGCTCACTATGTGGGAAGGAGGGACATGTCTTTCGAGCTTGTCCCTCCTCTTATGTCTCTAGGACTAAGAGTGGGGGTAAGTCAAGTTCCGACGCACCTACTACTTCACGAGAGGAGGGGGAATCTGGTGGGATTTTACCCTCCCCTGCACCTGGTTCACCCTCCCCCGTCGTTGCAGACCCCAACCCCGTGCCCGCACCGAGAAAGTCTCCACCAGCTTCCCCCATCAACTCGTCCAGTTCCGTCCCCAGTCCGCCGCCGGTATCGCCAGATCCGGAGGCTTTGTCTGACGGAGAATCGGTGGTCATCGATTCTCCGGAGGTTCTGTCTGACAGCGACTCCGGTGAATCGGTGATCAGCGAGCCGAAACGTGCCACTGGGACGAGCTGGTACGACGAAATGGGGGAACCCTCTCTTAAAAGGTCGGCTTCAAGTGACGACTCGGACGACGATATGTCGTCAAGGGCGCGCTTGAAGCTTACGGAATCGTCGTCTTCGTAGTTTTGCCCCACTGCCCTCTCATGGCCCATACACTTTCAGTTGCCACTTTGAACGTGAATGGCATGAGGGATCATCGCAAGCGCAGTCGCATTTTCCAATATTGTAAATCAATGGAGGTCGACTGCGTTTGCCTGCAAGAAACACATATTTTGGAAGAAGATGTCCCTCTATGGGCTTATGAGTGGGGTGGTGAGCTGCATGCTTCGTTTGGTTCGTCTTCATCCTGTGGCACTGTCATCCTTCTGTCAGCTCGTCAGGCGGGTTGTGCCACTAGGGTGGAGACGGATCACGAGGGCCGATTGGTTTGCATTCTATTCAAGTATCCACAGGGTAACATCGCCATTTGCAATGTGTATGCTCCCAATCGGCCTTCTGCTAGACGAGATTTTTTGAACACGCTGCCTCCCTTTGTTCCTGGTAGTGCGCCGTGTGTCATGGTCGGAGACTTTAACTGTGTCCCAGACTCGGGTCTTGACAGACTCGGAACTTCTGTGTCTGCAAGTCCCGACGCTGGGATCACAGAATTGGACAGATTCACTTCGGCACACCTTTTAGCCGATGTCTGGAGGCATATGCACCCGTGTAGTACGGGGTATACGTGGGTGAGGCCTAACGGAGAAGATGCCTCCAGGATAGATCGAGTGTATGCGCCCGTGAGTTTTACATTTTCGGGTTGCGAGACGCTCAGCTGTCCGCTCTCTGACCATGACACTGTAGTAGCACGTTTTGTTTTGCCTTCCATTTTCCCCATCGGGCGGGGCCTATGGAAGCTTAACTGTCGGATTCTTGGCGAGGCAGAGTTCCGCCAGGGTTTCGAGACCAGGTACAAAGGATGGCAAACATTGAAGCCGGCCTTTGCTTCTACATCCCAATGGTGGGATGAGGTCAAGTTGCGCATCAAACGCTACGCAATTCAGTATTGCGTGACCCGCGCACGGCGTCGAAGAGAAAAATTCTCGAAGCTGTGCGCGGAGGTGAAGTTTGGCGACCCTTCGGCAGTCATCGCTTTGCAGACTTATCTCGATGAAAAGTACCACGGTGCCCGCGTCAGGGCCCGTGTCGAAGCGGTGGAAGCCGAGGAGCGCCCTTCACTGAGGTTTTACCAGTCCGTTAGCTCATCGGCAGGTGACAGACGCGTCCCGTCTGTACGCGCTACTGATGGGACCGTGGTTAGTGACCCTCACGGCATTGTCCGCGTATATAAAGAGTACTATTCGAGTTTGTTTACGCGTGGCAATGTCGACTTGTCGGCACAGGCTGATTTATTGAGGGGAATCTCAAAAACCGTTCCCCACGATGTCAATGATATTTTGGGGGGCGAAAAAACCACTGTTGAGCTTTGGAAGGCGCTTTCGAAGATGAAGAATGGCAAGTCCCCGGGTTCGGACGGGCTTCCGAGGGAGTTCTACCGAACCTTCTGGGCAATAATAGGACCCGACATCAGAGCCGTCTTCGAGGACGCCTTCCAAAACGGACTGTTAAACCAAAGTCAACGTCTGGGCATGATTACTTTGCTGCCCAAGTCTGGGGACCCCTTGGATCCCCGTAACAAGCGTCCGATCACCTTGTTGAATGTGGACTACAAGTTGCTGGCTAAGGCTTTGTGCAACCGCCTTGCACTGGCTATGCCGCATCTTGTGGGTGATCTCCAGACTTGTGCAGTGAAGGGTCATTGCATCCAGCAGAACTTGTGGTTGATGCGCGACTTGACCGACTTTGTTATTGAGCGTGATCTGCCATGTGCATTGGTGTCTCTGGACCAGCAGAAGGCCTTTGACATGGTGGATCGCGGTTTTTTAATGAATGTATTGGAGACGTTTCAGTTGCACCCAAATTTTCGTAATTGGATTTCTGTTTTGTATGAAGAAAGTTTCAGTTCTGTTATCGTAAATGGGTTTTGTTCGGAGGTTTTTAACGTAGAGAGGGGGGTGCGCCAGGGGTGCCCTCTGTCTCCACTACTTTATGTTTTGTTTAGCGAGTCCCTCTCTCGTCTTTTGGAAAGGGACTCCAGACTTGTTCCATTCGTTGTGCCAGGGGGTGCCAAAGTGAAATGCGCTCAATATGCAGATGACGTGACATGTGTTGTTTCGAGTCTGGGCTCCTTTCGCGCACTCTCGCAGGATTTATCTATTTTTGAGAGAGCTACCGGGGCGAAGTTGAATCCAGAAAAGACAAAGGGCCTTCGTCTTGGTAGCTGGAGATACAGAGACTTACCATTCGGTGCGTCGTGGTCGGATCAGAATATCAAAATTAATGGTATATGGTTCGGCTACGATGCACCTGGTGATGTCACCTGGAGCGAGAGGGCTGAGGTATTTGAGAGCAGGCTCGTAACCTTTGGCACCCGCTGGCTTTCGATCCTAGGGAAAGTCATCGTTTTGTTTCGCCCATCTTGTGCTACCCGGGCGCGGTGTATCCAATTCCGCGTCGCGTCCTGGTGCGGTTGGAGAGAGCGATATTTTCATTTATTTGGTCGGGTGGTACAGAGCTTGTCAAAAGGGCGGTAATGTACCAAAAACTGGAGAAGGGTGGGTTAGGGGTGGTTCATCTGGGAAGTAAGTTAACTTGTTTGTTATTTAAGCAGTTGTTTGTAGCGGTAACTGACCCAGGGTTGCCTTGTTCATATTTTGTACGTTTTTGGGGCGGTTTGCACCTGCGTCGATGGGTCCCGGCGCTGTTTAGCAACAGAGAACCGCATAGTAGTACTCCAAACAGGGTGGTGCGTGTCATTTGCTCCGCTCTGATTGAGTTGCCCCCTGTTGACCTGTCACAGCCGGCCCTCGTTCACAGTTCGTTGCGGGATAGGGCCTTGAATGCAATTTTTGTACAGGGACGTCATCCTGTCCAAGTATGGCGTTCGGTGCATTCAAGGCTGAATGGTTGCAGGCTCCGTGACCTTGCATGGAGAATTGCACACGGTGCCTTGGTGACCAATCTGAAAAGGTATCACTGGCGATTGGGTGATGGACTGTGCCCGAGGACCGGCTGTGACAGCTTAGAGAGTACTGCCCATGTTTTTTGGCATTGTCCCTTTGTTTTGAACTTGTGGGAGTGGTTTCAGTCCTGGACCGACCGTTTAACGGGAGACCGTTCCTGGTCGGTAGGACAGGGTTTTGTTTTGTATGGATTAGATCCTCCAGTTTGTTCCGTTGCTGTGTTGCAGCGTATTATTTATGTTTGTTCTGTTGTAAAAAAACTTATTTGGAGGAATAGATGTGATGTTGTTTTTAGGGGGAAATTTGCCAGTTGGCAGGCAGTCCTGGAGGCGGTGAAGTCTGACATTCGCCTTCAGGTTGAAGGCGATTTTCGCCGTTTATCTAGGGCTGCCTTTTTTGGACGCTGGTGTGCTGGGGAAGGGTGTTTTGTTTCGCTGCGTGCTGGTCGTCCTTTTGTAGTTTTTTAATATTTCAGTGGGGGGTTGGGCGTTTTGTCTCTGCAGGTCGGTGAGCGTATGTACTTTTTTTGGCTCGCTTGACCCGAGGTTCGTTTGTAAGAATGGGATGGTTTGGTAGTGCCGTTTGGCCGTCACGTTTTGTATCCCGTATGACGGGTCACGTAAAAAGCACTATGTCCTTGATAGATCAAGGCCAGAGAAGAAGCAACCGATGAAAACAGAGACAGGGTTAGTTGTTAAGGCTTCACCTTTGGTAAAGATTAGCTATCAATTGCAACAATAAATGTTTTGGTGGTTGTGAAGACAACCGACAAACACCTGGTCCAAAGCAGACAGACCTTTGTTTCTCTGGCCTTGTCGAGGGGATTAGCTATTTTAGGAAAATGTAGCCAATAAATGTTATGTAGACAATAAATGTTTTTTTTTTCCTTGTTGCGATAACAAACCGAGGGGTCTATAGGAGAAAGAATGTGTTTAGGTGTATTTTCTTGGGGTAACGAAGGACAAACAATGTGTTAGACAAAGCTCTATGAAGGTTGCCACAACAAACAGTCGGAAATATCGTGTTTAAAAGCAGCAGGTTTCAACACACACTCATTTCAAACTTAGTCAAAGAAGCTGCCAGTCGACTTTTACGTTGCGATAATTTTCTAACTTCCAACAGGAGCTGAACTTACTTTTCTTAATATGGCCACCATGCAACCTGACAACATGAATACTGACCCTCAAATTTTATTTGCCACCCGTGGTAAAGACGCAGTTGAATACCAGTGAGCTTGATATAATCGAGGAGAATGAAGAAGTACAACCTGAATGGCACTTGCTGAATATTAACCAGGACGGGGTGATGTTTTCACCCGAGAAGATTCGACGCCCTACCGAACTGAAACTCAACCTATCCCCTTTGGGTAAACCAGAACAAAAACTTGAAAAGGAATCGGTCACCAGATTTTCATTGGGAGGTAAGCGACATGTTACTTTCCGTAACATACGAGAATATTTTACAAAGAAAGGAGCGAAAGATATGTTTTTACCAGGGAAAAGGGGAATAAATCTACGTGCCTGTCACTGGGAAAAACTTTATGCTAAGAAACACGTCATTCACGCCGAAATTGATATCCATGTGAACAGTAACGTCGACGTGAGCATGAAAAGAAGATATCATCTTGGAGGGCAGTTTTTTCTTGTGATCCAACGTTTTAAAAGTATCGTGTATGTGTGTATCAGAGAATATCACTATCACGACCAACAGATACCAGTGATAGCGGGCAAGAGAGGTCTTAATCTGAGAATTCCAGAATGGAACAAACTTTACGAGCAAATTGAGGCTATCAATGACGCTGTAGAGTGAAAAAAGAAATTGAACGAAGTAAATGTGGCTAGCAAGTGACAGCACATATGACGTTATATATATTTTCTTGAGTTTGCTGTGAACTTATACCACCTCTCTCCTCTTTACTTCTCAGACGAGATCGCTGTTATCAATATTCAAAATAACATCGTAGAGTTTGTGTTCGCGGCCATGTTAGATTCAGTCATATATCAGTGGCTTACAAAGACCTGTGAAGGTTGCGAAGAAGGATACCCCGCACAACGAGATCACGCTTGCCTGAATTATGGTTGGATTGAGAACTTAAATTCCGGTTATTTTAGAGACTTTAATCATTTGATTAAGACGTCGTGGATTGTTGGTGCCTCTCGGATCTATTTGAAGGAAACTCCCGTACACATCATCACTGAAATGGTAGATCTTCGTCGAGCTTGGACCCAATCCCCAAAACTGTCAAGAGAGGCTATGGAAAAATCTACACTGGATGAAAACCTTCGTTGGACTATTCAAAACAAACTGATCTATGATTGGATGGAGCAGATCACATTTCCAGAAACATTTGAATTAACTTACGAGCTTTAAATTGTCAGTGTATTAATAAAATATAATGTTGCAGTTTAACATAATATTTCCTTTGTTGTTATGTGTGTGTGTATCTAATTTTTTTATGCAAAATGACATAGAAAGAAGACAAACGCGATAATCTGTTTTTTTTTTGGCCTTATCATTTTTTATTGTCAGAAACAGAAAAAAAAGAGCATGGCACAGCAAGCAAACATAGCAAATTATAAAACAAAACAATAACTACCAAACCTAATCTTCCATGATACTCGCCTATCCACTCTACCCCCTTGCATCCCCCTCCCTCATCCTACGTACACCACCATCCTACGTACACCCTTCAAACCAACCCCTGAAAATATAGCTCTCTGATTGATGATGGAAAGATCTCGGATAGGTTCTTTCACACATGAAAAGTGGGTTGCGATAAAGTTATGTACATGTTCATCGTTGTCATCCTGCTTTAGAGAAAACCAAGACACGATCTCGCCCAACTCGTAACCTCGGCTGCGATGTAGAAGATAGAAAATGGTATACTGCCCACAAACGGTTGATGTAAAGTTCTGTAGACGTTGACTATTGAAATGAAGCGATATGCAATTTCGATCCAAAAAATGCGCCAAGTCTGGGTATATCGAGGGTGGTAGACCAAAAGAGTCAAACATCTCCCCTTGTTGCTTCTGCAAAATGAAGAGGGCCTTCCAAGGCTTGTCACTAGAATCTAAATTGACAACCACGGCACACGGAAAACCAGGTTTAAAAGTTTGAAGAAAGTCTGACGGCATGACCAAGTTGAAATGTCCGCCCGAAGACAGGTCCGGTGTCAGATCAAACGCATACAACGTGTAACCGTTTAGATAATCGTCTCGACTGATGGCATTGCCTGCATCGTGCTGTGCTTTATCGGTTCCGGAAAATAATGTGTGGTAGGCTCTGATGTAATTAGCTCCACCATCTGCACTGTAATTTGGTTTCAAAGGCTTGTAAGGGACCTGCTCTCCATCCATATACAGCGCTAGAAAGTCGAGCCCAAAGTGTTCAAAGTTAAACGGGTTAAGCGTATACGAACCGTTGAAAGCCGTATTAAGCACACATCCCACGATCACTTTCTTTGGAAGTTGACCAAGGAAAATATGATCCTGAATGAACGACATGTTACCGGTAGGAATAGAGAACATTTTGGTAAGAACGCGTTGAATGGGATATTTAGCGGTGGTTTTCTCGAGGGCTCGCGCATGTCCAATGGCTACAGATGGATTCAGTTTCACTTTTCGTACAAATAACGATGCGTCTTTGATAACGACTTTGTATTGTTTCCCGTTATCGGCAGACATGAGACAAAATTGATCTTTACTCCTGATGAGTTTTAACTTCATGTTTACTCCATTCAAGAGATATTTCTCTTGAAAAAATATGTCGCTGTGAATAGGTCCAATCATATCGACCGTCTTACTCTGTGTCGTAAATGTGGTTCGCTTCTTAAGTCCGAGATTGGCGGAACTCAGCTACATTCATATAACCGGCCGTGTCCTTTTAGAAGAGGGATGATGTCAGTTGACTCTCCTTAGCTTCAGAGCCGTAACTCAAGAGTGTTTCCAACAGGGCACGGTACGGGTATGTCGGTGTTGAGGGTGTTATGAGACGTTCATTAAGAGAAACGTAGATTTGACTAAACAGACTGGAGAAAGAGATTGACCGGTCCGACTTTGGCTTCTTCCGGTAAATCATTACCATCAGACAATGTAATCTTTGCTTTGACGTATAGTTGGGTTTGCGCTAAGTCGATGTATTCTTCCGAAGAGCCCGAAACCTAAAATTCGATGGGTCCATTATCCGTGAGATTGGCGATCGGGTGATACCTACCCACTGTCCTTTCTCGAAACTGGTTTGCGTAGGAGGTACGAGAAAAAGGTCCAATTCTGACTTGCTGCATTCGCAGGAGTGTTCGTGTAGCAGAGCCATGATGAATTAAGGTGTTTAGTCGAAAATGTCTCGAGATCTTTTGACTGTCCCGGCTCGCTTGATTCTGCCAGAGGAGGTGGCACGTTTACGCTTTTTAACACCTGCTGAACCCACCACCGAGGACACTGCCCTCTTTGCCACTCGTTTTCCGGCCGCCACACCTCTATTCCTGGCAGATTCTCTAATAGATCGTCCGTCTAGAACATCACCTGCAATTTCGACGCCGGTACGCAAAGCCTCTTTCCCCGATGACTTGACACCTTTCTTTCAAGAGAGGCATAGCTGAGCGAAACAGACTTCCCAACACATTACCTAGACCATGTCCCTTTTGAACTCGGGCCCCTTGAAAGACCGGTAAACCACGACCTGTCTGTTGTAGGTAGTGGTTTTCGTAGTCTCGAGGATCACTCTGAAATTGTGAATGACGCATGGTGTTTATTCTTGAAAATCTTGAAATAAACTGTGGAGCTTTGCGAAGACGAAAGTGAAGTGTCGCGATGACGGTGCCTCGAAGAAATGGTATTTTGCGACCGGTATTGTCCCTTATATCAATTTCGATGGTATTAAAATATTTTTGCTTCACTGGGTGATAGTAAACGTTGTCATATACAGAACTGATATCCTCACCGTATTTTCCTTTAACGGTCACAACACGGATAAGAGGCACTTTGGTGTGCCCCACAGCATGTGGTTCTATAATGTCGCTGTACACGAAAATGTGATGACTATGTTTCAGATCAAATGGATGGTTAAAAGTGCTGCTGCTGGTTACTGTACTTGTGGATGGAAAACCTAAAATCTCAGCTAACCGGCCCTCAAACTTGACCTGTGCTCCTTCCGCTAGCTGGATACTTATCAGTCCGTTTGTCTATCCAGTCGGTAACGGATTTCCTCCACATAATTTGTCTCCAAAAGCGTCGAAGGATCCCTGTAGAAACCAGGTGTTAATGGTTTCGTCCACCACTGGTGTCCATTCACGGTGTATGTGTACTTACAGTCTTCGTCAATGTTATACAATTGGTGAGGATATAAGATTTCGGTCAAACCGACCTCCCACTGACCCTCCAGTGAAATAGGTTGAGGGAGTTTTACGCGATAATGTGAAAGTGTATTGTCGGGATAAATTTCCGGAGAAGCGTTACTAGGCAGTGTGACGTAAAAGGAAGAAGCCATGCTGTCTTCGTCAAATCTACAAAAGCAATGTCAAACCTAACACGGACGGTGCACTTTGAATGTTTTTCAAATTAAACACGTCAGATACCCAACTGTTGAATTTTGTTGGGTAGCCTTTCCATTTGAAAAAAATATTGTTTACTTCCACCACGAGTGCGACGACGCAGTACCTTCTCGATGCGATAAGTGTGATCTGCTTTTGATATTCTTTGAAGTTCTTGCTCGTAAAAGTGACCTTCGATGTTGTCTTGGTTGTAATCTTTCAATTCATATACTGGGGGTGTACGAGCTATACGTTTTGCGATGGTAAATACTTCGTCCGTCCATTGGGGGAGATAACTCTTTCGAAAAGGTCGAGTGACCATGCTGCTGCGTACGATTGCTCTCGCACATGCGCTATTTGAGTTGTTTGAGTTACTAAGGAAAGATGATTTCATTGTTTGTCAAGAGAGGTGTCCATAGGTGCGTTGGACTCCTCTACTCGCGTAGCAACTCGAGTAATCTTCTCGACGTCAGTTAACTTCGTTACGCATGCGCGGTGAATAGACGACACGAACGACTGAATGGGCAAAACGTCATGAAGTAGTCGTATTGATAGCGTGGTTTATATGTTATCAACAGAGCATGGATGCCCAGACAAGAAGGAGAAAAGTTTGCATTGCTATGATTCTACAGATTTATCTCCAGGAATGTGAGATGCAACAATTAATTGCTATGCAGCATACTAAAGCGATTTTTCCAGTCATGTCGGCAAGAAAGCTGAAAAGGGAAGAGGTTCCTCGAGTAGTTGGATTTGCAGAAAACATTGTGCATCGATATGACGACCTTGATTTCACGTTTCACTTTAGACTAGACAGCTCCACCGCAGAAATACTTATAAATCAATTAGCGAGCTCGAATGTTCCAACGCCTGAAAACTGCCTAGGCGGCACGAAATCAGTGACACTGAAAAAACAGCTCCTAATGTTTTTGTGGTTCGTTGGTAAGTACGCCTATAGTTGCTGCTGCTTTTTCTTTGTGGTCTCCCTTGAAATCATTCCAAGAAATGGTGTGACACTGGTACTGCACCTACAACACTATCCTTTTCCCTGTACGTGCCTCCATTGACCCGCATACATCAGTCATCATAAAGTTATGCTAGTAAACAACTTTTATAAGCTTGGTCCGGCCCGAACGTACTCTTTGTAAAGTACCCTGGCCAGCATGCCGATGTATATATAGGTCCATATGAGCTTTACCTAGATGCCAGGCCGTCGTGCAGGCTTTGATTGGGCTGTTTTAGAGTGGCTTAATAATCTTTCAGTAAGATCACATTTTCTTTTTCTATAGGCAACATTGAGAGCTTCAGGACAATGTCTGACAGATTTGGGGTGTCTGAGTCCACATATCACAATGTTTGCTGCAGAGTTGCTGAAGCCATAGTTACAGATGTTATGCCACGACTTGTTTCCTGGCCAGTTAGTCATGCTAGCAAGCGAGCTGTATCTGAAGGATTCCGAAGGATTGGGAGGCTGCCAAATACCCTTGGTGCAGTCGACGGCACACACATCAGAATAACAGCACCAAGAGAGATCCCACAGTCATATTTCAATAGGAAGCACTTCTATTCAATGCAGTTACAGGGAGTTTGTACCAGTAATTTACTTTTCACACACGTCCTGACGGGATGGCCTGGCAGTGTTCACGATTTTTTGGACGGTGGTGTGCTGGGGAAGGGTGTTTTGTTTCGCTGCGTGCTGGTCGTCCATTTGTAGTTTTTTAATATTTCAGTGGGGGTTGGGCGTTTTGTCTCTGCAGGTCGGTGAGCGTATGTACTTTTTTTGGCTCGCTTGACCTGAGGTTCGTTTGTAAGAATGGGATGGTTTGGTAGTGCCGTTTGGCCGTGACGTTTTGTATCCCGTATGACGGGTCACGTAAAAAGCACCTGGCAGTGTTCACGATGCAAGAGTGTTCAGAAATTGCTCTTTAATGGGGGGATGATAACAAATTCCCTCCTGGATATTACTTGTTAGGTGATTCTGCCTACCCACTTTTGCGGTACCTCATAACTCCCTTTAGAGATTATGGAAATCTGGGATTTGAGCAAAGAAGATTCAATCAAGAATTGAGTCGCCAACGGAATGTCATAGAGCGTGCGTTTGGTCATTTGAAGGGGCGGTTTCTTCGCCTACAATTTCTTAGAGCAGAGGATACAACATTTCTTTGTAAGACCATACTGGCAGCCTGCACCCTTCATAATGTGTGCATCATGAATGACGATGAGCTTATGGAGGAGTTTCAAGAAAACCGTGACCATGACAGAGAGCAGCAGGATTATCCTTACAACGAGGAAGTAACAGGGTCAGGAGAGGCGACAGGAGCTTATGGCATTGTTCAACTAACATTATAAGCTTGTTTGCTTTCTAGCAGATAAAAAGCATGATGCTAACAGAACAATTACTGCAAATAAAATTAAAACAACAAACAATTGAAGGCAGCTCTTATAATTCTTTAAGTATGAGATTATAGATAACTTTTTTTGTCCTTTTTTTTTTCTTGTAAAATATGTTACAACTTCTCCAAAGGTTGTCTTTCTAGTACAACATTTGTCTTGATTATGTAGTCTAGTAGTTTCTCCTTTTGTAAAATCCAACCTCTTTTCAAGATGAAGTTAATACATGAAGTTAATAAAAGAAAGAACAAAAATTAAAGAGTAAACTTGTTCAACAAAAACACCTATGCTATCTCAGCTCAAATGCATCTACAGTTTATCAATAAGTTTTGTAAGAAGGGCCTTGTTTTCATTGTGCATAGCCATTAGGGTTTCTTGCAACTGTGTTTGGCTTTCCATGAACATACCCTTCATCTCATCTACTATGAGAGATGACCGGTTTCGAGTTTTAATCTTCTTACGCGTGGGTTCTGTGTCCTCATCACTTGTTAGCTGGCCCCCAATTTCTGACATGTTTCCCTCTGAATCACAGGTATAGGCTGGTTGAAGAGAGGGGTCATCACCAACTATATCATAAATGTCTGGAAATTTGAACGGCTTCGGTTGACCATTACCTGTTTGACGACGTTTATCTTCATGTTTGCGCAGAGCCTGTTTAATGTTTCTGTATTTGTCATAGCACTGATCAGCAGTTACTTTCACACCAAGTGTGTCAGACAGCTCAGATGAAATATTTTTCCAGATTGGTTTCTTGTTTTTCAGCTTCAGTAGGTCCTTCTTTATGATGTTCAGTAGAGTTTTTACCTGGCTATCTTCCCATGAAACCAAGTCTGTATATGGGGTACATGACGCTACTGGTTCACTTGTCTTGGTTTCGGTAGATGGTGTGATGGTTGTAGTAGATGAAGCTTTTGAAGGCTGGAGAAGATTGTCATTCAATGCAGCTGGTGTACTTACTGCAGCCTTCTCACTGAAGTCAAGTTCTACCGGGTAGCTTACACCCAGCGGTAAGTCTTGTAGAACGTGCACAACTCTTGCAAAGTCTGGAAATCAGAAGATTAATATATTTAAAATATGATGCACACAGAGTACAACTGTAAACTGATACTTACTGTGAGATCAAACTTTTACACAGTTGTTCTAATACTGTTCTTATACTGTTGGCCAGACAGAATATTAAGCAGTCATTAAAAATATTACTGGCAGGCCTACAAGTGGACCCGGGTGAAAAAGTAGGATCAACAAAATTTTCAATAAAACAGAACATACCTATGACCTTGTTGACCAAACGTAGGACTTTTGGTTGCCGAAGGCCAATTAATCTATGCGATGCTGGCGTGACCTAATTATAAATCTGGAATGTTTTATCTCTGTAGACTATGCATGTATAGCTTACCTAATTTGACTGTCAATTTACTAGTACAAATATATGGTTATATTTGTTATCGTAACATTAACAGGCAACAATGGGTCGCTGGATCTCGTTCGATAGCCTGTAATGTCTAGCACTATTCGTTTCTGGAGGGTACTAGCCTACCTTCTTAACTTTCATAATAATCTTATGTTGACGAATCTCAATCAGAGTAATAGCCTACACTACAGATACGGTACACCGATCATGCATGTCAGTTGTCAACACGTTCGAGATCTTATTCGTAGGTCAAAATGAAGGGCCATGTGCTGGTTTACAAGCCAAATGGGCCGTAAACACTGACGTGGAGATCTCTGGTACTTAATACTCTGTACCCATAACAAACTTACTTTTTGAGAATGTTTCCTATTGGCCACTTTGTATCTTAACTGGCACTGTTTTGCCCGAAGGCAGTGTTACTTCGTGTGTTGCCATCTTAATTGTGACGTAAATAACGTCATACCTACATAAGTAACCGACCCCCGGAGGTGGTTACCTTTTTGCTACTCGAGTTGTGACGTTTTCGTGACGTTTCCACAAGCCGAACGTTTATCAGCTGAACTCGTGTAACTCGAGTAGAGGAGTCGAACGCACCTTATGTTGTATGTGGAGGTTTGATGATGCAATAACACCTAGTCGTGTTGATACATGTTTCTCCACCACTATTCGTGTGGACACTGTTCACGTTGCTAAGGAAGATTAAAACATTAGTCGTTAAGGGGTGGTATATATGCATACATACATATGTATGTATGCAAATGCTGATGATGCAATGGCTAAAAACAAACCATGTTCTACCTGCCGTATATATGCGAACTCTGTTTGCGTTCCTAAGGAAGGTTACTAAGGGGTCATGTCTAACCATGTATGAGTTGATATGTCATATGTGAAACGTCACAAAACCTTTGATTAATCGTAGTGTGACCCAACATAATTTCAGGTTGAGAAATGTTTCATGTTACTATGTGAACGGTTAAGAGTTTACTTGATATAAACGAATGTCTTTGGAGATCTGACCATCATTCACAAGCACTCGCTCGCGAAAACAACTTGAAGCAATTCACGATTTAAGAAAATAAACGACTGCTCCTTCGTTCAGATTGGGTCGACTATTAGAACCGCAAAACAATTCAACCCTCAAACGAACTCTCCGTATATTACACTCCCAGTATTAATTCACGTAGGCCTAATGGTTATACAAGTAAAATAGGTGTTGACTAGTCATCATGTTGAAACGCCCAAGTTGTCCTTTCTTTATTTGATTTATTTATTTATCAAGGGCAAGTCGTACGGTAGAGACACCCTCTGAAGATCCCTCAGAAACAGCTACAGCACAACCGTCCTCTCCTCTCAGTGAGCCGTTTGAGGTGTTCTCCCCAGTACAACCCCAACCAAATATAAAGAAGAGAAAACCAACATCGTTATCGTGCGAAAAAACGGGTTGCACAAAAGTTTTTCCGGCGTCATATCAAAACGGTACATGTGACACCCGTTTTCTGTTGCAAACGTTGTTGGTTGACTTTTAAAACTAAGTCCAATTTAAAACGTCATGAAAAGAGGGGAAGTGTCATCCCAATCGAAGTAACAAACAAGAGGTGGATTTGGAAGACGTTCCCAGTTCAAGCAGTACAAATAAGGTGAGTTTTCATTCTTCTATTTAATTTATTTATTTTATTTTATTTATTGATTTATTTTTATTATTTTTTATTTGCATTTATTTGATATTATTTTTTAATTTTATCTATTTTTTTCTTTCTTTGAGGTACAACAGTTCGTACCATCATTAAGAGCGGGAATTGTGTCGACACAAGCCTTACCACAAGCAGCACCAGACTTCGATCTCGACGAGGATACCATCTGCGATTCTCGAAGAATTGATGGAAGATTCTCCATTACAACAGTTATATAGAAATAATTGGGGCGCCATCAGAACTCACCATCGAAGAAACAACCGGGTTCAAGATGTTTATAATTTTAGGTTAAGTTTACCACGATCAAACCACACAATTTAAGTTAAATGCATCTTTTGGTTTTATGCTGCGCAACAAGTTGAGAGGTGAACGAAGATACTTTCACTCTTCTTTCAATAACCATAGACTGTTCGATGGACCTATTGTTGTCGGACAACGCAGTGATATCGATCGATTTATGTCTCTGTTTGAGCAGGTTGATGTCGAGCGGTATCTTTGAAATCAAAGACCAGAGTCTGTATGGGTGTTAGATCTAATCACCAACATGACCGTTTACGTTAATAAGTTAAGACCGTTTGCATTGGTAGGTGCCCCACCTCACAATCTTCCCCGAGAAATTGTAGATCATAGGTATATTTTATCGATGGCAGTCAACAAAAGAAGAAATTCACTCTACACAGATAATTTATGTTTTTTTCAGATGTTTGGCTCATCATTTAAGTCTGTCGGAATTAGTTCGGAAACACCAGAAGCCTTGTATAATCGATATCAAAATACCTTCGACGGGCAGACTACAAGTGTAAATGCTTTCGAAGGTGTTACTTTTCTAGAATTAGGTCAACTTGAGAAAATATTTGAATGTAACATATATGTATACGAGTTGAAATGTAGCACTGATACCGAACACCTCTTACACAAGAGTAAACCTGTAGCCGAATTGCTGCGCAGATCTCCCTGTCGCTATCAAACCACCATGTACCTGAATTATTTCGAAGATCATTTCTCTTATATCACCGATATAGAACACTATGCCAAAACGTTTAGCTGCACCCGATGTCGACGCCTTTTTACTCGAAACCGTAATCTAACCAAACACATACCGCACTGTAGATAAACTCGGTATAGAGATACCTCAACACGAACGCTACTACCCCTACAAAATCACTTACGACATAGAAACGTGCTTGGATCACAGTTGTGCCTCGGAAGGTACCTTCCGATCGAAAATGTCAATTGGTTGACACCCGTGTGACCTTCGTGTGCGAAGTTATACGAGGTCAAAGTTAATTTTCAGACATTTAATGCAACAACTCCCAGTTCCAAGGTGTGACATGGTTGATATTTTTGGACAACTTGCAAATGGTATAGGGAAATATTTTCAAACTTAACGGTCATGTGATCCGAGGTCACCAAAGGTCAATTAATGTCCAAAAACTAGTATTTTGGGGGTAGAAAATGGGCAAAGAAAAAAATGTTAGAATTTTTACAGTTTGATGCTCTAATTTAGGTCTCATCAATCAAAAATGTCAGTAAGTTGACCCAAGGTGACCTTTGTATGTTAAGTTATATGAGGTCAAAGTTAATTTTCAGACATTTAGTGTAATAACTCCCAGTGCCAAGGTGTTACACAGTTGATATTTTCAGACAAGTTGCAAATGGTATAGGGGAATATTTTCAAACTTTACGGTCATGTGATCCGAGGTCAACAAAGGTCAATTAATGATAAAAAAGTAGTATTTTTGCGATTTGTCCGTTAGGGTTGGGAGTTGCTTCAATGTAATCCAATTTGTCGACCCGCATCTGGGTGACCCTTGACCTCTGGTGACCTTTTCGTGTTTTGTGGATTTTTACAGTTTCGATGCTATTTTCAGATCTTAAAGGTACCTTTTGATCATAACTGTCAATAGGTTGACCCCCATTTGACCTTCGTGTGCGAAGTTATTTGAGGTGAAAGTTAATTTTCACACATTTAATGCAATAACTCCCAGTGCGAAGGTGTGACAAGGTTGATTTTTTTGGACAACTTGCAAATGGTATAGGGGAATATTTTCAAACTTAATGGTCATGTGATCCAAGGTCACCAAAGGTCAGCTAATGTTAAAAAAGTAGTATTATGGGGGGAGAAAATGGGCAAAGACAAAATGTTTGCAATTTTACAGTCATGCCCTATTTAGGTCTCACCGATCAAAAATGTCAATTGGTTGACCTCCGGGTAACTTTTGTGTGTGAAGTTACATACAAGTTCGAAGTTAATTTTTGGAGATTTAATGCAATTAAATCTCAATGCCATGGTGTGACATGGTTCATATTTTGGGACAAGTTGTGAATGGGGTGGTGGAACATTTTGAAACTTAAAGGTCATGTCATCTGAGGTCACCATTGTTATCATATCTGTTGACACGCTTGTAGGTCTCTTATATTTCTCACATTTTCGACGCCATATTTAGATCTCAAAAGTGCCTTTTGATAAAAAATCCGATCACATTATGTGATCACAAAAGTGTTGGCTATAGTGTTGGTTACTTTATGGGAACATGCAGGACCAGAATTACTTGGACTTTTTAAGCCCAGTCTTGCTTCATAATACTATGTGTATTGTCATATACCCCAAGCAAGGAACCACAGTGCCCTTGGGCTCTTGTTAAAAAATTGTAACACTGTTTCATAGGGCTTTTTTTCACGAGTCGTCTTGAACGGTGTAGCCAGTCCTTAAAAATAAAAGAGGTCGTTTTGAGTTCACTGGTATTCTGCAATTGCCCCTGGCACGATATATAATGTAAGACGTATACTCATGATGCTGTAGTCATGCAGGGCATTAATTTTCATCATAGGGGTTTTCATCATATAGGGTTACACATAACAGTGAGTTTTTGGTGAGCTGGCCCCTCTATAATAAAATTCCTTGGTGTGGCACAGCCTTAGTCTATACTTGGTATGCAGTACGGGTATGTTAAAAGTAGTAATGAATTCAATAATGAGCTGTATTAAATGAACATGTCAATTGTATGAGACACACCCAATACCCCTGGCTGCAAGGTCCGTCATTGACTAGTGTGCGGCATATAATTTTTGTAAAATGACTTGTTATACTGTAGAGTCACAGAAGTGACACACATATTTCAATTACCTGACAAACATTTGGAAAAAAATGACCCACATGAGTGACTGACAATTTAGGTCAAGTGACACACATGTGAGTCACCTGTAATTGGTCAATGGCTCAACAATGACAGACCTTGCCAGGGGTATAGTAGGTGTGTCATACAATTGACAAGTGCATGAACAAGAAACAACGGGCCTACATGGATATGACTGAGAATGAATGAAATGGATTTGTGGGGAATTAAGCTCACAAAGTTGGCATGCCAGTACCGTACCGTAATCTAGTCGGGGCTGGTGAAGGAAGGGTCTTGCAACCCTGAGCAGGCTAAGTAACTAGGTGTGTCCCACCTTTCGACAAAACAAAGCCACCACTTTAATTTTGTCCTCTCTGCCCATGGATGCAGTATCCTAGGTTATGTTGCGCCCCACCTCTTGATGCTATGGTGCCCCATCCCGTCTCCCAATCCCCCTCCCCCACCACCACTTAACATACCGTCGCCTGCTACTGTACTGTATCAAAAACAACTGCACGTCATTCCACACTATTCTTCAAATATTTTGGGAAATAATGTTTTGTGTGCATACAGGATCAGCCTGGATCACACCCTTTTTGGGAATGCTCCTTAATTGCAAAAAGTGAGCTTCCAAAATGAGGAAAATGACAAAAAGCTGGATATATCTGGAATTAATTATAGTGCCGTTACTGGAAAATGTGATGGATTGAATCCGGCCGGAACCGGATCTTTTTCAAAATGTTATGAGCATCTGTCAGCACAAGTAAATGGAAAGTAATATGTATTATGATTAACCAAGAGTCCAAAAGGAAATAGTGATTCCTTAGTTTACTAAATAAACCAAAATGAAAGAGCACACCAATAAAATTCGGACTATCATCATAGTCCTTTGTGTATATGAAAGTGAGTGAAAACCATAAGAAATGTGAGTGCACGTTTCTCCTTCCAAGAATTTAAGTTCCACCCATATTTTGATATTTTCAAGCCTGGCCATTTGCCTGTTAACTATAGAACATTTGAATATTATAATGGTATCGAATGGGGGGGGGGGGCATTCCATGGGTTCATGGGGTGAAAACAAATTGCCAGAGAATAAAAAAAATTATAATGCTGGAATGAGTCCCACACAACCCCTTTGAAGTCAAAATATTTTCCATCTAGTGACCATTTCATTGAAGTTTTAACCAAAGATGGAAGCATACCTCACCCCCTCCCAATAGAAAGTCCTGGGTATGTGCCTGGCCCCTAGGCCTGTTACCCTTCCTATTGATGTTGCCATTATAACCTCTGGCCGGATCTTAAAATTTGGAATCCGGTACATCCCTACCTGTCGCTTCTCGGCCTTTTGGCTAAGATCATGTGTAGTATCTGTTCTTTTCGGGAATGGTGATACACACCTGACGATGATCACACAGTCACAGTCCCGATGGAAGGGGATTGGGGCTGAGAGTAGACTTGCCCCAAGTCTCTCGCGATTTTCTCTCCCACTGCAGCTAATAGGATTTATATGATTCTCCCCTCCTCTTCCACTGTCCACTCTCTTTATAATGACACCCTCTCAAGGCTTCTCCGACTGCACCGCCACCAAGCACGACAATTTCTCACGTTCCATATCGACCAACACGCACAGCGAGCGTATATGATACGA
Source organism: Apostichopus japonicus (assembly GCF_037975245.1). Taxonomy (NCBI): domain Eukaryota; kingdom Metazoa; phylum Echinodermata; class Holothuroidea; order Aspidochirotida; family Stichopodidae; genus Apostichopus; species Apostichopus japonicus. The sequence continues at coordinate 19,563,094 of NC_092577.1, forward strand.
GCGGGCTTTTATTCTACACTCATACTATACGCCCCCGAGAGACTTGTAACGTTTGGTCTTGGTGACGTCACATTTTGAGCCGGTGGTATTCCAATATGAATATTCAACTATTTTCTGTAGCCAATGAAAAGTTTCCAATATGTAAACAGACAGTTCATTATCTAAAGGTGATACTTTATTATTTTATAAATGATTTAACTTAATATGCCTTTTGAAATAAATTTCACACAAAAGTTAATATTTTGTACGTCAATAATTATTTTTAGCAAGCATTGATATGATTAACATCTAATATAAGCGTGCTATTTGTGTGGGGAAATTTGTACAGTGCACGCGATAAATGAATCTTCCACCTGTTCTTAGTATAGTAAATACAGACAATGTGGTCAGGGAATGTGTGTATAAATACATAGGCCTATAGACTAGCCTAGACCCTGAAGTGGCACTGTGTACACTGGTAAAACGAAGTCGTTGTGTATCGAGGCAAATGGATGCGAAAACTCCAGTAAAACTATACAGCAGGAGAGTTGGTAGACAGGAAGATGTAAGATTTCGCAAATGCGTCATTTGTGTTCAAGACCTATTGCTTTCGAAGAAATATTTTTCGTTAATTCCTTCACCGAGAAATTCATCAGATTCCCCACTAACGTTATTGAAGAGACTTGCTAACGTATTGCAAACAACGGAAGAAGACGTACTCGCTGTTGCTAGACATATTTGCAATAAATGCAAACGAAACTCGACAACGTTGAAAAGTTGAAGAAGGTAGAAGAAAGTTTAAAATCTTCTTATGAATTAGCAAGATCAAGTAAAGATGTTATCGTTTCGAAAAGAATGGTCAATAGTCCCATGACAGGGGCTGGTAGAGGACCTCCCCATGCAATTAAACCATCATCGAAACGTCGACAGTTAGCTTACGCAGATACTGCTGATACGGATAGGGCTAGTCTCACCAATGTGCCTGACACTGACAGCACCATTGTTAATTCTTCATACGAGAAACGAAACCAAACAACACCGGTGGGTTTATTTGTACATTTTCTTGAAATATAAAAATTAACTCCATATCAGTTGTACGAAAGTAAGATGGTAATGAGCATGAGGTTTGTTTGCCTGAGACTTTCAATATGTGATCATTTTATCTGCTACAGTGAGTATAGCTGCTGTTCAATGCCATTCATGAAGCATGTGGTAAAATTTAGCACTAGCATGCAACTGGTCTGTAATTTTTGGTTGTGGTATATTAATTGCCATCATGAAGACATAGCATAGTAGTGCAGGACTTTACTAAACTACAGGGTTGTGCTTTTAACATATTTCCTGATACAATACATAGTACATTGCCAGTAAATATATGTTAGACAATTCATAGCTACAAGCCAAAAATTCACCCTGGTTTACCATGGTAAATTTTTATTTTTACCATGGTAAACTGTGGTAATTTTTTGGCTGTATGGGGTTCTCATAAAGTATGCTATGATTTGAAGCCTACACAGCAAACATAAATTTGATTCTTTTAACATAATGACTGCATGTAACCTTGTAATTGAGCATGAGCAATCATACAAGGCAAACACACAGTGTGCTGTCTTTAAAGGTCAAAAGCAGTTGCCCCAAACTTATTTTGAAGCAATAGCTAAATATGTCACAAATGTCACAAATTTTTCCTCATTTCTCTTCCAAGTACAGTACCTTTTATGATATTCTAGGACTTAAATATTACACATTCAAGGTAAGCCAAGCAGTTGCTCCTCGTAAATTGTACAATTGAGTGAGAAAATTACTGTCACATGATTCTCAAGAGCCTTATAAGTTTTAGGAAATAGAACAGTCTACTACACAATTCTTGCACTGGAAGATTTTAGAAACCTAGAGAAATCGGGCAGGATGGGTAAAAGAGTGTCAGGGTGGGAAAAGGTGGGGTAGGATGGGCTGCTCTTTTACACAGCACGGTGAAACCTACTCTGTACCATGCATCTAGTGCCGAGAAAACAGGTAACACAGACTTTTGTTTAAGGACTTAGTCTTTAGCAGGGTACCATGTTTTGCAATTGCTACTGATGAGAAATATAATATAGGCCTAGGCTAGGATCATCTACTAGTCTTTACAACTTACAGGCGTAGCCTAGGCCCTGGGCCTAGGCTACTCACCATTTTGCTACACAGTGGCTTTCATCTATAAAAAGGCCAACCAGCCTCTCTTTGTATGTCGTTTTCTTTAGAAATTCCAGTCCTTGTTTGAATAACTGCTCAGGACTAGTGAAAATGTAATTGTAATAGCCGAGTTCAAGTTTTTGTTTCTGTTCTGCCGAAGAAGGGCCGGCCAGATGAAAAGCGTTCAGTCCTTTATGACATAGGTATGTAACCTGATCTTTCATCAGTGATACAAGAGGTGAAATTATTATAATAATGGACCTCAGAGTAGTAACTTTACTACTACAACTAGTACTACAACTGGCCGAATTATTCCGACTTGCACTGCTGTTGCTAGTATTACTATTATTATTACAGTTAGCAGCTCTCGTGTTACCACTACTAACGTTATTTTTCACATCGTAAATGAAATCTAATGCGATCGGCGCAGCTTGAAAAATTAGTGATTTGCCGTACCCTGTTGGTAATCCGACGAAAACGTCCCATTTCTTTAAGAAACCAATCAACGCATCCCTTTGCTCATCGTGAACGTTTTCTTTTGGTATTCCCAACTTCGAAGAGGCAAATTGTATGGAGTTTAAGATGAGTGCCTCGTCCATTGCATTGGATTAGACATAATTATTAGTTTACAACACTTGCTCTGTGTACGTTTGTATAGGCCTATGTACATTTATGTCCAGTATTCCGAGATCGTGCGTCGCGACGCGGTGGGGTGGACGTTCACAGCAAGATGTGAATATTTATCTTAATTAATGAATATGCAGCAACTGTCATACAATACCGAAGCTGATTGGTTTCACCGAAATTTGAGGGACGAAAACAAATAAGTTTAAAATGATGACGTCAACAGAACCAAAAGAGACAAGTCTCTCACGACAGGCAGCTCGATCGAACAGTACCGCTTCAGTAACAGTACGTTACGTCAACTTACGTGCGTGTGTATGTAGAAAGCACACGAACCACTTGAAACAAGTACGTGTGAGCTGAGGGCGTGTTGCAAGGAACAGTAGAAGTAGGCTGATTATAGCGGTACAATGTTATGGAGTCACTGAGAGAAGGATCGGAACAGGCATTAGATGAGAGGTGGAAGAGAGAATCACGTGAGAGACTTGGGGCAAGTCTAGGCTGAGAGCGGATCAGTCGTTTGGTAGTTTGGTTTTCGTGCCCAGGTTCTTTCCTGGGCGACTTTTTCTTAAAAAGTATCCCTACCTGTCACTATAAGTTATTTGATTGCATTTATTTGATATTTCATTTATTTTCCCCTTTCCTTTCCTAGCAAGAATGTGGCATTATGACTCCACCACGCGAGTCACACCCTCGTGAAGCCAGGAGAAAAGAAAACTACCGTCTCCTTCTACAGAGTGAAATTAAGTTGGACACTTCTCGAAAAACTCCAGAGGTAAGATGGTGCACAGCAAATATTTTGAACTTCAAATTTTGGAACAAACACAAGACAGTGCACTGGTCCATTACAAGGGATGGCCAAGAAAGTACGATGAATGGCGCCATTTTAGTGATATTTTAGACATTCCCAATTCCAGCATTGAACCAAATGCGAAGGAACTCTTCAAAAAGCAACTTCATCTTCAAATCGCAAAACAGATTCAATGGCGGAAATAAAGATACCAATACAAAAAGAAACATTTGAGGAAATAAGTTAAATCAACTGACCGACCGACTTGGATTGTTTTCTTGGTAGTGGGTGGCACCGCAGAATTCTGAATTCGCATGCAGATTTTTGCTTTATAATGGATGGTTCTGTTCAGTTTAAAATGTATGAGAGGAAACCTGTAGTAGAATATTCCGCCACGGGTTGCCAAAGTCTACTCCATCGAGGATTCATGTTTGTTTTTAAATTTGTTAAAGACAATGGCACTCATGCCGATTTGGTTGAGGTACTGAAGTGAGAAATGTAACTCCACAGCTGAACAATGGATTCCCAAGTGAGCATTTCCAGACTATGTTTCCTGTTCTGTCTTTACTTGTCATTGGTCACTGCTGCTCTACATGTGGACAACCCAGATAAAGTTCATGTGCCGGTCAACAATTATTACCTATACCAGCTAGTCAAAACCGTGGATCCCTTGGCAGAAAAGAATATTGAGTCTATGATACGAGAAATTTTTAACCAAAATGGAATCACATTTGAGAAAGTGCATAACTGATCCATTGATGAAAACCCTGACCTTGAAAGTAAAGTTTTTTATGTCATTAAGTGAAGAAGTGTAAAGGAGGTACACAACTGAAGAAATTGCTAGCGAAACTGAAGTCCTCCACATCTGACATCAACTTTACTTACAAAACTGATACACCACGTAAGCGGAAATTACAAGAAGATTGCGCAGAGGAACGGAAACGGAAAAAATTGTTGGAGGATGAACTGGAAACTGCGACCAGTGTGGTGAAAGATCTGGTCAAGGCAACATCGATACTTCAAGTCTGAAGTAGGAACCGATGGGAAGAAAAAGCGGAGCAGGGGTAAGACAAAGGACAAACACAAATATAGTGCCTTCCAGAAACGACGCCACAAGAAAAAGGAAATCAATAGAGCTAAAAATGTTGTGGAAGCCTTGAGACAAAATGGGATGTCACCAGTCCTCGTCATCTTTAAAGATGAACACAGTAAGGAGGTGGAACTTTATTTTGATAACCGCGAAGGTAAAGGCCGTTGTGAAACTGATAGGGCTGTTCACCTAGTAGACAAGTTTAATATTTCACGTAGAGCGTATCACGAACTAGCTGAAAGTTGTGACAGCTTACCAACTGAAAAGCTTGTTTCAAATCGCATAAAGGATGTTAATGCCCAGTCGAATGTACAAGGAGTGTCTGGAAGTTTCAATGGTGTTTACCAATCTATTGAAGGAAGGTTAACTGTGAAACTGAGACAAATGTCTGCAAGCAAACAAGATGAAGATATTCTCCAAGATGGGAGGATTAAGGTAAAGATTTCAGGAGACGGAACAAGGATTGGCAAGCGAATTCATGTTTTGAACTTTGTATTCTCTATTATTGGAGAACAGGCCTGCTCTGGAGTAACAGGAAGTTACTCCAGAAGAAGGTATAGTAAAGGTACCTGAGAAGTATGATTGTCTGAAGGAGGGCCTAGGGGATATAATTAGTGAAATTAACAACCTACAAGAAGTGAACGTTGATGGACATATTTATAGAGTGGATTTTTTCCTGGGTGGGGATTTGAAATTTCTTAATTTAGTCATGGGTATTGATGGCTTTGGTTCGGCATTCTCATGTCTATGGTGTAAATGTCCGGCCAAGGAACGTTTTGATACTGGAAAACAGTGGTCGATGACAGATGTCACCTTGGGTGCACGGTCCATTGAGGAAATTGTAAAATGCTTTCAGTTGAAACAGAAAAGTGTTCAGTTTAGCTGCAGCCATGCTCCCTTGTTCCCCAATATACCAATCACCCATGTAGTTCCTGACACCTTGAACTTATTCTTACGTGTTGCTGATCAGCTGTTCAACCATTTGTTGACGGAGTTGAGGAAGAGAGATAACCTTTCTGTTTCCTCAACCCTCTATTCACCAGAAAAGTGTGCCAACATGAGACGATTCGAGAATTTTGTACAGAAGCTCAATATCGAGTGGCAGTTCTATGTGAACAAAGAGTCCCAAAAAGTATCTTCTCGCGATTTGACAGGTCCAGAGCACTGGAAAATTTTGAACAATATAGATCTAGCTGAAATGATCCCTGGACATCCAAAATTAGAACTGATTACGTCCCTATGGACTAGATTTGTAACAATTGTCACCATGCTCAAAGACAAAATCCCAATGGATGAAATTCCAGCCTTCCGTGAAACAACAAAGGATTGGCTTTAATACTTTCAATCTTGTGTACATCACCACTAATGTCACGCCATACATGCATGTACTTGTTTACCATGTTAACGAATCCTTTGAACTTCATGGTAATCTGTCCCATTTCTCTCAGCAGGGCTTAGAAAAGCTCAATGACAGGATGACCGGGTGGTATTTCAGATCCTCCAATCATAAGGGTGTTGAAGCATTGAAGCAGATAATGTTCAAACAAAATAGCTTACAACTATTGGAGGAGAAGCATCAGAGAGGTCTCAAATTCCACATAACCTGCAGAAAGTGTAAGAAAGTTGGTCATAACAGGAGGACGTGTTTCGAAGAATAAAAACATGTGAGATCACAAATAAAACATTCTGTTTAGTATTAATGGTGACTCGCATTGAATGCACACACATTTTATACCAAATCCAGGAATGTGTGTATAATTTTTTATTTAGAAACAAATACAATTCCCATGCCGGCATGCGTAATTTTTTTTCCTAGGAGGGTTAAGGGTAATTATCATATATAGGCGTATCCAAACCCTAGCGCATGCGTGTTACTCGTTTAAAGTTTATAGCTAGTAGTAGTAGTCGTACATACAGTGTGTACGACGCGATTCACGTTTTGCACACATATATACGTATATGCGTTCGTGCAACAATGGAGACCTGTTCGACTGACAATCCTTGCGCCAATCTTCAGCTGGAATCTCGCCCTAGATGTAAAGTTACTCGATACAATTGCATTTACTAAAGTAATTCTCTCACCCAGATTTTAGACACAATGTACGGATTTCATCTGTCGTCATCATTGTGCGCGACTGACATTAATTTAATGATTTGGTTAATGTTAATCTGCTAGCCTACATTACATGTATTTCTAGCTTCACGGTAAACTTTAATGTTACGGTAAAGTGTAACATGTACATGGTACTAATATAGTAGGCCTACATACAAACTTAAGCCTGCTTTTATGAACTATCAGTCATTCGGTACTTTATCTGCTTTGCATCATTGTTTAATTGTACAAATGAAAAATAATTATGTGATGATATTGAGGGTGACGATTTGATCGCGCTTTAATTTGTATTTCTTTCACTTGTTTTCTTCAATTCTCACTTGGTAATCCTTGGCCAAAAAGGCAAACTGCATTGTAAAACTGTACAGCGGAGATCTATTGCGTTGTACAGCGTACATACTGCCCACGTACACCCGGCCCACACATGTGTATTGCAGCGAGCGATGAGTAACGAGTGTCTATGGGTAACACGCATGCGCTAGGGTTTGGATACGCCTATATATGATAATTACCCCTAACCCTCCTAGGAAAAAAAATTACGCTGCCGGCATCGGTAGCGCCGTTTGGCCATGACGTTTTGTGTCCCGCATGGCGGGTCACGTAAAAAGCACGCCCGTGAGCTTTATGCCCGGCAATAAAAAGGAAGGAGGGAATGTCCTGCTTCAGTTTGATCCCAACCTGTCGGTGCCCGTTGAACAACCGTAGGAGCACATTTTGGTAGCCTTGACAGCCCCAAACCGACCTAGAACAGTTGCGACAAGTTACCTGACGCACCTCTAGTCCTACGTGGATGACAGTTACCGATACGGAACGTTCGTATGGAGTAACTGTCAAACTATCGACACCACTCAGCAACGTGACACCCTTCTGTCGGGTCACGTCACTGGTAAAAGGTAGATCGTACGTATTACGACCCTGGAGACCTCTCCAGGCACAACAACACCCTTACTCTCGCTAGACCTGAGTTTCGTTTGTCAGAATGGGATGGTTCGGTAGTGCCGTTTGGCCGTGACGTTTTGTATCCCGCATGGCGGGTCACGTAAAAAGCACCCTTACTCTTCAAAATACTAAAAACTTGCACCGTTGGAACCGCTTCTTCACCGGTGAAGGTCAAGTTAACAATTTTAGAATCACGGCGCGATGCCATGATACCGAAGGTGGCTAGGCCACAGATGAGTTACCCCCCCCAAAAAAACCCCTAAAGACAGGTTGGTTAAACTACATTACAAACGATATACGAACTGACGCACACACGAACACAAGCTACCACACCCGCCTGGCGGGAAGAATAGAACACTACAGTGATAATAATAGCTGTATCAAATGAAGAGCGAGAGCGAAACACGTCTGCACTCCACGAATGCCAACTCTTAGTATCACAGTACCTCCTGCGGGGTACACCTCTCAGACCTTAGTTAGCTTTTTTTGCCTTTTTTTGCAGACAATTGTGCACAACCCTAATCGAAATTATTCCCCCACAACAGCTGTACCAAATAGGCCTATTTGTTTCGAATCTACTCGAATTTGTGTTTAACATCGTAACATGTAGCATGCATGAATAACTGAAGCTGGAGCTAGCACATGCATGGTTCGTAGCACAGGTTACGAATCCTGGAGCTCACACACTAGCGATTCAATTCTGCATGTGATGAATCCGCAGCATGTGCTACAGTGCTAGCTTCAGGAATTGATATTCAACGTTGCTGTATGTAACATTCAAGTATTTATTATGCATTTCTATGTTGCCTGATAATCTGGCAATAGTTCAAACATAATGCCGGTACTGCCAGGTAATAATTTCATTTTCAAAATCTCAGCCAGTACTATGAAATGCCCCGTAAATATTGCTCCATGTTGCACCTAGTCGCATTGTAAAATCCACAAAGTCACCCCCCTCCCCCGAATTCAGTGGCGACGGAACCGGTGGACTTGAGGGGCTTGTCCCCCGTGAAAAAAAAAGTGAGGGAAAAGGTATGTTCAGCCCCCAATATTTGCCAAGTTACATATTCTTGATCGGTCCAATGCACAATATACTAATAATTTTATGGGGAAAGAAATGTCTAGATGCGATTTATTGTTACCAGAGGTGTCATTTTGCTGATCTAAGGATTCACTTTTTGCCTAAATTTCGACGCGCTGCGCCAACTGATGGTGGTGCACCGCCTAAATAGTGACGTATAAGCTTCAGTTGTACATCACCATATAAGTTCTTCTATCCTTCCTCCCTAAATTTACAGACGTTCATTAATTGTTTAGATGCAATTTAAAGCCTATACGGGTGTTAATTTTACCGATCTAAGGGTACCTTTCATCGAAAATTTCGAAGTTCCTTGCCAACCGATAATGGCGCTTCGCTTAGATAGTGACGTATAACAAAAGTTGTACATCACCATCTGACCATATGTTGTACTATCAATCTTCTTCAAATTTTTAAACGATAATTAACTATCTAGATACAATTGCAGACATGAGATCCATATTTCAAGGATGGGTACATGCAGCTTAGAGCACTCGGGAAGTGCCGTCTCCGGCCATCTGGAGGGTTTGTAAAGCCACCAAATTTCTTCTACGCTCCGCGCCAACCGATGGTGGCGCTCCGCTTAGATAGTCTTGCTGGCAGGTTTGCCCCCCCCCCCCCCACTTCACAACTCAAATCCCGCCCTGAATACACGTTTTCACTCCGTAAATGATTTTCAGTTTGGGAATGAAAGCAGTTTAAATGCCATAATATCACCAATAAACAACCCTGGAATGCGAGGTGGGAGTTACGGACATTTAGGCAAGTCATCACCAGCAAGCACGGTTGCGTTCTCAGGCCCGTAGCCAGGGAGTTCAGCCTGGGGGGGCTGGGAGTTGTCCAAGGGGGGCAAACAATCGGTACACTATCTAAGCGGAGCGCCACCATCGGTTGGCGCGGAGCGTACCAGAAAATTTTTGATGCCTACAACACCCCAGATCACTGGAAATAGCACTTCTCGGACTCAATTGTGACATCTGAACATCAAATTTGAAAGGGTTTTCATGTATTGAAATCATGTGTCAAATCAAATCATTTATAATAAAATGATTTTAGCCCAGATGGGTAGGGATTCATGTTGAGAGTAACACCAGTTCTTTGTGTATTTATAGTCAGCAGTCACAAAAAACATAGAAAGACACGAATAGGTATTCTATTAATCCCCTGTGTTTCCTATTTTTGAGAACAATGTCTCGCTGTGCCCAGTGCCCCACAAATTGGGGCACAGTGAGACACATCCAGAAATTTTTGAAATGCTCTAAAATCCCTGTTGCCACATGCATACAAACTTCTAGAATTGACTGTGCGAATGTGCCCTTACATATACCAAACATGAGCTTCTTTTCATAGTTCAATGGCTAAGTTATGGAATTGGCCAAACGGATTTTTCTGTCTCACAGTGACCCACCCACGGTTCTAGGGTGAAATCTACAGCATGAAACAGCTAATTGAAATATCTTTCACACGACTTAGTGCGACCATGCAGGGAGATGCTACTGACAGATTGTTACTGGGCATTGATATCAATAATGGTTGATATTTGTACAAGTCCACATCCACATTGAAATTTATGTTACACTTTAAGTAAACGAATACGATAATCTTGAACCACATGAATTCAGTCCCATACATCAATTTGTGGTGTTATACGTGAAAATGATAACACATGTACTCTGTACTGCTGTCGTGTCCCACCCGGACAATTCCCACCCGGACAGTTCCCACCCAACTGAAGCTTTATTTTCGTCAGAATTAGGGTTAGTTTTAGGGTTAGGGGTTATGGTTAGTGTCAATGAGTTAGGTTTAGGGTCAGAGTTAGGGTTAGTGGGTTAGGGTTAGGGTCTAAAGTTAGGGTTCGCTATGGGTGGTAATTGTCCGGGTGGGAGTTGACCTAGCACCGTACTGCTGTAGTCATTCAGAACAATTGCAAGTGTCTTTGCTACTGTGCAAATATGCTCAAAAATTCATCCAGGTTCAAGGCCTCTGTTCTCTTTTTCTCGAATGCAAGCATGACCAAGTTACTTTTCCGGCTTGTGAGCATTGAGCGACGTGTAGGTTTATCAATCCTGCCCTCTGTAGAGAAAGTACTCTCACAGAGAGCACTGCTACTTCCAAACGTTGAGATGTCTGCCAACATGTTGTAGGTATCTGGGAAAGCAGTTCTCTGCTCATACACTTTCTTGAGTACAGCATTAGAGTCGCTCGAGTCTGCAACAGGAAGGCTGCGATCAAGGAATTTCTTGCACACGGAAAGTTCGGCTTCAGATGGTACTGTAACACCGAGCGCTGCCAACGGGGCTAACTTTTCGTGATGAAAGAAATCTTCGGACTTTCGGCTCGCAGCGGAAGTTGCTTGATAGAGCCATGCATTGTCACTGAAGCGCCGTCTGAATTCCGACAGTGTTATGTCAACTGCTTCATACATGGTGGCTTTTAATTTGGACATTTGTTGAGAAGATGCGCTAGCACTCCTGTTACCGATAGCTTCCGTGATTACGTAATCATCCAGACGACCATTGGGTAATCTAGCACGCTTTGGGCGGGATGTCTCGGGTCCAGTAATCTCATCACTTTCCGCCTCCATTAGCTTATGAGCACTTGCCACAAATGTTGTGAAATGCTCATCTGACCGCAGATCGCCCAGCTCTCCAGTCGTAGCACTCACCAGGTTGAATGCCTCGATCAGGTCTGTTTCACGTGCCTGCAGCATTCTGTTGATCGGCGACATTACTTCCAGTAGTTCTTTTAGGAACACCATAAGAAACCGGAACTTGAAATCCGAGATCGTCTGTCGAAGGCCTGTAGCAGTGGCAATGGTCTCCCCATCAAACATTGATGTATTTAGCTTGATGGCAGTAAGTGCTTCCATTATCTTGGTGAAGTTATCAGCGATGGCCTTGGTTGCTTGGAGGTGCCCGGACCAACGTGTCTCGAGAACACGCTTGATGTGTGTGCCACTGTACAAGGCTGCTACTTGCGGCTTTCTGAAGAAATTATACAGCATCTCTACTTGGTCAAAATATATGCCAATGTCTTGTATGAATGACACCAGGCTGATGACTATCAAGTGGATTCTGTGATCGTAGCAGTGCACGTATGGCACTTGTCTGCCAATTTTTTCCTGTATGCGCCTCTGAACCCCACTTTTGTCTCCACTCATAACACTCGCCCCATCGTAGCACTGGGTAATCACATTATCCAATGGGATACCTGCATATTCCAAAGTGCTGCAAATCACTTCCGTCAATGCTTCTGCATCTAGCTCTGTGGTATGGGGCATTCTTACCAAAGATTCCATGCATTTTCCTTCCTTAACAAAGCGTACGCCTACCGAGATGTTTTCAACATTGTTCTTATCACGCGCACCATCCGCTAGAAGTGTATATCGTTTCGTGGATGTGCTATTCACATCTTTAGCAACATCTTTCATGACCATATCTGCTAGTGTGTCTATTATTTCATTTTGGATTTCCGGTGATCGATAGGTTGCATTACTCGGCATGACTTTTGCAATATCAGCAAGTTTCTGGTCCTTTCTTAAGGTAAACTGGAAAAGTTTCTCAAACAAGCCCCTTTCATTATGGGTAGTGATATCATAGTCTCCTCTGAGTGGAAGTTCATTCACAGCAATGAACTGTATGATTTCCGCAATTGACCGGACATAGTACCGACGTTTCTCAAGAACATCTGCGTTCACCAATGTGGAAATAGAGCAGCCTTTCTCAACCCGCAGTTCCTTCTCTCTCCAGGACACCATAGCTGTGATGTGAGGAGCTGATAAGTTGTGCTTTTCCAGCCCCTTCCGTTTGTCACCCAATGCAGTCTTCCATGCTTTGTAACCAATCACACTCCACAGCAATAACAAAATGCAGCATTTTTCTCTACAGAATACTCCAGCCAATCATATTTGTCGTACCACTCGGGGTGGAATCTACGGTTGTTTGCATCACTTGGAAATGGAACGTTTGTGGGACGCCTGATAGTCTCCCTGGTAGAACTGCCTGGTTGATCCTGGGCCTGGACTGCTGCCCTTGGCTCACTTGGTTCGGTTTCCAGTCCGGGTGTGCGTTGTTTTCTTACAAACCACTTGTCCAAGTTGGCGGGCCGACTGTTGGCCATTGTGCAGTATGTTGTCTGTGCAAGGAAATTGAGGGAACATGAATAAAGACCATAGATCTGTGATAATTTAAGCGTTTCGTCACAAAATTCAAAATGGCCGCCAATTTGACCTCGGATGACCTCAAAATTAGTGCCATCTTTTTCTGCATCTAATGTTACCTCCATATACCAATTTTCATTCAAATCGGACAAAAATTGGCGCAAATTATGCAAATTAGCTGCCCCCAGGGGTGCGACCATGTGCAAATTCGAACTCATCCGAGATTTTACTTAGGCGAACACATCTGCAAAGTTTGAAGTCGATCGGTTAATGTCTCGGAGCGTGAGAGCGCTAAGGCGAAAAGCGTCCGGCGGCGGCGGATCCGGCGGAGACGAAGGCAAAACCATTATATCCCGATGTGGGGATACAAGGGACTGAATGTGCATGTTCCTCTCACAAAGCTACAGTGCACAGTACTATAGTGAAATAATGTCGTGGAACTGGACCCTGTACAAATCCAATACGTAATATGTCATGTGTGGGAAAACCACGACTTCAACTCGTTTGTAAAATTGCCCCCCGTAAGTTAGACGCATGTGGATTGTTACAATTCTGATGACTATTTTCGGACTGTGTGACACGGCCCTAGTACACAAGAGTACAAAAACTCGAAAAGAATTAACGTAAGGCCCCCATGGGCCCAGGCAGGCTAGCCTAACAGTTAGGCTAGTGAAAAACGATTGACCGACCTGTAAACATCAAAATAGCCGCACTAACAACATGTTTGTACAAGCACAAGAATAGATGTGAAACTTGTCGTCATAATAAACATGATTGTGCCGTGTACTCACATTCTGGTTGGAAGGGGGAGCACCGGAGCAGTCAACAGTGTGAGCCTGAATTTTCTGGTTGGAGTGTGTCGAAAGGGTGCGCAAGATTACGAGTACGAGTAATACCGTACCGTACCAGTACATACAAGGGAACGAGGGTGCATGAAACTAATTGCAGTGCAGCGTCAAAATTATTTCAAGGCAAGGTGACATGGAATAGCCGACTTTGCCGACGTTGGTATGTAACAAGTTAGTTTATATCACATGATATGGGGTATGTATGGAAGCTTATGGCCTGTTACTGGTATTGGATTGTTTTCAGATAAACAGAATATATATGTAATTATGCAAGGCTGGTACATTTCACAAATAGAGTATGACATTTTATTTTTATGGCTTGAAATTGTCTTGGGGGGGCCAAAATATGTCGAGGGGGGCGGCGCCCCCTTTCGCCCCCCCCTTGACTACGGGCCTGTGCGTTCTTCGGTCGTAGGATGTCATGGATGGTGCTTAGTCACTTAAATATCCTTGTTGTTGCATGGGTTGAGCCTAGGGATTGTTTGAAATCACGTTATTACCTATTCACCAATATATAGTGGGGGCCTTTTTTTAATTTTAGACGACACACTGCTCTATTCCGCACCAAGATGCATATAAATTGTATTTTTTGTCCAAACGAAAGCGGACACTTCACCTCGGAACATCGCACATGAAACATTTCCGACTACGCAACTTGGGGTGTGAGAATATTTACAGAAGGATAAAACAGTGCTGCCAAGTCACCCGCATTTTTGAAGAATCCCCCGCATTGTAGGCCCACAGAGTTTTTCCTGTGAAAGTGCATGTGTATTTTGTCTTTTGTGGGCCGGGCCGCGGCCCTATATTTTGAAATTGCTCCTGTTCGTACAGTGTATGGCCAGTTATGATGCAAAATTATGCATCCGCCCACAATCTGGTGGTGCCCCTCAATAGGAATGTTGAAATGAAAGATAACAATAGGGCCAAACTTTAATATACAATATTTGACAAAGAAATGCAACCTAATACAACTATTTTCCTTATACCCCCTGTACAAAATATGATTTTTGGTACACTCTGGTGGGGGCTGAGTGTAATTTTGGAAGTTAGACCTTAGAGGGTAGCATAGGCGTAGGAGGCGGGGGGCTGAAAATTTTTTTTTTCTGAAATTGGGGCAATATGCTGATCATTTTTCGGGCACCTATACTGAAAGAAGAATAATTTGCAATGTGTTTTTTAATGGTTAAAGTGATATTATACTCAAAATGCTTCTTCACCTACAGATTCCATGGTACAATGTTGAGGGTTTGTCACGATAGTACTATGGAAGTTTTACCTTCAGGGTGTTCATGAATTTGAGATCAAAGATCAACTAGGGGTCTTTTGTGGGCCGGGCCGCGGCCCTATATTTTCAAATTGCTCCTGTTCGTACAGTGTATGGCCAGTTATAATGAAACTTGGTCACAACGTTCCTCGGGATGAGAGTTACGAGGTGTGTTCGGAAAATTGAGGTCAAATGTCATTTAGGGGGTCATCGGGGTCATTCTTTGTAATATTTTCAAATATCTCAATCTCCTCAAGATTTTTATGGATCATATTCAAAGTTGAACTGATGATTGTTGGATTGTGTATGAATAAGGTGAATGCCTAATAATTTTTGGTTAAAAGTTAATTAATTACAATTAATCCCCATTGTTTGCCAAAGCTCCTTTAATTTGTCTCCCAGTCTCTGCAGTGTTTGTTTACATTTGTGGTTAAGCTCTGCAGAGGCTGTTAGTGGAATTAAAGCAGGACTGGGAGTTGTTATTAACTGTTGAACTGTAAGCAAGAGAGCCCAATAGCCAATCAGCACTTGCCGATTCTTAGAAGTCTTTGAGCCTGAGGTATATAGGCAGCCAGCCAAAATTTTGGCAAGGAGTGCTTCAGGTCTGCTCAGGTAGAGGGGAGAAAGTTTAATAGGGTAGGTCTGTGCTATTGTTTGAGAGACTGGGGAAAATAGGATTTAAAGGGGGAAAATAGGAATTATAGCCAGTGGTGTAGCCAGGATTCTGCTAACGGAGGGAGGGGGGGGGGGGTTATCCCTTATGGGCCCAAAATTCGTGGAATCTGAAAAATGGCCTGAAATTTGGTGGGCCATAAAGTTTTGTGGGCCCTACATTTTTAAGCTCGAAAAGGTATGAGCTTCTGCACCATTGGTGCTCTAGTTTCTCTTCAAATCTCAGTACGAGAAACATGCAGAAACAAATTCGTAACAGACTGGGGCACATTGTCTTAATTATTATACTTTCGTTGCTAAAGTTTTTGCACTGATTGCATCGATCGTTTGTGCTCCTAGTTGCGCTGTTTACTTTGTCTCGCTTATTCTTATCGACTTAAGTATATGCTAACTCTGTGGTTGAAAATTCAAAGTCATTAATTGGGCTTGGTGCGATACTGAGTTTACCGACTGTTTTCTTCATCACTGTTTATTATAACCCAAAGATGCTCTGCTTTGCAAAGCGGCTGCGAACACCCTACGTTTACACATTATACTAGATTGTAAGTCTTTACGCGCGTATATAAAAAGTAGAGTATACGGTAAGTCTACGCGTAGTTATACGCGAGCTGTATACTGCATTATGCTTAACTTACTTTACACTGAGTTGTTGCTTCGTGACGACATTGGCCTTGCCCATGTTTTCCAGAACCATGGTGGGAACATGTTCCCATTTATGTTTCGTCAAAATATTCGACGAACTGTCCAAGAGCCGGAAACAGAGCAACCAGGGCCATAGCACGTCGGCCCGTAGATAACGTGCTAAAAGGATAAAAATATGATCATGCATTTAGGTTATAAAACATCCAAATATGGATTGAACAGTCCATACGGTATTGAGTACAGTACGCAAAAAAGGGGTTTATCATATGTCTTGGTTTATCCTACATAATAAATGACGCCATAAGACAAGAAGAAGCAAGCACAAATGATTGGTATGAACGGCCCATTCTGAACAAATCACACTACATGAAAATACCAGCAAAGGACTAACACGATTGCGTGCTAAAAATGGTGGGGTATATTGTTGGATATTACTTTATATTAAGTTTCTGGGGTCGTTCGTCAGGAGGTACAGTCAAAGGGTAATTTTTGCCGGTATACTTCATTTTTTACTGAGGAGTATCCTGGGCGAGGGGTCAAATGGAGGGGAAACACCCCTCCCCTTTGAGAATTTCTATAAGGCGTATCAAGAAATTAGTACAAGAAATGGAATATGACATCTACATTTTGTTCAGTGCGCAAAGCGAGTCGAAAAAAATAATACTTTTAATATTACTTATAACATAGTAGCCTATAGTTGGTAAGGTAATCCAGGATTTCTTGATAGGGGAGCGCAACTGTTGTTATTGATTAGACTTAGGATGCAAAATGGTGCTTTCATTTCGACCCGTTTGAGTATTTATTATGAAGTACATTTTCAGGAAACAAGAAGTTTGGTCACCAAAAAACAAGTTATTCCTCTGAGGACAGGGGGACAAACGGTTGAGTTTTACTCGGAGCCCTCGAGGGCCCAGTCACTCCAGTTGCGGGCAAATTTTTGTGGTCTTAGCATGCACACAACTGGTATGATTTGGCAAGTTTTGTTTCA
Organism: Apostichopus japonicus; assembly: GCF_037975245.1. Taxonomy (NCBI): domain Eukaryota; kingdom Metazoa; phylum Echinodermata; class Holothuroidea; order Aspidochirotida; family Stichopodidae; genus Apostichopus; species Apostichopus japonicus. The sequence goes on from NC_092577.1 coordinate 19,580,455, forward strand.
TCATTTTGAGACTGAAATCTAATATTATGATTGATTTAGGGAGGCTCGAAAAATATCAATCCACAGGAGTATATTGATGATTTTTGTTATTTTTCCTGCTAAATAGACGTTTTAAATCACAAACATTGTAATCAAGGGGGTCCAGTTATTTTCTGTTTTGAATAGATGGAGTGGGTGGGCCCATTGGCAGGGCCTATTGATCCAGCCCCCCCCCCAAAGGTTCATCAACTAAAACTTTTTCGGTATGAGTGTGTGACTACTGAAAAAGGGTGCGAAGACGTCAAGCCTGTTATAAGGCAGCTTTCCCACTTGCTCCCACTTGCGACGGGAGCACGCGGCGAGGCATAGAAATTACAATGGGGCATACTGGAGAATAACTAATATATACTTACGCATACTGCTGCCGCACGGTCAGTAGAGGGAGAAATCCCAACGCCATGAACTTCCGTACACAAGCTTTCAGTCTACAATTGACCTGGTAAGAAGCAGCCAGTCCCAGCTCCTGGACCTTCCTATACAACTAGGAGCAGAAGTAGCATCCACTGGATCGAGCTTGTGGTAGCACTGCTCTAACTGCTTGCACCAGGCCCGCCTCGAAGTCGGTGGTGACATTCCGGCATTCCCACTGCTGGCCGGTCTCAGCAACGATCTCCCGCTTGAGGGAGGGCTCTAAGGATGCCCGTAAATTTTCGGCCCAGATGCCTTCTATCTAAACGTCGTGAATCGTTCTTGGAACACCTGGCCAGAAGCTATTCCTATGGCGCTGCAAGCGCGGTTCCAGCTCTGGAAATCGTGGGATGTTGTACTGGTTGTTCTCGCGGAGGACCTCGATGTGTACGCCCTCCGAATGGGCATCGATGGGTCGTTTGCGTTTGCAAAGTCCCCGTTGCGTAAAGAGAGTCCTAGCGATAAGATCGTCATCGCGTTCGTGGCTATGTTGTGGAAGTCGTTCTTCTTGTATTCTCACGCGCGCATTGATGCTGTTGAAGTCGATGTGGTCCGTGTGTACAGGGGCTCTACATGCCATGTGGGCACAACGCCAGTAGATCTTGTTGTTGGCTGTCTTATTTTTCTGATAACGATACCCGTCATAAACAAGGATGTTTCCCCCTCTTTTCAAACCTTCCATAAGAATAGGCTGGATATGGCCCCGTTGTGCGGCCATGATTATCAGATGAATATCACGGTACGTCTGGTGATACCTAACTTTTTATTGCGCGGCTATACGGGTAGGGTCATGTGTTCTTTCAATAATGTGTGTTTTGTGCATGTATCTTTCACAGTGTATAGGCCAATAGTATATGCACTGTATAATCATGACTTCTGATTGGTCAATAGTGAAAATTACAGGTAAATATCACTCCCAACCAATCAGATTCGGATATTCGGCCCGTTAGCCGGAACTTGAAGTATGGCACATGAAACAACTAAGGGGCGGCGGTGCACCGCACATTAGACTTAAAAGGCAGATATAGGGCGTGTGTCATCATATCACAATCACTTCACGATAATAACAATACGATACAATACGATAGTATGCAATACATGAATGTGTATAGTGCGGTTGTGCGATAGTGCAACTGATAATGCGAACTGATATTAAAGAAATCGATTGGATCTTTCGTATTAAGTCTCACATCACCAGCCTCAACAAAGACTTGGGACCCCTTAACAACTACCAGTTCGACAAACATGTAATCCGTTCTTTGCTCCTTAATCCGTTTCCTGTATAGTCATGGTTTATTTGGTTCTAATTCCATGAATTCACACTTACCTAGCGTCACATACTTTAATTGTGTTACAGTTAGTACTTGACTGCCAAGTACTGGTGACGAAGGTCCCACGGGGACCGAAAATTTAAATATATTTTCTAAAACTTTACTCCTTATTTGTCAGTTATGAAATATATATATATCTATACATTTTGTTATAATATATTATTATATTTATTATTACCGAAATAATTACTCTTTATTTGTAAATTATGAGTCATAAGTTATAGAAAATATATACGAGTTTTCGGTCCCCCTGACTCCACACTCCCCTACTCAGTTTCCACCTCCGCAGACAATTTCCCCAAGGCACCGTGTTCAAGATTCCCAATGTTGACTTTAGACCCCCCCCCCCTTCCCTCTCTTGTGATTCTATTAATGTATTTACATTTCTATTGTGTACTTGCAAAGACGGCAATTATGTAGGTGAAACAGGCTCCCGGTTCCGCTTACGTTTTAATAATCACGAAAAAATCTGTTCGTGATAATTTGGCAGGATTCAGTTTCCGACATTTAAATAATTTAAATTTGCCTCGAACTTCAAATGAACTACTGAACGTAGACGTAAAGAAATCGATTGGATCTTCCGTCTCACATCACCGACCTCTACACAGATTTGGGACCCCTTAACAACTATCAGTATGCAAATTAATTACATTAATGCAACTTACACTTATTTAGCGTCATACTTTCATTGTGTTCAATTTAGTACTTTTCATTCGACTGCCAAGTATTGCTGACGTAGGTCCCAGGGGGACCGAAAATTCCAATTTATTATTATTTGGATTATTTGTCCCCTGATTTTTTTATGCAGATGCACATGCATTTCCCCAAACTAAATTCCTAAGCCATGAGATATAAAACCTAAGGAGGTTTGGGAGCATCGTTGGGTCTGGGAAGTGTTATTTCCGGTGATCTGGAAGGTATATTTTGCCAACATTTTCTTGTACGCTACGCGCGATACGGTCGCGCTCCGCTTAGATAGTATCAGAGAACAAATTTCCCTCACCAACATTCCTAAACATTCTACCCACTTCTCGTGCAATTTTGGCCGGTCTGTTAGGGGTTGGAGGAGGTTTTTAATGTATTGGCTGTCCATAGATTAAATGTTGTGCAATATTAATGAACCAATAATGGGCTAAAAACCTTCAAAAGTGGGGCTGACGTTTACTCAAGCAAAAGTGAACATCTAATTGGTCATTTTCAAGCCCGCCCGAGATGTGCCATTTCCGGTGATCTGCGGGTGTCAAAAGCAGAATTTTTCTTGTACGCATACGAAGTGGTGTTATTGCAAACTTCGGTTGGACCAAAATCGGATTTAATCATTCACGAATGCAGCCGGGGAAACAAAGCAAAACAAAGCTTCTTTTTCGACAGTGGAGTCAACAATTAGTTGAGACTCTTCGCAGTCAAAAATATATAATATTGTAGCGTTGCCGCCAAACTGTAAAGTTTAAAGGAACTTTCCACCGTAAATTAAGGAAACTTTCACAGAAAATGGACTGTTCAAAGAAAAACATTCAAGCTCCAAAATAAGTCACGAAACACAGCTATTAATGTTGGCTTCTATTTATTAATGTAAGGAACTGACATAAAAGGCTAAATAACAACAGGTAAACAAGTTACAACTAACAACTAAACAACTGAGCAAGTAACACAGACTAAATATGAATAACTGCAGAAAACTGCTAAAGTAACAAACTAAATGGTAGCTGACAAATTACAACAGGGACTTTTACCCCTAAATTTACCACAGTTTTATTTGTAGGGCAGTTTTACCTCACATTGAGCATAATTTTGTCCTAATTTCAATCAGCATGTACACCATAAATTTCTTTGAATTTCACCCATTAGTGTATTGTATCATAATTTGGGTACATGCCTTTACCCTCATTTTAATGGGTGTATGCCTAACATGTAAGTCCACAGTTGTAGCATGCAACAGTTTTTAATTCATCAAATCCATGGAGGTTTCACACATGAGAAAGCTTTGTTGAATTTCAATAACCCTAGCTGGTATGATTCCTGACTATCTTCTTTAGACTTAACTGGTAGTCCAGATTGGACTTTTGATCTCCAATTGTCCTCAAAAACTTGGTTTCAATGAAGAGAGTACTCCGCAAGAGGTCCTACGGGGGATAATATTTAAGTTTTGTAGAATAGACACTTTTTTTTCTTTCTAGGGAAAGTTGTCTATTATTCAAACAGGGAGATGCTGAGAAGTGAAGTATTGTTCGATTAACATTGTTAAGAAGCCATAAATACACAGGTCGGAGCTGAGGAGCCAATTAGGTATGGATCACTAAAGGGGGAGGAATTTCTAATTAAATGGGGAAAAGAAGACAGAGCGGTTTCTATTGTTTGGGTCGGAAGTGGTTGCTACTTAGTTGGGGTTTTGGAGTTGTACTTAGTGTATAAGTACACCTGGAGTTTGGGGGTTAGACCCACTTAGGAAATGGACTTTCTAAAGGGGAGAGGCTTTAGGTAAGAAGTGTGAAAAAAACAAATGCGAATCGATCATTAATGACAAAAACCCAAAACACTTTTGGAAAAACTTTAAAAATATCATCAATCCCATTTTAACCCCAAACACTGGTAACTCAGACCAAGGCATTAGAGATGGTGCAGGTAACCTGATCACAAATACACAAGATCAAATTAAGCTAATTGAATCACACTTTAAAAATATTTTTAATATCTTTGATGTCTCTTTAATGTCACTTACGATAACAGTTTGAAACAAGAAATAGACCAAACAATTAGCAGAAATGCATTCAGCTTTACCCCCAACCCCCCTTATGATATCTCAACGATAACATTCCCCTACTAAAAAAAATAGACTTAAACGATTGGTATAGCGCTATAAAAAAATGCAAAAATACCTCCTCCCCTGGTCTTCACAATATTAATTACCTAATGCTTAAAAAATCCCCACCAATTTTCATCAACTCTCATATTATCCCTCTTTTGAACGATTTACTTAGACTGGGCTATTTCCCAACCCCGTGGAAATACGCAAAAATGATTCTAATACCTAAACCAAATAAAGACCGCACCAAAATACAAAACTAACGCCCAATTAGGCTCCTCCCAGCCCTTGGCAAAATTTTTGAAAGAATAATTGATAACCGCACTAGAACTCACTTAGAACTAAATGATCATTTCTCCCCATCTCAATCAGGTTTCCAAAATAAAACCAATTCTCAGTTACGGAAGCATCTCTCTGCTTACCATCTCAGACTCCAATAAACAAATCCTAAGTAGAATCCACACCACAGCTTACCGACTTGCCCTAAAAATCCCTTCTTATATAGCTACCTCTCACGTTCTTCTCGCAGGAAACACAAAATCCTTATTCACCCTACTCTTAGAATTTAATACCAAACTATACAAAAACAACCTACAGAATGATCCATTGATGAATAAACTATTGAAACATAATGTAGCATTAACTTACTTCCGAAATAACCACCACCTCTCTGTATTCAAACTTCTTACCTAAAGAGTACTCTGCAGATACTTACTTATGTCTAGTATTACGCTGTTTCCACCGTAAGGTGCTTCAGCAACCCAAGGGCGAAAGCCCCTGGCCGGTAAAAATTAGACTCCAAGGTTTGAGAGAACTGAAAATATGAACTTTGTGGGCCGGGTCGGAGAAACATTTCTGGAAGCTGACAAGGAGGAAAGATACATGAACGGGATGGTTGGTTCTTCGGATGGTACGGACGGACGTCACAGAGGATACAATTTGAAGGTGATGTACTTGGCTGGTTTCTGAGCTGGAATTAAATGTCTTCTGAGAGTTGGGGGTCCCAAATTTCAAGATCCAGGCCGGTGAGTGGACTTGCATCAAGGACGAACGGTGTTTGTTTCAGCTGATTCTTGGTGAATTGGTGTAGGTGGTGTGTAGGAACTGCGACTCTGTCTAGGAATTTATCCCTTAGTTGGTTTAATCTTTCGATGACTGATGAAATGTCGGCGATGGCTGTTATTGTATCACTGTCTGTGTCCTGTGACATATGGTAGGCTATTCTGCATTGTGTGGCTTCGAGTTGTTCTATGTGCTTTTTACGTGACCCGCCATGCGGGATACAAAACGTCACGGCCAAACGGCACTACCGAACCATCCCATTCTGACAAACGAAACTAAGGTCTAGCGAGCCAAAAAAACATACGCCCGCCGACCTGCAGAGACGAAACGCCCAACCCCCCCCCCCCCCACTGAAACATTCAAAAACGTACAGAAGGACGACCCGCACGCAGCGAAACGAAAAACCCCTCCCCAGCACACCAGCGTCCAAAAAAGGCAGCCCCAGATAAACGGCGAAAATCGCCTTCAATCTGAAGGCGAATGTCGGACTTCACCGCCTCCAGGACTGCCTGCCAACTGGCAAATTTCCCCCTAAAAACCAAATTACACCTATTCCGCCAAACATGTTTTTTTACAATAGAGCAAACAAAAATGATGCGGTGCAACACAGCTACCGAACAAACTGGAGGGTCTACCCCATATAAAATAAAGCCCTGCCCTACCGACCATGAACGGTCTCCCGTAACACGGTCGGTCCAGGTCTGGAACCACTCCCATAAGTTTACTACAAAGTAACAATGCCAAAAAACATGAGCAGTACTCTCTAAGCTGTCACAGCCGGTCCTAGGGCACAGTCCATCACCCAATCGCCAATGATATCTTTTTAGGTCCTTGGTCTTCTTCTGAAACATCTTCTTGTGGATGGTAGGTGGAGTGGTATCCTCGTTTGATGAAGTGGGCTAGTTTGTAGATGTTTTTGTTGTATTGTGGTTTATCCGGAATCGAGTGGACTGTGCTGAAGTAGTTCCTGATGGTTTCTGCTTTTTCTTCGTCTGTTGTTGCAGCGTGACCCTCGTAGTTAAGAGTGGGAATATTCCTGTGCTTCGATTTGATGTTGAAAATTTTGTTGACTGTCTTCCAGAAATCTTTGGCATCTTTGTTGTTGGAGAGTTGTTTACTTCTGTTGTTGTACTGATCTTCCTTGTGCTTGCGGATGCGTTCCGTGATTTTCTTCATGTTGTTGTGTTTTGCTTTGATGTCTGCATTCTTGGAACGCTGGAATGCTTTCCGAAGTTGTCTCCGTTGTTTCATGAGGTGGATGATATGTCTTGGGAGTTGAAATCTTCTGATTGGCGGATGTGCGGGAACTGCGATTGTGTTGGCGTTAGTGATAACTTTGGTTATTTCTTCGGCTGCATTGTCGATTTCTTGTATAGTTGTGATGTTCTTGTAATTTTTAGTATTGGTCTGGATGTGAATCCTATAAAAGGACCAATCTGCTTCCTTGTAATTCGGTCTGGGCTGTAAAACGGTTTTCTTGGTTGTGGTGTTCAGTTGGAGGATGACTGGAAAATGGTCCGATCCGAGGTCTTTACCGGTGTTGAGGGTGTGGTACAGTTGATAGATGTTGGTAGAGATGAGAAAGTAGTCCAGTTGTTCGGGGGTTCCGTAATCTGTAGATGGGTACCTTGTAGGTTCACCGGTGTTGAGGCAAATGAGGCTGTTGGTTGAGAGTAAGTTGATGAGCTGTTTTCCTGCAAGGTTGGTCGAGCGACACCCTAATGTTGTGTGTTTGGCGTTGATCTCCGGTAATGATGATGTGCTTTGTGGAATTGCTGATGTCGTTAAGAAATTGGTGTGGGAAGGCCTTGGTAGGACTACAGTAGATACATAGTACCATGATTTTTTTCCGTTGTTGAAGGTGCTTTTTACGTGACCCGTCATACGGGATACAAAACGTCACGGCCAAACGGCACTACCGTTGTTGAAGGTAATATTGAAGCATGCTATGTCGATATTTTCAGCGTTAAGGTAATCCTGTATTTCCTGTATTTTGTTGTTGATGGAGTTTTCTGTTTTCTGTTTTCCATGTTGGTGGATGGTAGAGTTTCTGCTTGTGACCGCCACTTAATGTTTCTTGTGGGAGTTGGTGGAGGTGAGTTTATCCATCGATCTTTTGCTAATTTTGGCCCGGAGAGTTTCCTTGGAGATGATGAGACAAAGATGCGACTTCATTTTCTGAGTGATGATGGAGTGTAGGTGAGTATCCTGGTCTGGTTCTTTGGTCCCTGATGTGGCGATGGTCATGAGTATGTCGGCGGTGAAGTAGGAGATGTCTTCTTTGATGATCTCTATCTGTTTGGTGGTGTGTTCTCGCATTTGGTGGAAGAACGCAGCGTTGTCCTCATGCGTTTTCTTCAGTAAGGTGTCGTGCTTGGCTTTCAGGTCTGCTATCTCTCGTTGGTGTTTCAGGTTGATTTCTATGAGTTGTTTATTATGTTGGTCTTGCAGTTGTTTGATGATATCTTCTTGGTTGTTTATCATGTTGGAGCGTGGAGAGGAGGCCGGGTTTCTCGTTGACTTCAGTTGTTGTTGCTTGGCTGTTTTGAGATAGCTGGGACATCCTTTGTAACTGGCAATGTGTTGTTGATTGCAATTTGCGCAATTTGGCTGTTCACGAGGTGTTGTGCACTCTGCAAGACTGTGCGTACCTCCGCAACGTAGACAAGTCTTGGGGTTCGTACATGATGAGGCGTAGTGCCCAAATTTCTGGCAGTTGTGGCACTGGATGGCAGCTTTGGTGTCCTTTACGTGCTCAATGTTGTATCTGCTTGCGAGGATGGTGATGCCATTAAACACGAGGTCTTTACATTCTGCCGTGGTGGAGAGTGTGACAGCCACTTTCCAAATCGGTGTATCGGTGCCTTTGCGGGAAAATCGTCTACAAGCTTTGGCCTTGTAACCCTGGCTTTGGATCTCCTGGAGGATCTCTTCTGCTGGGATGTTGGGGTGGATGCGAGTCACGATGACTTCTGGTTTTCTCTGAACTGGAGTTGTGGAGAACGGTAGTCTGGCGATTGGTGTACGGCCTTCTGTTGGTTGCCATGATTTCAGGAGCGTGGACTGTGAGATACATAGACTTGTCATGTCATTTAATGGACCTGACAGAAAATACCCAAATCTGAGGACACTGATTGGTCAATTTTTGTGTGTTCAGTGTTGAGGCACAGAAGCTATGCCTCATGTGTGCTAGTTTATATAGTTCTTTTTTTTTTCATTTTAAAGGCTTTTAGGTTCTCCTCATGATGAAAAAAAGCATTAAATGTTGTCTCAAATTTACCAGGGATTACATGAAGGAATTCTCTATGTAGATATCTTCTGCTTTTTTTTTTAGGAAAAGAGATGCATACTATAACATATAAGAATAGCAGTTGGTCTCTCTTCTTAATTCAACTCATATCCACAGGTAATTTACATTGCCAACATTAAGATATGAGTAGAACATAAGCTGGCAAAAGGTTTGTCTTATCAGTATTGCAAAAGTGTGGGACAAAATCATGCAAAAATTGCTGTAAAATGTACCATCATGTTTCATAGTGTGACCCATATATGTTCTACTGTGGTAAAATCATGGTGCAATTATGGTAAATTTACCATAGTATAATTGCACTGTACAGTTTTACCCTAATTTTACTGTGGTTAATCATGGCACAATTGTAGGAATTTCACCTATGTAGTTTATGTACCATATAAATTTACCCTACTTAATTACTCCAGTAATATCATGGTAAAGCTATGGTAAATTTACCGTAGTAAACGTACCACACTTTTACCCTACTTTTACCGCGGTATACTACCATGGTCAAACTGCGGTAAATTTACCGTAGTAAATGTACCGCACTTTTACCGCGGTAATACCATGGTAAAACTGTGGTAAATTTACCGCAGTAAATGTACCGCACTTTTACCCTACTTTTACCGTGGTAATACCACGGTAAATCTGCAGTAAATTTACCGCAGTAAATGTACCGCACTTTTTATTTTACCACACACTTACCCCATTTACCACACATTTACCCCATTTACCACACATTTACCATAGTTTACCGCGGTAAATGACGGTACATTTTTTGCTGGGCATGCCCAAGGTCTTTTAATTAACACTTACAGATTCTCAGGAGTACGGATTACAAAGAATACATAAGGCTCTTTCATTAAAGTCATATATACTACAATGGGTGTAAACAATATATAGATATAGATATATATATTTTATTTTCCGACTGAAAACGTGTTTTTTATTTTCGGACTGACAACGTGTACCCCCCCCCCCCTCCTGCTTAGAAACCTCAGTTGAAGCGTATAGTTGGTAATCATTAACTAGAATGGGGTTTCATCAAAGGAAAAGGGGAGGATATGCCAAAATCTAGTGAAAAAGGCGAAGAATTAAAGAAATTAACAATCCAATTGAAGATTAGGGAACTAGAATTGCAAAACGAAAGAGAGATACGTGAAAGTGAAAAGTTAAAGATAGAGAAAGAATTTAACACTGAAGGAATTACAACATGAAATGGCGCTGGAAACGAAAAGTCACATCGTCTTTTGATTTCTCTAAGAACATAAGGCTAGTTCCTCATGAAAGTGACGTAGAGAGATTTTTTAAATCGTTTGAAATTTTGGCGAGAAAGTTAGAGTGGCCTAACAAATATTGGAACACATTGCTTTATAGTGTATTTACAGGAAGAGCAAAATACGTTCACACGTCCTTGTCGTAGCCTACTCTTGTAGGTTCAGACTATTTAAAAGTCAGAACGCATGTAGAATTTAGTAGAACAAAATCGGAACTGTTTCATAAGTGACTTGCTTGTAAGAAAGTTGGAATTCATTTGGGTCTGTTAAGAGAGGTAACTTTGATGGAATTTTTTTTTAAGTTGTCTTCCAATGACCTCATCTTTCCTGATCTTTCAGATAGGGGGGTAGAGCAAATGGAGAAAATTGACATTGTTGCAGATGATTATGAGCTTGTTCACAAGAGCTCATTTGGTCAATCCCAGGATCCGAGTTACAAAATATTTAAAAGGAAAGGGTAAATAGATCAGGAGAGGGCAATGATTCTGACGCAAGGAGGGGCAGTTTTGTAAATGAAGGTTCCAGAAATAGGCCCACGTGCAATTTTTGTCACAAAATTGGCCATGTTTATGAAAGTTGTTTTAAATGGTTGAGGGAAATTTCAAAGCCAGCGGCGTTTATTGCCAGTAAAAAAAAATTAATTATGGGATCCCACTCATTGAATCGAACTATGTTAAGGAAAATAGCAAATTTTCGAAAAGCTTCCCCTAATTTGAGCTTAAGCTTTCTAGTAGTTAAATTGAGACAATTAGGGGAAGCTCAAACCACATGGCTACGATAATTTTATGTCAGTTGGCACTCTTACTAGGCCAGGCACTAATGATTCTTCAGAAACTCATATTTTGAGGGATACTGGGCATCACGCTCCTTTATGTTGCGTAATGTGTTTTCCCCAAGTCATGGCGTAGAAACCAGTCATGTGTTAGTAAGGGGTATGGGAGAGGATACCGCGAGAGCCCCCTCGTTATACTTCAGCTCGATTGTGATTATGTCTCTAATGTAGTCGAGATTGGAGTAGCAGAGAGGTCGACGGTAAAGATTTTCTCCTTGGCAATGATATTGCTAGTGGCCAAGTGCACTCTTCCCCCAGTGTTCATGTATGTAACCAACCTCAGTCCTATGAGGAAACAGAACGGTTGTTAGCAGAATTTCGTGGTATTTTTCCGGCATGTGTAACAACTCGTTCTAGGGCCCTTAAAGCACCTATTGTGAACGATACTAATATTCCAACAGGTGATGAATGTTTCCATCTGGCAGAACATTCTTTGAAAATGTTAATGATTTATCTCGAGGAAATCAAATTCAGAATCCAGCCAAAAATGCTGATTGGTCAAAACCATTGGTTTTAGATCAACAACACTTCATCGAAAGGCAAAAAGCTGACGATCAAATTAAGAAACTACTGCAATCGGCTCATACTGAACAGGAGATTTCTTAGATACCAGTAGGGTATTATATGTCGAAGTCTGCGGTGCTTATGCGAAAATGGCGGCACCCAAAAGTAGCAGCCAATGATGAATGGCTAATTTTTCATCACATTTTGTCCCGTCAGAGTACAGGACCAAGTCATTTATTCCATCAATCATGATGTCGAAAGCTACACTCCTCCAACATCGCACAAGGTGAGTTGGTTTTGTTCACCTTTGGTCCGTGTCCGTTTTCTTTGCACGTTAAAAAGCAAAGGTGAGCTAGCTGCCCTAAGGAAACTGAAGAACAATCGTGTGCTTTTCGTGATTTTGACCTTGTCGTTTGCCTCTACGCCCTCTATTTTCGAGGAGGAACTGAGCTGTGTTAGTTACAAGAGATAAAGACAACCTGTTTGTCACTGTCGGTATAGTTTGAGAAGCTCAGCTTACATGCCGTAATTTGTTTGATATGATCATTAGTGTGATGTTTTCTGGTGAGTTTTGAACCTATTTATATGTTGGTTTTTCCTCTTAATGCAATGGTTTTGGAATTATCCGTGATTTAATGTTACTCTTGTCGCCAGTCTTGTTCTGCCATACAGTGCTCATGTTCGTGCATAATGTATGCTAGTGTTACTGCGTTAAACTGATATACGAGTTTCACGGTTGTTTTTTCCAGTAGAATTTTCATATGTTAGGCTACAGTTTGGGTTTGGGAATTACATTCATCGAGATGTATAGTTCTTACAGATATTTTTCAGGTACATGGCGTATACATGTGTAACCTATTCCAGAGTATATCACTACTTATATCACCTAGATTGTGAACCTTTGTACAGAGCACTTGCTAAAGCATCTCCAATCTCCATTTTTCTTCTTGACTTATGAATATTCATGAGCTCGGATCTTCTCATCATTTTGCATGTGGTTTTGTTTTCTTCAAGTCTTAGTGTTGGAGACAAGTGTTTTGTACTGCTTGTTTATTGTTCTGCCTCTTGAGGATTGTTTATTGTTGATTCCTTTTTTAGGTGACAGAACGACCGCTGAAAGATGTCGGATGTTTTAAGTCGAGTAGCTTGTGATTCAGGGACATTAGAGCTAGGGGATAACATTCTGTAAGTATTTTGCTGTTATTATCTTCCCTTGAAGACATTGTTAAACGTGTTTCTGCCACTATAGCACATTACAACAACATTCGATGCAGCAAATAAACCCCTCATGAATTAAGTTCCGTTCAGTTCTCGTGGAGTGCGGACGTTTTTTTCGGCTGCTCTCCACCTTTCGTTGACCACACCTTTATTGTGTTTTTACGTTGGCCCTTCATTAGTTTACAGTTTGTTTTAGTGTAGTTTGTGTGTTTTGGGTTTGTTTTGGTTTGTGTATGGGTGCGTGGCTTTGCCACACCCCTAGCTGTCATGGCGGCTCGCCGTGACAGCAAAATCGTATTGTTGAGTTTTTCGGGGGAGGCTAAGGTCGTCACCGTACAAGTTTTTTCAGTTTTGCGTTCTGTTGGTTTAAAGGTCCCTGGAGAGGTTGACGCGCTTCAGCGTAAACCTCTCCGGGGTATGAATTGTTTTGATGTACGGTTTACCTCGGAGGCTGCCCGCGTCCGAGGCGTCCATGTGTTGGAGGGAGTTGAGGGACTGAATGTCACACCGTATGACAGTTCGGTGTGGGTGACAGTCCTCCATCTCCCTCTGGACATGTCTGAACAGGTTGTTGTTCGGACACTGGGGCGTTTTGGGAAAGTGAGCGGCTACGAGGAGCCGGAATTCCTTGAATGTATGGGTGTCAAGACCGGGACTAGATGATATCCCCTCTACCTTGTGGGCTAATGGGCACAGGGCCCACATTGCATACCCGGGCCAGCCTCGCACTTGTTGGAGGTGTGGGCTGGAAGGGCATGAGGCCAGGTTTTGCCCGAACAAGCGGTGTAGCCGCTGTTTACAGGTTGGGCATACCCTGGCCGAGTGTAAAGGGGATATCGTTTGCAACTCGTGTGGGAAAACGGGCCATCTCGCCCGTTTATGCCCAGACCGCTTATACGCCGCGAGAGTGGCTACGGGCGTGGTTGAAGCGGTCCCTGTCCCGGCCTCTGACACCGTACCACATGATGCTCCTGTCATCGCCCCAGTGTCCGACACTAGCGCCCCGATGGAGGCTTTGTTCCCCCTTTCGTGTCCGACCTCTCCCCTGATCGAACTTGCCGAGACTGCCAGCCTGCCCACTCAGGCAGAGCAGGACAAAACGGCGGAGATGGTACTAGCGGAGTGGCACGCGGCGCAGGATGCCGCTTGTACTGGTTCACCGGTAGCTACGCCCGCTATCGGTGATACTAGTCGGGCCCCGAGTCAACCGGCCCAAGAGACATTAAGTGGCCCAGATTCTGACTCGCCAATGGAGGACTGCACTACAGCCTTATTAGTTGTGGCTAAGGAGTTCAATCGGACCCTACCCGCAGCCGCTTCCGCTATACCGGACACGATGGTCGCTAGTGGACCTCCTGTTCCTGACAGGGTGGTCCACTCGATCAAGGTTGACGAGGAGTTAAGAACTCTGCTCCCTCGTAAGAAAAGGGGCAAAACTGTTAGGGGCTTGAAAAGACCCGTATTGGGAAAATTTCGCAGGTAATGCGCAAGCCTGTCGTCTGCTATCGGGACGGCGTACCCCGGATGAATTTGAGTTAGTCAGTTGGGTTGGGGGTTTTATGTTTGTGGTTTGGTGTTGGCTTTTTGGGGCTGGTTTGTGCAGCTTTATTGTTTTGGTTCTGTTAGCCTTTGGGTCCGTGTCCTTTTCACGTCACGTTAAACGCTATATTTTATACATTTGTGGGTTAGTGAGAGATTTCTGTTTGTGGGTTTTCAGTTGGGTTTTTGGTGGTTGTTAAACAGACTGGGATTGTTTTTGGTTTTGTTGACCTTTGGTCCGTGTCCGTTTCTTTGCACGTAAAAAGCACGCTTGTGCCCAGCAGTAGCTATCATATTTTGAAATGCAGGCGGTACCCTGAAGGAAGCAGGCGGTCAATTGTCAAAGCTTACAATATTTTTACAAATTGACGGCTATTTTTTACGATTTGAACAGCTTTGTATTAATGATAACGTTAATGACAACGTTTGTTGTTATAATACCAATGGTTTGGATGTTGTTAATATATTTGAACCATAATTTTTAGAGAATCTTAAGCAATAGTCTCAGTGCAATACAGGAATAACTCATCCTAACAGGCCTACACACAGTGCCTACCGTAGCAAGCAGTGCTCAATAGTATTACAGTGAGTTAGTGTGTACATCACAATGGAAGCATATCACACACGCTACGGGATTACCACTCAAATCAATTCACAGTGTCAGACAGAGCCGTCATTAATCGACCCATGCTCAACAAACTGCCGCTACCCCAATGGTGAACTAGCCAAGCATGTCGCCTGCGATTTCTGTGGTGTAGTATACCATCTCTTATGTGTTGGTTTGGAAAAATAGCCTGTTAAAGGAGCGAAATGAAGATGGTTTTGTCAGGGATGCTTTAAAACTCCAGGCCTGCTTCAATCAACGCAGCACCAACTCTCAAAGAGGCATTAAGAACTATTATATCTCTGCAATCTGAACTGGCGAAACTTTCAAGCCCAAGAAACACAGAGACTGGTAATGTACAATCAGAGTCCGCCATAACACCTACGCCGAATGCGTCTCATCTATACCTACACCACCACCCCAAGCCGTACGACCAGTAATGATAATCGGGGACTCTATTTGAAAACATGTATTTGAGGATGATTTTACTGATGAGATCGTGAAGGTCAATTGCCTGCCGGGAGCCACTGTCAAGGACGTGAGAAACGCTCTTCTGGCTCAAAGGGAAGATTTACATACATTTAGCCATATTATAATTAATGTTGGTACAAACGATATTAACATACATAATCCAAATGTCAACGACATTTCCGCTGATTTCGAGTAGCTCATCACATCTATCCAGCTACTGAACGGGCATAGTCCAAGCATCTATATTTCGGGCCCCTGTCCGCGGAGTGATGATCATGCGCCACAAATTATAGATTTGAACTCTCACCGGAAGGAACTCACCAATAAGCTGGATTGTAAGTTTTTAGACAATATGGCGTCGTTCACATACGCAGATGGTGAAATCACTTATCTTCATATCATGGCGATGGTGTACATCTCAACAGAAAAGGCACCGTTAAACTGATCAACAAACTAACGATCATAGGCCCCATCTGCATTCGAAAGAAGAGCTCAAAGATGGAGAATGCCCGGCATATGGGAGTTTCAAATCCCTCCCGCAACTTCTATAGTCAACACCGCTCGAATGGGACTATCCACAACAACACGTCCAGATATGAACATAGGCAGCAACGGATGAGTGGTTTCACAAACAACGATCACCAACGTCAGTACCACCGTAGACCAAATCGCCATCCACGATCATCCAACTCATCTCGTCAAGATTAGCAGCGGGAATGCCACCGCAAAGAAAACCGCCAACCAGTTGCTGACCACTTCAATCACCGCGGATGTTTCAACTGTGGTGAACGCAACCATGTATAGGCAAACTGCCGTCTCGAAAGAAGGATAGAATGCCATCACTGTCATCGACTCGGTCACAAGGCAAGCCACTGCTGGAACCGATAGGATGCTGGCCAGAAGGAGCGTGCCGTCAGTATATCACCCACACCTAAACATTTTAATGTATTGGACAAATGTGACCATTTTATTTTGCCGTATGAGGACCCACTCATGAGTGATGTAAGTCAAGATCTCCCAACTAATTCAATACAACCCCAGAGTAAAGAAGGTAAATATGTAAATATAACTAAGGGTATCCAATTCGGATTATAAACATCCAACACCTTCATCCTAAACTAGATCAAATCCCCACACTTATAAACAGAAATGGAAGGAATGTTGATATATTTGGATGCTGCGAAACATTTTTAAACGATACTTATCAAAATCTGGAAATCACGGTTCCTCTATATAATACTATCCGTAGAGATAGATTAAATAAAGCTGGTGGTAGTATTGCTATTTATATCAATGAAAACATTCCATTTAATAGGAGAAATGAGTTACAATGTGATTATATTGAAGCCATATGGATTGAGCTTGTCTTACCATTTACCAAAATTTTAGTATGTGCTGTTTACCGTCCACCAAATTCCAGGGTTATATGGTATGGTCATTGTCATGAAATGATTAGCAAAGCATATAGCTCATGCATGGAGATAATAATGATCGGTGATTTTAATATTGATTATCTACACGCTAATATACCTTCGTGTTGGAATGAGATAATTTTAACTTTAAACGATTAGTTAACATTAACATTTTAACTTTAAACAATTAGTAAATATGCCAACTAGGGTGACGGAGCACACCGCCTCCATAATTCATCATATCTATGCAACTAATGAAAATCATATTTGTGATATAGATGTTCCAAATATTCGATTGAGTGATCATTTTCCAGAATATTTCAATTGGAAAAAACAATCTTATGACAAGGCAGACTATTCCAAATTCTCATAAATCTGTTGAATGCGATGAAAAGCCGCGACTCTGCAAAACGAAATAACCTGACTTATATCGATTCTGGCGCAACAAGGTAACATGTCTTATACGATCTGCAAAGCAAAATTATTTCAAAAAGGAAATTTCAAAGAATGTTGGTAACACAAAGGAGATCTGGAAGATTTAAAAAAATGTTCAATCAATGAACCATGACACCAACAACGAAGGCCCGAGTATACTTAGAGTTGACGATAAGAACATTACTGGAAATGCTAATATAGTAGAAATGTTTAATTCGTACTTCACTTCAGTAGCAAGAAGCTACACTGACACAACTCATTCAAACTTTGATAGTTCGTCTATTGAAAGACATATCTGTCCTAAAATTCCTCCAGATAAAACATTCTAAATTCCATGTATATCTGAAAATTTTGTATTTAAATGTTTAACTACTCTTGATGCCTCCAAATCAACAGGAGTTGATGAACTGAGTGCTAAAGTCTTAAGAATGAGCGGCCCCCATATATATGCAAGTATTACTCGTATTATAAACATAAGTATTAGGACAAATACATTTCCATCTAGATGGAAAGTCGCAAAGGTAATACCCATTTTCAAGAGTAATTCACGACAACATTTATCGAATTATCGACCAATTTCTATTCTACCTGTTTTGTCCACAATTTTGGAAAAACATGTTCATATTGCTCTTACTAGTTTCTTAAAGCAATTTGATTTATTAGAAATTGCGCAATCTGGCTTCAGATCGAAGCACTCATGCGAAACTGCTCTATTACATGTCATGGATTTATGGATGGAAGCAATTGATAAAGGAGAACTGACTGGGGCTGTTCTATTGGACCTCAGGAAAGCGTTTGATTTAGTAAATCATGATATTCTGATTAAAAAGTTGAAATTATACCAGTTTTCAAGTGCTACTATTGAATGGTTTAAGTCGTACTTAATGAACAGAAGTCAGTATGTCGTCATGTATGAATATTAGTAATGGCGTTCCACAAGGGTCAATCTTAGGACCACTCTTATTTTTAATCTACATTAATGATTTTAGCCTATGTTTAACTCACTGCAAAGCCGACATGTATGCAGATGATACTACTTTCCACATTTCAAGCTCCAATGTTGAATCTCTTCAAAGCAAGTTGAATTTGGATGCTAAAAATGTTTCCGATTGGTGCAAGAATAATAAAATGGCAATCAATACTAATAAAACCAAATCAATGTTAACATGTTCCAGACAACGCTATGATAATCTACGAGGACAAAGAAATATTTCTGTCAAGATGAATGATATCGTATTAGAGAATTCTGATACGGAAAACTTTTAGGAGTCAGAATTGATGCTCACCTGACATGGCAAGCTTAGATTGATTACATTTATGTAGTACTAATAGTACAAGATTAGCTCTGTTACGAAGAATTAAACAGTATTTAGACGTGCATTCTTTATTATAATGGATACATTCTTCCAATACTTTACTACTGCTGTCTAGTTTGGGGAACAACCACTGCCCATAGTACCGATAGAATTATTAAATTACAGAAAAGTGCTGCACGCATTATTTTAAATGCTACATATGAAGATTGTTCAAGTGATTTATTTGCCAGGCTGGGATGGAAGACTTTTGACAGACACGTTATGTATAGAAGATTAACCATGGTTTTCAAGTCAATTAATGATCAAGGACCGAAGTACATGAATGAGATGTTTAAACCAGTTACGAACATTCATAATCATAATTTAAGATCCTCTACTGCACGTAACCTGCACATTACAGGCGGACACACTAATTTTTACAACAACCGTTTTTCATGCATTGCCGCAAAAGACTGGAACAAACTAGATCAAAGAGTAAAATCAGCAAGAAATCTGAACCATTTTTAAACGCCTTGTATCTGATATTGTTTAGGCCTACTTCACTTTTACCAAATTTCTTAAGTTTCTTTACTCTGTACACGTTTATTAAATATTTTAAAAAAACTAAAAGATTATTAAGCATTATTAATGTATTTACGACTTCTTAAATCTTCATACTTGTTATATTATTATATGTCTTTTTAAAAACTATTTTTTGTTATGTTTTTTTTTAAATATTTTACTAAGCATTATTAATGTGTTTACGACTTCTTAAACTTTCATACTTTTTATATTATTATATGTCTTATCAGAGGGCCTCGTGGAAGATTAGCTATTGCTAAACGAGCTACCCTCTTAAAATAAAGTTGAAATAAAAATAATAAATAAATAAATTGTTAAGCGATGCACACATTGTTTATTCACCTAATGATGTGTCACGTGCCGGCTGCCCACGATTTATGTATAAGAATATATTATTATCTCAATACATTACATGTATAGAGATATTGTAACAGTAAGTGGGACTCTCTCTTTTAAAAATGGTTCAGCGTCTTCATACAAAGTTCTTTTTCTCTGGAATTTCCACAGCAAGCATATATCATACAGGCCAAGAAAAGTTATTATTTTTTATTCCAGAATTGTATCTCATTCTATGACTTTTTCGCCGATTTATGGGCAAATCGGGCTGAAACACAGTTGTCGCAAGCCTTTTTTGCACACACTCCAAAACTTGTTTGTAGGGAACTTTTGCTCACGTTTCCCTGTTTTTAATGTTTAAGCCCCGCCTCCAAGTCTGGTTTTGTAGCAGATTGGCTATGACTCATGGCAGCTACATATTAGATATACGAAAATGGTAACCCTCGCGACCAATTTTCTGTACTGTTGTTAGGTAGGCGGCATGTAGTGTATTGCACGCTAATTACATATACACATAGTTGTACTGCTGAATGCTACGTAGTGCATTTAATTGATGGCCTTCCTTGTAGTAATATCCATTTAAGGATTGTACTGCTCAATAACTGGTGTTCAGGTAGATTTTCAGAGCAAGGGCCAAGGGTGGGTTAGGGGTGGTTGATCTGGGAAGTAAATTTACCTTTTTGATATTTAAGCAGTTGTTTGTAGCGGTAACTGACCCAGGGTTGCCTTCTTCATATTTTTTACGTTTTTGGGGCGGTTTGCACCTGCGTCGATGGGTCCCGGCGCAGTTTAGCAACAGAGAACCGCATAGTAGTACTCCAAACAGGGTGGTGCGTGTCATTTGCTCCGCTCTGATTGAGTTGCCCCCTTTTGACCTGTCACAGCCGGCCCTCGTTCACAGTTCGTTGCGGGATAGGGCCTTGAATGCAATTTTTGTCCAGGGACGTCATTCTGCCTTAGTGTGGCGTCCGGTGCATTCAAGGCTGAATGGTGGCAGGCTCCGTGATCTTGCATGGAGAATTGCACACGGTGCCTTGGTGACCAACCTAAAAAGATACCATTGGCGATTGGGTGATGGACTGTGCCCGAGGACCGGCTGTGACAGCTTAGAGAGTACCGCTCATGTTTTTTGGCATTGTTGCTTTGTAGTTAACTTATGGGAGTGGTTCCAGACCTGGACCGACCGTGTTACGGGAGACCGTTCATGGTCGGTAGGACAGGGCTTTATTTTATATGGGGTAGACCCTCCAGTTTGTTCGGTTGCTGTTTTGCATCGCATTATTTTTGTTTGCTCTATTGTGAAAAAACATGTTTGGCGGAATAGATGTGATGTGGTTTTTAGGGGGAAATTTGCCAGTTGGCAGGCAGTCCTGGAGGCGGTGAAGTCTCATATTCGCCTTCAGATTGAAGGCGATTTTCGCCGTTTATCTGGGGCTGCCTTTTTTGGACGCTGGTGTGCTGGGGAGGGGTTTTTCGTTTCGCTCCGTACTGGTCGTCCTTTTGTGGTTTTTTGAATGATTGAGTGGGGGGTTGGGCGTTTTGTCTCTGCAGGTCGGCGGGCGTATGTTTTATTGGCTCGCTTGACCTGAGTTTCGTTTTTCAGAATGGGATGTTTCGGTAGTGCCCGTTTGGCCGTGACGTTTTATATCCCGCATGGCGGGTCACGTAAAAAGCGCAAGGGCCATGATAAGTTTGTTTGATTGCATTTGACTGCCCTTGATTGCCCGCCAGGTATTTTTGTATAATTACGTATACACATTGTTGAACTGCTGAAGGCTACTTAGGCCTTAGTGCATTTAAAAAATATATATTAGGCCTTCATTTTGTAATAGCCACATTAGCATTGTACTGGTGTTCAGACAGCTTTTCCGAGCAAGGGGCAGGGTGAGTTTGTTTGATTGCCTTACAGTAGGTTTTAATTCAGTTTAGTTTCCAACTTATATATTAACTGTGTGACTCCATAATTTTAACATAATGTTAATGGGATAACACATGACTTATTCATTTGGAATACAGTGTATATTGTGCATTTCTAGAACGAAGCGTCATTATGAATTAACAGGTTGTTTGGTATATTCTATAACCCCCCCCCCCTAAAAAAAAGAATTAAAAACAAAAATAATCTATTTTCAATGGGGTACGTATAAAAGAGGAGCCGGCCATAGCATCACAACTCTTATAAGACTATAAAAATTGTATAAGGTTATATTTTATTTATAAGGATATAAGATATATAACTATAAGAAATATGTTTAGCTTTCTTTTAACCTGCGATGTTTGACATGAACTATACAAAGAACTAACGAGTTGGCAGTTGGCTTTCGTGGAGTGCAGACGTGTTTTTCGCTCTCGCTCTCCATCTGATACAGCTGCTTTCTTACCTTACTGTACTGTGCTATACTTCCCGCCAGGCGGGTGTGTGCGTTTGTCGTATATAGTTATCGTATATCGTTCTAAGTTTAAACCTGTCTTTAGTTTGTTTTTGTTACTCCTCTGTGGCCTAGCCACCTTCGGTATCATGGCATCGCGCCGTGATTCGAAAATTGTTAAGTTTTTAGTATTTTAAAGAGTAAGGGTGTTGTTGTGCCTGGAGAGGTTGATGCTTTACAAGCTCTCCAGGGTCGTAATACGTATGATCTACGTTTTACCAGTGACGTGACCCGGCAGAAGGGTGTCACGTTGCTGAGTGGGGTTGAAGGTTTGACAGTTACTCCATACGAACGTTCCGTATGGGTAACTGTCATCCACGTAGGATTAGAGGTGCGTCAAGAACTTGTCGCAACTGTTTTAGGTCGGTTCGGGGCTGTCAAGGCTATTAAAATGTGCTCCTACGCACAGGCCCCTGGGGTGTTGAATGGGGGTTCCGACGTCTCTATGTTCCGACGTCTCTATGTTCCGACAATTTTTTTTGGACTCTAATTTTTTTTACCAACATTTTTTCGGACCCATTTTTTTCGGACCCAATTTTTGTTCACCCAATTTTTTTTGGACCTAAATTTTTTGGACCCATATTTTTCGGACCCATTTTTTTTGGACCTAATTTTTAGGACCCATATTTTTCGGACCCATTTTTTTCGGACCCAATTTGTTGGTACCCCATGTTTTTTTGGAGACTCATTATTTTTGGACCCCCATTTTTCGGACCGTGGGGTGGGGACTGACGAAGAAAGAGTTGGTGTTAGGGGTCGCAGGTCCCGGTGATCCACTTTTAGGTCCCGACCGTCCTTTGGTCCTAATCAGGGGTCAGGAAAAAATTGGTCACAAATCATGTTGGTCCAAAATATGGGTCCAAAAAATTGTTGGTCCGAAAAATTTTGGTCCAAAGTAATTGGGGTCCCAAATAACATTGGTCCGAAAAAATTGGTCCGAAAACATGTTGGTAAAAAATTTTGCCCGAAAAAATTGGGTCCGAAAAAATTTTGGTCCAAAAGAATGGGGTCCGAAAAAAAAATGGGTCACAAAAGAATGGGGTCAGAAAAAAAATTGGGTCACAAAAAAATTGGTCCGAAAAAAATGTGGTCAAAAAAAATTAGAGTCCAATAAATTGTCGGAACATAGAGACGTCGGAACATTGAGACGTCGGAACATAGAGACGTCGGAACATAGGGATGTCACCTGAATGGGCACCGACAGGTTCGGATCGACCTCAAGCAGGACATTCCCTCCTTTTTATTGCCGGGCATAAAGCTCACGTGCGTTACCCCGGTCAGCCCCGTACCTGCTTCAGGTGTGGGGAGACCGGGCACGAAGCCAAGGGCAGCCCAAATAAAAAGTGTGGGCGCTGCCTTCGTCTTGGGCATGATACCTCTGCTTGCCCAAGCGAAGTTGTGTGCTCACTCTGTGGGAAGGAGGGACATGTCTTTCGCGCTTGTCCCTCCTCTTATGTCTTTATGACAAAGAGTGGGGGTCAAGCAAAGGCGCCAAGTTTTGGCGCACCTACTGCCCCGGAGGAAGCTCCACTCAAGGAGGGGGAAACGGGTGAGGATTCACTCTCCGCACCTGGTACACCCTCCCCCGTATTTGCAGACCCCAACCCCGTGCCCGCACCGAGAAAGTCTCCACCAGCTTCCCCCATCGACCCCGTGCCCGCACCGTCTCCACCACACAGCGAAGCGGACACGGGGTCTCCACCAGCTTCCCCCATCAACCCATCCAGTTCCGTCCCCAGTCCGCCGCCGGTATCGCCAGATCCGGAGACTCTGTCTGACGACGACGAGGTCGTCGGGTCTCCGGAGGCTATGTCTGACAGCGACTCCGGAGGCTCGGTGATCGTCGAGCCGAAACGTGCCACTGGGACGAGCTGGTACGACGAGATGGGGGAACCCTCACTGAAAAGGTCGGCCTCAAGTGACGCTTGAAGCTTACAGAATCGACGTCGGCGTAGTTTTGCCCCATTGCCCTCTCATGGCCCATACATTTCCAGTTGCCACCTTGAACGTCAATGACATGAGGGATCATCGCATGCGCAGTCTCATTTTCCAATATTGTATTTCAATGGAAGTCGACTGCGTTTGCCTACAAGAAACACATATTTTGGAAGATGTCCCTCTATGGGCTTATGAGTGGGGTGGTGGGCTGCGTGCTTCGTTTGGTTCGTCTTCATCCTGTGGCACTGTCATCCTCCTGTGACCTCGTCAGGCGGGTTGTGCCACTAGGGTGGAGACGGATCACGAGGGCCGATTGGTTTGCATTCTTTTCAAGTATCCACAGGGTAACATCTCCCTTTGCAATGTGTATGCTCCCAATCGGCCTTCTGCTAGACGAGATTTTTTTAACACGCTGCCTTCCTTTGTTCCTGGTAGTGCTCCATGTGTCATGGTCGGAGACTTTAACTGTGTCCCAGACTCGAGTCTTGACAGACTCGGGGCTTCTGTGTCTGCTAGTCCCGACGCTGGGATCACAGAATTGGACAGATTCACTTCGGCACACCTTTTAGCCGATGTCTGGAGGCATATGCACCCGTGTAGTACGGTGTATACGTGGGTGAGGCCTAACGGAGAAGATGCCTCCAGGATAGATCGAGTGTATGCGCCCGTGAGTTTTAAATTTTCGGGTTGCGAGACGCTCAGCTGTCCGCTCTCTGACCATGACACTGTGGTAGCACGTTTTGTTTTGCCTTCCATTTTCCCGATCGGGCCGGGGCCTATGGAAGCTTAACTGTCGGATTCTTGGCGAGGCAGAATTCCGCCAGGGCTTCGAGACCAGGTACAAAGGATGGCAAACATTGAAGCCGGCCTTTGCTTCTACATCCCAGTGGTGGGATAATATCAAGTTGCGCATCAAACGCTACGCAATTCAGTATTGCGTGACCCGCGCACGGCGTCGAAGAGAAAAATTCTCGAAGCTGTGCGCGGAGGTGAAGTTTGGCGACCCTTCGGCAGTCATCGCTTTGCAGACTTATCTCGATGAAAAGTACCACGGTGCCCGCGTCAGGGCCCGTGTCGAAGCGGTGGAAGCCGAGGAGCGCCCTTCACTGAGGTTTTACCAGTCCGTTAGCTCATCGGCGGGTGACAGACGCGTCCCGTCTGTGCGCGCTACCGATGGGACCGTGGTCAGTGACCCTCACGGCATTGTCCGCGTATATAAAGAGTATTATTCGAATATGTATACGCGTGGCAATGTCGACTTGTCGGCACAGTCTGATTTATTGAGGGGAATCTCAAAAACCGTTCCCCACGATTTTTGTTTGCTCTATTGTAAAAAAACATGTTTGGCGGAATAGATGTAATTTGGTTTTTAGGGGGAAATTTGCCAGTTGGCAGGCAGTCCTGGAGGCGGTGAAGTCTGACATTCGCCTTCAGATTGAAGGCGATTTTCGCCGTTTATCTGGGGCTGCCTTTTTTGGACGCTGGTGTGCTGGGGAGGGGTTTTTCGTTTCGCTGCGTGCGGGTCGTCCTTCTGTACGTTTTTGAATGTTTCAGTGGGGGGGGGGGGGTTGGGCGTTTTGTCTCTGCAGTTCGGCGGGCGTATGTTTTTTTGG
The DNA here is from genome assembly GCF_037975245.1 of Apostichopus japonicus. Taxonomy (NCBI): domain Eukaryota; kingdom Metazoa; phylum Echinodermata; class Holothuroidea; order Aspidochirotida; family Stichopodidae; genus Apostichopus; species Apostichopus japonicus. Next base: position 19,605,875 of record NC_092577.1, read on the forward strand.
CTCGCTAGACCTTAGTTTCGTTTATCAGAATGGGATGGTTCGGTAGTGCCGTTTGGCCGTGACGTTTTGTATCCCGCATGGCGGGTCACGTAAAAAGCACCGTTCCCCACGATGTCAATGATATTTTGGAGGGCAAAATAACCACTGTTGAGCTTTGGAAGGCGCTTTCGAAGATGAAGAATGGCAAGTCCCCGGGTTCGGACGGGCTCCCGAGGGAGTTCTACCGAACCTTCTGGGCAATAATAGGACCCGACATCAGAGCCGTCTTCGAAGACGCCTTCCAAAACGGACTGTTAAACCAAAGTCAACGTCTGAGCATGATTACTTTGCTGCCCAAGTCTGGGGACCCCTTGGACCCTCATAACAAGCGTCCGATCACCTTGTTAAATGTAGACTACAAGTTGTTGGCTAAGGCTTTGTGCAACCGCCTTGCACTGGCTATGCCGCATCTTGTGGGTGATCTCCAGACTTGTGCAGTGAAGGGTCATTGCATCCAGCAGAACTTGTGGTTGATGCGCGACTTGACCGACTTTGTTATTGAACGAGATCTGCCATGTGCATTGGTGTCTCTGGACCAGCAGAAGGCCTTTGACATGGTGGATCGGGGGTTTTTAATGAATGTATTGGAGACGTTTCACTTGCACCCGGTTTTTCGTAAATGGATTTCTGTTTTGTATCAGTACAGTTTCAGTTCTGTTATCGTAAATGGGTTTTGTTCGGAGGTTTTTAACGTGGAGAGGGGGGTGCCCTCTGTCTCCTTTTGTTTAGCGAGTCCCTGTCTCGTCTTTTGGAAAGGGACTCAAGACTTGTTCCATTCGTTGTGCCAGGGGGTGCCAAAGTGAAGTGCGTTCAATATGCAGATGACGTCACGTGTGTTATTTCGAGTCTGGGCTCCTTTCGTGCCCTCTCGCAGGATTTATCTATCTTTGAGAGAGCTACCGGGGCGAAGTTGAATCCGGAAAAGAAAAAAGGGCCTTCGCCTTGGTAGCTGGAGATACAGAGACTTACCATTCGGTGCATCGTGGTCGGATCAAAATATCAAAATGAATGGTATATGGTTCGGCTGTGATGCACCTTGTGATGTCACCTGGAACGAGAGGGCTGAGGTTCTTGAGAGCAGGCTCGAAACCTTTGGCACCCGCTGGCTTTCGATCCTAGGGAAAGTCACCGTAATTAATCGTTTTATTTCGCCCATCTTGTGGTACCCGGGCGCGGTGTATCCAATTCCGCGTCGCGTCCTGGTGCGGTTGGAGAGAGCGATATTTTCATTTATTTGGTCGGGTGGTACAGAGCTTGTCAAAAGGGCGGTAATGTACCAAAAACTGGAGAAGGGTGGGTTAGGGGTGGTTCATCTGGGAAGTAAATTGACCTTTTTGATATTTAAGCAGTTGTTTGTAGCGGTAACTGACCCAGGGTTGCCTTGTTCATATTTTGTACGTTTTTGGGGCGGTTTGCACCTGCGTCGATGGGTCCCGGCGCTGTTTAGCAACAGAGAACCGCATAGTAGTACTCCAAACAGGGTGGTGCGTGTCATTTGCTCCGCTCTGATTGAGTTGCCCCCTGTTGACCTGTCACAGCCGGCCCTCGTTCACAGTTCGTTGCGGAATAGGGCCTTGAATGCAATTTTTGTCCAGGGACGTCATTCTGCCTTAGTATGGCGTTCGGTGCATTCAAGGCTGAATGGTGGCAGGCTCCGTGATCTTGCATGGAGAATTGCACACGGTGCCTTGGTGACCAACCTAAAAATATACCATTGGCGATTGGGTGATGGAATGTGCCCGAGGACCTGCTGTGACAGCTTAGAGAGTACCGCTCATGTTTTTTGGCATTGTTGCTTTGTAGTTAACTTATGGGAGTGGTTCCAGACCTGGACCGACCGTGTTACGGGAGACCGTTCATGGTCGGTAGGACAGGGCTTTATTTTATATGGGGTAGACCCTCCAGTTTGTTCGGTTGCTGTTTTGCATCGCATTATTTTTGTTTGCTCTATTGTGAAAAAACATGTTTGGCGGAATAGATGTGATGTGGTTTTTAGGGGGAAATTTGCCAGTTGGCAGGCAGTCCTGGAGGCGGTGAAGTCGCCGTTTATCTGGGGCTGCCTTTTTTGGACGCTGGTGTGCTGGGGAGGGGTTTTTCGTTTCGCTCCGTACTGGTCGTCCTTTTGTGGTTTTTTGAATGATTGAGTGGGGGGTTGGGCGTTTTGTCTCTGCAGGTCGGCGGGCGTATGTTTTATTGGCTCGCTTGACCTGAGTTTCGTTTTTCAGAATGGGATGTTTCGGTAGTGCCGTTTGGCCGTGACGTTTTATATCCCGCATGGCGGGTCACGTAAAAAGCACAGCTTCAGAATATGGTTACATCTCTATGTTCCGACGTCTCTATGTTCCGACGTCTCTATGTTCCGACGTCTCTATGTTCCGACGTCTCTATGTTCCGACGTCTCTATGTTCCGACGTCTCTATGTTCCGACGTCTCTATGTTCCGACGTCTCTATGTTCCGACGTCTCTATGTTCCGACGTCTCTATGTTCCGACGTCTCTATGTTCCGACGTCTCTATGTTCCGACGTCTCTATGTTCCGACGTCTCTATGTTCCGACGTCTCTATGTTCCGACGTCTCTATGTTCCGACGTCTCTATGTTCCGACGTCTCTATGTTCCGACGTCTCTATGTTCCGACGTCTCTATGTTCCGACGTCTCTATGTTCCGACGTCTCTATGTTCCGACGTCTCTATGTTCCGACAATTTTTTTGGACTGTAATTTTTTTTACCCAAATTTTTTCGGACCAACTTTTTCGGACCAAAATTATTTTAGACCAATATATTTTTATGACCAAAATTTTTTTTTGGACCAAAATTTTTGACACCAACGTGTTTTCGGACCACAATTTTTTTTGACCAAACTGATTTTGGTCCCAAAAAAAATGAGTACAAACAATTAAATTTCGGGTCACAAGCAATTTTCGGTCACAAGCACGATTTGGGTCATAACAAACTTTGGGCCCTTCAAGTTCCTGAAAAACATTTGGTACGTCCAAAATATTGTGTCCCCCAAAAAGGTAGGTCAGAAAAAATGTTGGTCCCAAAAAATTTGGGGCCCAAAAATAATTGGGTCCGAAAAATGGGGGACAAAAAGATTGAGTCTCCCAGAAAGATTTGGGTCCGAAAAAAATTTGGTCACAAAAAATTAGAGTCCAAACAATTTGTCGGAACATAGAGACGTCGGAACATAGAGACGTCGGAACATAGGGATGTCACCCAGAATATGATAGCAGTCAGGTTATGACTATTGCTCCTGGAGAAAATAGCACACCGATTTCTTTTTTCCATGACCCGGACGCAGAGTGTCTTGCTTTTCCGACAATATTTTGTGGCCAAAGAAGGATAGAGCCACAGATTTACATATTTACATATTTCAGAGAAATGAAGTGGTAACTACGAAGTGTGGATAGACGTGTAGCTACTTGCATACCAAATGTATTCTTCAAGTTAAAGAAAATACAAATGAAACAGATTTTGTATCCCGTTTTGTATCCCGTATGACGGGTCACGTAAAAAGCACAAATGAAACAGATTTCTGACAGATTTTGGACCAGGATACAATGAATAATCTTGTAAAATTAGATGAGGGTTACAGGATTTTTAGGAGTATCAGGAATTCACCACCATACCTTGAAAAAATGAAGAAAGACCTCCTAGCAATGGTCAGACAGCTTGGATTTCCCACATATTTTGTATCCCTCTCAGCAGCAGATACTCGTTGGTTGGATTTGCTAAAAGTTCTTGGTGAATTGGTCGACAATCGCAAATATACAGATGCAGAATTAGAAAATATGAACTGGCAAACACGTAGTAGATTAGTTAGATCAGATCCTGTCAGCTGTGTTAGATTCTTTGATCATCGACTACAAGTATTCATTTCAGACGTCCTTAAATCCAATCTGCATCCAATTGGGAAAATTGTTCATTCGTTTGTGAGAATAGAGTTTCAGCACAGAGGTTCACCACATGCTCACATTCTTTTTTGGATTGAAAATGCTCCATCTGTTAACAGTAGTACCTCAAAAGAGATAATATCATTTGTTGACAAATACATTTCATGTTCTGTGGTAGATCCTGACCTAGCAGATCTGCTTAAACTTCAGATACATAACCATTCACGATCTTGTCGAAAAGGTGGCAAGCCAATAAGCAGGTTTGGATTTCCTAAACCTCCAATGCAGAAAACGATGCTATTGTATCCAATCAAATCTGAAATTACAGAAGCTGAGTATGGAAAACTTACCCAGAACTTTTGAAATGTCTCTAAATTATTAGCAGATGCTAAAGATGGGGAGCTAAATATGACCTACAATGATTTCCTGAAAGAAGTTGATCTATCTGAAGAGGAGTACATACAGGCAATCCGTAGTAGCATAAAAACTCCAACTATTTTTTTAGAGCGTACCCCTGCAGCCATTAGGGTTAATTGTTACATGAAAAATTTGTTAGGCACATATGGAGCAAATCATGACATTCAGTTTGTTACTGACGCATGTGCTGTTTATATTGTGGCATATATGAGCAAATCACAAAGAGGAATGAGTCTATTGTTGGATGAAGCAAGGGAAGGCAATTCAGATGTAAGAAAACAAGTTCGTATAATTGGTAACAAGTTTGTTAATGCTGTGGAGGTTAGTGCACAAGAAGCTGCATATCTTTTGTTGCAATTGCCAATTACACGGTCATCACGCTCTATTGTTTTTATCAACACATCTCCCTATGAAGAGAGAACATTTCTTTTAAAGAGTAAGGAGAAACTTGAAGAAATGAATCCTGATGCTACAGATATCGAATGTGGTAACGTCCTGAAACGCTATGCCACCAGGCCGAAAATTCTTGAACAATGGTCTCTGGTTGATTACGTTTCAAAATTAAATGTTCATTTTCCAAAAGAGTTAGAAGACAAGTATTCAGATGATTATGCAGATGATCCTACATTTTAAAATGATGATGCTACAGATATAAATCTTCCCACGAATAGTAGTGTTAACATCACTTTACTTTCAGGTATAAGGATCTCGTCTTGTAAAGTTCAAAAAGTCATTCGATTTGTCGATTACAATAAGGAAACAGACCCTGAGAATTTTTCTACAGAAAAGTTATTGCTTTACAAACCATGGCGCAAAGAGATAGAATTGCTTGGTCGATATAAATCGTACAAAGAAAGTTTTTTGTCATGTGCTAGTCAAATAAGCCCTTTGATGCAGGAGTATGAGCCAAATAAAACGTTGACTTTTGCAGATTTAATAGTAGGTAGAGACTACTTTCAAGATGAGTTCCCGACAGTTGCTCCTGCAGCACAACAAATGGAATCAAATGAGTCAGAGGTAAGAAAGAAAGTATTGAATATGCCTTCTATTGCCCGACAAAACAATCACATCAATCTGTAGATATAGCAAATGAGATTGGGTTACAATCTGCAAATCAAGTTATTGAGAATGTGCAGAGGCGTATTTCAGATGAGTTGTTTTTTAAATCGTTGTGTTCTTTAAATACAAAGCAAAGAGAATTTTTTATGCATGTTATGCAATGGATAACGACCAGAAGAGATCCTATGCATGTGTTTCTCACTGGAGGAGCTGGAGTAGGAAAGTCAGTTGTTATTCAAACTTTATTTCAAGCTTTACATCGACAATTATGTTCGAATGAAGGTGACAACCCCGAAGAATGTAGAATTTTACTCTGTGCACCTACTGGAAAGGCTGCTTATAATATTCAAGGGCAAACTATTCATTCAGCATTTAGTATTGATCCAAACCGTGGCTTCAACTACAAAAAATTAAATGGAGACAAATTAAACACTTTGCAAGTGAAGTATGCTAACCTCAAAGTTGTAATCATAGATAAAATCTCGATGGTAGGAAATAAACAGTTCATGGTTGTTCATCAAAGGCTTGAAGAAATTATGGGCAATAAAGAGCCATTTGGAGGAGTTCATGTAATTGCTGTGGGAGATCTTTTCCAGCTAAAACCTGTAATGGATCAATGGATATTCTTAGATCTGGGCAGCGGTTACGGACCTCTGACGCCAAACTTATCGAAACAGTTTTTTACTGTTCATGAATTAACTCAAATTATGAGACAAAAAGATGATAAACAATTTGCTGAATTGTTGAATAGGTTAAGAAAAGGTATTCATACAAAAGCAGATATCGACATGCTACAAAAAAGAAAAGTGAATCAGCAAGAAGTTATAAATCCTTCTGTCCCCAGATTGTTTCCCTCTAATAAGTTAGTAAACGCCTATAACGACCTGACATTTCAATCTTCACGTAGAGAAAAACTGTTGGTTTCTGCTAATGATTCAATTTGCTCTGACATGACGGATACCATAAAAGAGGGAATAAAAGCTGCCATACCACAGATCCGTCAAAAACCTGTGGTCTTTTTGGTGCTCTTCCAATCGCTGTCGAAAATAAATACGAAACTGTCGTGAACGTTGATGTTGATGATGGAATAACAAATGGTAGTAGCTGTGTTGTAAAAAAATTACAATACCTTGATTCTAATAACCCAAGGCCAAGTATCATATGGGTCCAATTTGATAATCTACAAGCAGGTAGAGAAGCAAGATGTCGTTATAGACAATATTATTCCCCTGATATCGATGTCAAATGGACCCCTATTTTCGCAATCAAGAGAACATTCCTTGTAACTAAGAGAAAGGTCATGGCAGTAAGACAACAGTTTGCCCTTAGACCAGCTTCTGCAAGGACTATTCATAAGGCAAAAGGAGATACACTTGCAGAAGTTGCTGTTCATATGGGTTCAAGGGTTATGCCACATGCACATTATGTAGCACTTAGTAGAGCCACAACTATGAACGGACTCCATACATTGGAACTAAGTGAGTCGAAAATTAAAGTAGAAGAAGCAGTTAATGTCGAAATGAAACGAATGACAACAGAAGCGCCCATGATACTATGCTTTTCACCTTTGTATTCTATGCAATCATCTGTTCTGAGATTGTGTTTTCAAAATTGCAGGTCTTATTACAAGCATTACAATCATCTTAAAAGTGACCAGATCATAACATCTTCTGATTTGATATGTATTGCTGAAAGTAGATTAAAGCAACTGATAACAACTTTGAGATACCAGGCTACATTTTTGAACGAAACGACAAGAAAATGTTATCAGACCCCCCCCCCCCATGGCATAGCGATGTTCGTATCAAATAAGCTAAAGTATTTCAATGTCATGAAATACACATCTAAACTTTTTGAATGTATGACACTAACAATTGTGGACCCCTTTTTACAAATATCAAGTTTATAAAGCACCATCATGTTCATTTGGACAATTAAAGGAGTTTATTCTTCAACATTTGTTCAAACAAATAGATGTAAAGAAGCGCTTTATTATTGTAGGCGATTTCAATTGCAACATTCAACACGACTCGAGAATTGTACAATTCATGACATCAACCTTCAAGTGTACTCAATGTGTTAATGAACCTACGACATCATCCAACACTACAATAGATTTAGTCTTTTCAAACATACAGATTGCCTTATGTCAAACAATTCATTGCGCATGGTCTGATCACAAATCTGTCCAAGTCTCTGTTTAATTTACAATTAATTGTCATAACAGATTTGTCACTAACTTAAATTAATAAGTATGATATAGCCATTCCACTTATATTGTATATATGTAACCTTTCTCTTTTCAATCATTTTTTTCTGATATACAGATGAGTACCATGATGATAAACATTTTGACCGAGCCTGAGGCAAGAGGGCTCAACCACTTTTGCTATGGAGTGACGCAGGAGAGTGACATCGTCGAAGTGTTCCTTGTGACTGTGGGCAAAAGCCTATCGAAAACTTTGAGGAACAAGATGAACAAAGGGAAATTTTACTGCCTGCAGACAAGGCCAAGGTGATTGTTTCTACATATGATTACAGCAACTTATGATTACAAATAGTCTTCAATCACTAATCAAATCATTTCAGATTTAATTAAAACCTCAAAGACATTTATTATGTTGATATAATTAATAATAAGTCATCTTAAGAATAAGAATCTTTTAACAATTTTATAGCATTCACACAGTTCCTTGTCTATTTATTTCAGGTTTTCCAAACATCGAAAACTTTCGATTTACCTAAGGAAAAATGAAAAGAATTTTTCATGGCCACAAAATGCACCATACCAGATGCCTTGGCTTCCCCGAAAAAGAGGAGGCTAACGATTGAGGGAACGGTGGACAAGGTAACCTATGCTCATTGAAAAGGAAAATTTCAATGAAGTTTTTAATTACAGAGACTCCAAACCCAAGTGTTGACATAAGCTTCAAATATCAGTAGTTCCTAGTGGAGAATGGCATCATGTCAAATAGCATTTTTGGTCTCACAATACTGCGTCCTTGTCATTATGTCAAGCCCCTGCAATCGATCATCAATGGACGAGAAGAAGAATTTGCGTCATCGATTGCACAACCATTCGCTTTAGAAAGGCCATATATTTTGAGCCCTCAAGATGTTCATAATTATTACCAGGATTGACAAAGAAACAGCATCGTTACAAAGAATAGGAAATTTGAATACTGTGACAATATTTAGTAACTTTGATGTTTTGTAACTAATTACTTCTTCATAACATTAAATTGTTTTTTGATTTCTTATGAAAAGGTGTACGAGCTTAAAGAAGGGGCAACATGGAAGAGGAGGGACGTTATTTTGTCGGATATGTCGACAAAAAAGAAGATATGCTGCAAGCTGTGGGGCCAGCACGCAGAATCTGTTGCGGGTGTCAGCGAAGGCTCCACTGTTCAAATATCAAATGTAGAGGTCGACATTTTTAATGAAAGACATCAACTAAAAACAACCTCGCTCTCTGCAGTAAAGGTATGCATTATGCTCATATACAATTGTACCCATGCCTTCCAAAGGTTCAACATGTCAAATTCAATTTCCTGAATGGTTTGATCAAAGATTAGCTCTTTGTTTCATACTTGTACTTCTTATAAATGATTTTCTTTTGTGTAATGAAAAATCGATTCCGACCGGATATATTGGTTGAATTTCATGAACTATCCAACAAAATCTTGTTCTGACCGTCCCAAAAATTGGATACATGCATACATAGTAGCCTATGTTATAAGCATCATTAAAAGATTAGTGACCTTAGATCTCATAATTCTGATTTCATAATTTTAACGAGATTGCATCAATAAAAAGACAAACTGCAAACTCAAAACATGCCTACACCTACCCTTCCCAATAATAATATAGACACCTTTATTACCTTCTCCAAACACGAGCCCTCTATATTGTCTCACATCATTTTCGCCATTTTCTTACAGATACTAACCAACCAACATAGAAGATCTGGAGATTTTGAAATTGTAGGGGTAGACTTAGAAGAGTAAGTTATGCTAACAATTTTGTAACTTCATTAACAGTTAAAATTCTTTACAGTGTCGCTCCATATCATACTTAAGAGGGTATTTGTGACGACCTGCTTGTAACAAATACCTCAAGATGTGAAGCTTTGACAGTCAACAGGTATGAATAATTTATGCCATACGTGGAGGGTGGGTGTCCCATAATGAGTAAATGAATCATACAGATTATATTGCTGATGTGATGGATATTAATAAGGTCTTAGGATAAGCCAAACTCAACATTGCAATTACATGTCGTCCACATGGTGATTTATTAACACTTTTATGAGATATTGATACCACTTATTTTGTTTTTGAAATTGACATGCATATATATGAGGAGTCTGGCTGGCCACATTTTGAAACAGGTTTATATGCATGATAACTTAACAAGGCAATCATTGATTAATGTAATTCTTGTCAGGTGGGTGGTCCCTTTTCATTGTACTTGTACTATAACGAAGTAAATTGTGGAAACCTTGTAACACTATAGTTCAACAAGAAGGCATGTATTTATATCATATTTAGTATGAAGGTGGACCAAATTAGGTACAAAATACCTGTTTTTTATAGTGGAAGACAGTCATTTAGGGTCTCCACCAGTAAAGTATAAATACTGTAAACGCAACCAAAAATAAACCAAGAGAGATAACTTATATATGATGTTGCTGCACTACATAGACGAAACCAAAAATTTTGTTCCTGTATTTTAGAAGTGGACCAAAATTCCCAATAAAACTTCAAGGGAAAATGTACAATAAAAAAACTATGAGAGTAATATGATAACATAACACATTTTTACCTTATCTTTTTTCTTTCCCTTTTTGTCAGAAACACAAGTTTGACAGTATGACATGTCTCCAGATGACCTACTAAATGTGATGCCGGTTAACTGCCACTTAACGCTGGAGGGAGAAGAGATCGTGGAACTTGAACTGAAATAATCATTTATTTTTGTTAGTTTATTTTTGTTAGTTTCAGGTTTAAATCGAGACTTTCTAATTTTTTTTTTATATAAGATATCTTCAAACAAACATTAGATCTACGCGATTCACATTTCTATTTGTTATTTTCAGATTTTAATAAAGTAATTATTTTTTTTATATATCACATTTCTATATAACATTTTATCTGCAACGCCACATTTTATTTATTTATTTTTAAGGTTTAATTCACATTTTAATATATCTTTAACATTGTAGATATCGTTGCTTTCTAGCCATTCGCCCAACAACAATTTGGCAGTTGGGCAAAATGGTTGTTGGGCCAAGTGACCTACTTCTATATCATTAATTATAAATTTTGAATCGCAAAATTTTATATCACCTTGTTATCCCTTTTCGTCCTATTAAACAAGGGCGTTATCAAGTTTTCATATTTTTTATCATGTTTATTATGACCAGCAATTCCTGCCTTTTTTAAGTAATATCAAACCTATTTTCTTATCTCTAATTCATTTGTTTTGTAACCTTTTGTACTTCATAATATAATTCAGTACTTTTAAATTCATTCATTTTATATGACCTTATCCCTTTTCGTCCTATTAACCAGGGGCATTATCAAGTTTTCATATTTTTTATCATGTTTATTATGACCAGCAATTCCTGCCTTTTTTAAGTAATATAAAACCTATTTTCTTATATCTAATTCACTTGTTTTCTAACCTTTTGTACTTCATAATTTAATTCAGTACTTTTAAATTCATTTCATTCTTTGACTTGAATAAATAAACTTTCATAAACCTTGAAAAACACATTCCTGTTATATTTGCGTCAATGTGTAAAATGTGTAAAATTTCATGGTAGGATGTTGATAGTTTGTCACGATAGCACTATGTAAGTTTTACCTTCAGGGTGTTCATGAATTCGAGATCGAAGCTCAACTAGGTGTCTTTTGTGGCCCAGGCCGCAACCCTATATTTTCAAATTGCTTCCGTTTTCAGTGTATGTAATGTCAAATGAAACTTGGTCACATCGTTCCGCGGATGAGGGTTGTTCAGAAAATTGAGGTCAAATGTCATTTAGGGGGTTACCGTGACAACCTTTGTAATATTTTTAAATATCTCTCCCCTCAAATTTTTTTGGAATCATATTCGAAGTTGAACTGTAGATTGTGTATGAATAAGGTCATACATAATAATTGTCAAAAGTTAATTACAATTAATTCCTATTCCTTAAAATAATCTGAGTCCTCACCTTTTTCCAAAATCCTTAAATTTGTCTCCAACACTCAGTGTTGTTTAAATTTGTGTTGAACTGTAAGCATGAGAGCCCTATGGACAATCAGCACTTGCCAATTCTTAGTCTTTGACCCTGAAGAATGTAGGCAATCAGCCAAAATTTGGGGAAGGAGTACTTGTGCAGTTATGTCTGCTCGGGTAAAGAGGGGAGAGTTAAATAAAGCAGGTCTATGGTATTAATGGAGAGAATGGGTAAAAAGGATTTAAAAGAGGGAAAAAAAAGGAATTACAGCCAGTGGTGTGGCCAGGATTATGTTACCGAAGAGGGAGAGGGAGTATCCCTCATGGGCCCAAAAGTTTTGTGGGTCCTACATTTTTGGCTTGAAAAGGTATGAACTTCTGTACCATTGGTGCTTTAGTTTGTTCTAAATTGCACATCCATATTCACCACTATGAAGATATGTTAACAAGAAGATCCTTTGTACATTTCACATATCAGAAATACTTTTCAAATAAACATAAAAAATAAGCTCATTAATGTCTAGACCTGATACATCATCACTATATGACCAAAATGTCCAATAGAGACTGATTAAGATGAATATGCCATAAAAAAGGATCTAAATTCTGTGCTTTTTACGTGCTAAGAAACGGACACGGACCAAAGGTCAACAAAACCAAAAACAAACCCAGTCTGTAAAGCAACAACTGAAACCCATCAATCTCTCACTAACGCAGCGTTTAACGTGACGCGAAAAGGGCACGGACCCAAAGGCCAACAGAAGCAAAACAAACAAGCCCCAAAAAGCCAACCCCAAACCACAAAGAGAAAAAATAAACCAACCTATATTATGTAACGACCACACCGCCCCCACACCTACCAACTAACTCACTCCAAATTTCATCCGGGGAACGCCGTCCCGATAGTAGACGACAGGCTTGCGCCAGCGTCTACGGAAGGCAGTGTCGGGAATCCGTGCATGGTCCGCCTCCATGCGCAACCTGATGTCACTTTGCACGAGGGGGACAACATCCTCTGCCCTCCAGACGTCCCCATCGAAGACTAGGCGGCATCTGCTGTTCCAGATGTGTCTCCTGATGACAGCGGCAAACAACAACAGCAGATCCCTAACCCAGGTTGGGCACACAGGGGGCAACAAACCATACAAAACAAAATCACTACTAATGGCCCACTGTGTGCAACCAATAACACCAATCACGAAGGCGTGAAACCAATCCCACACCAACCGGACAAAGGGACACTCCAGCAAAAGGTGTTGCATAGTCTCGATGGCTTTACAGCCCACACGGGGACAAATCCCATCACCTAATCGCCACCTGACTAGGCGAAAATGGTTAGTGATGAGGACCCCATGTGCAATCCTCCACGCCAAGTCCCTGAGACGGCTATCTAGTGACTTGCAACACACAGACCGCCACACATCTGGAGAGATGGCGGTCCGGCAAGCCGACGGGCACACAGGCGCGAGCATTGAGCGAAACAATGGTGGGTATAACACAGAGGGGGCCACGTTCAGCAGAACATGTGGCCCACCCTCTTCTTTGATTCTACGAAGAGAGTCACCAATCTGAGTATAGACCCCACAAGGGCGTGTCGCCTTTAGCCGGTTATTGGAAAAGGATCCGGGCCAATGGTGTCGAAAAAGAAACCCACCCCAGTACCTAACAAGGAAAGCAAAGGGAAACGAAGGATTTTCAAAAGCAACAAATTCTATGACATTACTAAACTCTTCTTGGCAACAGGCAATAACGTTAATGGTTAGACTCGCAGGTTGAAGTGTAACCTGCAGAGACTTTGTGGCAAACGCAAGTTCCCTATGTGATGAACCATGATTGATAATTGTATAAACAACGCAGAGATATGAAATTAATACTCAATATAACAATTTCCAGTATTGAGATACTGCATCATTGATGCTCTTGTTCAGAATGGGATGGTTCGGTAGTGCCGTTTTATATCCCACATGGCGGGTCACGTAAAAAGCACGCATGAAGCTAAGTGTTAAAACTGTTTAAAAGCAAACATAACTGCCTTATATTTGTACTAGTCACCACACCCTGGAGGACTTGTCGATGTGACTGATTAATCTACCAAGCTGAACACTGTTAAGATCAGATGAAAGCTATTCTCCTGTTATTGTGCCCGTTCGCAAATCCAGATGTAACTTTTCAAGACGTTGACTCTGTATTGAAAGTACTGCCAGATTACTCAACCGGCTGTTTGCCACGGAATTCCTGACGAGAGTTTTAATGAGTTTTAGAGCCGAAAAACTCCTTTCGAATGCGGCGGATGTTACTGGTAGAACCAATGCAATTTTGGCAAGTCTGTAGATCTCCCAGAAGGCCTGAAATGGTTTTAAGGAGTTAGCGAACTCTAACAATGAATGAGGTTGTTCTTGCCCTTCCTTTTCACGGCGTTGTAATAGACGTTTTACTGAATGCAGTTCATGCACTAGGTCTTCTCTGTTGGCATTGTAGGCTGTGGCGAATCCTTCCATGGTTTCATATTTAACAAAAATCGGGCTCTGAGGATGGAATGAAGGCAAAGATCGCATTATATTACATGCATGTTTGTTGAAACGCCGATTCATCTCGGAAATGATGCGATCCAATACAGGATACACAAAATTCACTCGGATTCGATCCTTCACATATGTACCCATCGTATCTGAGTCACCGTCAGCTGATCGCCCCAAATTTCCGACAGACTCCAACATGACGGCATCCCTGAAGTTCTCAGGTATCACAATATTATATAAATGTATTGTGGTTCTGGCATAGCGCCACTACTTATACTGTGCTTGACAATAAAGACCACTCGTACACTGGCAGCCATCTCTTAAGCCTCTTTATTTACCCGAATAGCCTTTCCAAGTGAATCTTATATGGTGTCAGAATCGACAGTATGGACAAGTTGACCCCACCAAGTCCAATGTCCCTACAGGGGAACATGGCAGAGAACTTTCGCCGTTTCAGACAGAGTTTTGAAATTTATTCCATAGCTACCGACCTGGGTAAGAAGGATGATGCAGTGCAATCCATGACTCTGCTACACGTGGCAGGCCCGGAGGTAGTTGAAGTGTACAATACATTCAAATGGGATACAGCAGGCGATGACAAAAAACTGGGGAAGATTTGGGAACAACTTGAGAAATACTGTAACCCACGGAAAAATGTAACATACGAAAGGCACGTATTTAATAAAAGAAATCAGCAACCGGGTGAGTCAATTGACACATACGTTACAGATTTGCGTGTGAAAGCGAAATCTTGTGAATTCGCGCAACTGACTGATACATTGATACGCGACCGAGTTGTGTGTGGAATCACGAATGATGCAGTAAGGGCTAGGTTGCTGCGTGATGACAAATTAACACTGGAGACTGCTATACAAATATGCAGGGCTTCGGAAATTAGTCAAACACAGGCGCAGTCTCTGCAAGAGAACAATGTTACTAGCCATATTCATGCATGTCAAACTGAGAAGAATAAACGGGGATCCACGAAAAACAGACAAAATAATAAGGGCGTCAACCAACAAAGTAGGCAGCGATCGGATACGTTTGACTGTCGGAAGTGTGGGCGCCGCCATGGGCCAAAACAATGCTTCGCGTATGGAAAACAGTGCCTAAATTGTGGCAAATATGGACACTTTGCAGCACAATGTAGAGGAAAACAGCAGTCGCACCAGAATGAGAGAAAGCAAAAATCTGTTAACAAAGTCCAAGGGGCGAGTAATTACTCGAGCAGTGACTCAGAACAGGAGTTTTACATATCAATGGTGACAGGTAAAACCAAGGAGAACAATCCACAGGAGGATGAATGGACTAAAAAGTTGGACATAAATGAGACTCCCGGTCACACTGAAAATTGACACAGGGGCAGAGTGTAATATTTTGCCCAAAGCTATCTACGACAAGATCTCACAAGAGGGCTTGAGGAGATCAAAAGTGAGGTTAGTCTCCTATACGGGTCATCGGGTCACTACGGTAGGACGACAGCGGCTCTTGGTGCAACATGCAGACAAATACCATGTTGTTGAGTTTCAGATTGTAGAAGAAAATCTGGTACCATTATTGGGACTTTCTACATGTCTCGCCTTGCAGTTAATAAAGAAGTCGTTTGCAGTTAGTGCAGAGGTCAACGGGAACTCAGCTGTCACACCTGACGATATAGTAGCAAGTTTTCCGGAAGTTTTCAATGGGTTGGGAACCCTGGAGGATGAATATACCATCAGGATCGATGAAAACGCAAACCCAACAGTTCAGCCACCACGGAGGATCCCATATGCACTCAAGGACAAAGTAAAAGAAGAACTTGATCGTATGGAGAAACTTCAGGTTATCAGAAAAGTGTCTGAACCAACCGAGTGGGTGAATGGGATGGTAATTGTTGAGAAACCTAACAAAGATGTAAGAATTTGCATTGATCCGCGCGAATTAAATAAGTCTGTCAAAAGGGAACACCACCCTATGAAGTCTATAAATGAAGTAGCGGGTAAGTTGTCAGACGCACAAATATTCACAGTGCTGGATGCAGGCAATGCGTTTTGGCAAGTAAAACTTAGCGAAGATAGTCGACATTATGTCACTTTCAATACCCCATATGGCAGATATCAGTTCTGCAGATTGCCATTCGGCATATGTTCAGCCCCAGAGGTATTTCAGAAGCGAATTAGCCAAATCTTTGAGGGAATATCGGGGGTCGAAGTAATTATGGATGACATCTTAATTTGGGGAAAAGATCTAGCAGAGCATAATAAAAGGCTTCAAGAAGTGTTGAAAAGAGCCAAAGATTGTAATTTGACCCTAAATAAGGCAAAATCCAAAATTGCACAATCTTATGTGAAATATATGGGGCACATTATCAGTGCAGAAGGATTATCCCCTGACCCCGAGAAAATTCAGGCCATATTGGAGATGCCGGATCCAGAGAATAAACAGGCACTCCAACGGGTAATGGGTATGGTTAACTATGTGGGGAAGTTTATTCCTAATTTAGCTACCATTAGTACCCCAATTAGGCAACTGCTAGAAAAAGATGTTGCATGGGTATGGGATGACCAACATAAAGCATGTTTGTCGGAAATAAAGAAAGCACTAACTGAAGCCCCGGTGCTAAAATTCTATGACCCAGGAAAACCGGTGTTAGTATCGGTAGATGCCTCTCAACATGGAATGGGAGCATGCTTGTTCCAGGAAGGCCACCCGATAGCTTACGCATCTCGTTCGCTTAACAAGGCGGAGAGAAACTATGCTCAAATAGAAAAAGAAATGTTGGCGATTGTGTTTGGTACGAGCAAATTTCATGAATATATTTATGCTAAGCCTAATGTAAATGTAGAAACAGATCACAAACCAATTGAATGCTTGTATAAGAAACCATTGGGTTCAGCTCCACCTCGTATTCAAAGAATGATGACTAAAATACAGAATTATGACATTCAGGTAAAATACAAACCGGGGAAGGAATTACATATTGCAGATGCCCTTAGCAGAGCTCCCGCAATTATGTATGGAAAATCATGTGATAAGTTTGAGGTACACACGATCAGTCAAAAACCTATCAGCAATGAAATCCTAGATAAAATCAGAAACGAAACAAAGAAGGATGAAATTTTACAATTACTCCAGAACACAGTAAAGGCTGGTTGGCCAAATCAAAAGTCAAAAAATCAATTGAATGAATATTGGCAGTATAGAGATGAAATAACGGTTCAAGATGGGTTCCTGCTAAAAGGGGACAGGATTGTTATTCCATCCAGCTTGAGAAAAGAAATGCTATCAAAGATACATAGTAGTCACCAAGGTATTGAGAGTTGCCGTAAGAGGGCCAGGGAGTCACTTTTTGGCCACACATGAACTCGCAAATAGCTCACATTGTGTCACAGTGTACTACCTGTAATCAGTATCAAAGATCGCAACAAAAACAACCATTAAAGAGTCATGATGTACCAGACCGACCATGGCAAAAGGTTGGAGTTGACCTATTTCATCTGTATAATGAGAATTACGTCCTGTTGATTGATTACTATTCAAAGTATGTTGAAATTTCACGTCTAACAGGGAGTACTTCTTCAAAGTGTGTCATTGATGTTCTCAAAAGTCAATTTGCAAGACACGGGTTACCTGATATAGTGTTCAGTGATAACGGGCCACAATTTTCAGCTGCAGAATTTAAACAGTTTGCAGGAGATTATGGTTTCACACATATCACTAGTTCACCACATTACCCCCAAAGCAATGGTATGGCAGAGAGAGCTGTTCAGTCAATTAAACAACTTCTCAAAAAGGCAAAACACGATAAAAGAGACCCTTACTTGGCATTACTAGATTATAGGAACACCCCACAGGGTGATGCAGGATCACCTGCACAAAGGCTGATGGGGAGGCGAACCAAAACCCTACTGTACCATCCTTACTCAAGCCAAAATTGCCTAAAAATGTGAAGACACATCTGAAGCAGCAACAAAATAATCATTTTGATCAGCATGCTAAACCATTGCTTCCCCTGAAACCTGGTGATAAGGTCAGAGTTAAAATAGCACATCGACACTGGGACCAAGGTGAGATTATCAGACAAACTAAGGACCCAAGGTCTTATATTGTTCGAGTTAAAGGTGTAAATTTGAGGAGGAACAGGCGTGTAATCAGGAAAACAAACGAGACGTTTGTTGAAAACTATGACTTTGGTGAATCAGTTCCACTAGAGCAGGAAAACAACCCTGAGGTTAATGAGGACCCTGTACCACAAGTAGACCACCCTCGAACTAGTCGTAGTGGTAGACGATTGAAAGCAAAACTACCATGTACCACATGTCCATCATGTGCTTAGTGATCATTGTCACTCTTCAAACCATGTTATGCATAAAGTTTTAGTTCAATAGTTAAAGTAAATAATCAGAGTACGTGATTCATAAATAGTTCATTAACATGTTTGGTGAGTTTTATTACATAGGAATGAGTTTATTAACACTTGATCCTTTGCAGTCATCTTCCATGAATTAATGTATACTATCATCATGTTTACATGTTGCCGACTTTACATATTAATCTTAAAAAGGGAGATATCACAATATTATATAAATGTATTGTGGTTCTGGCATAGCGCCACTACTTATACTGTGCTTGACAATAAAGACCACTCGTACACTGGCAGCCATCTCTTAAGCCTCTTTATTTACCCGAATAGCCTTTCCAAGTGAATCTTATATCAGGTAGCCTACGTTTCCTTTTCCTCTGTGTTGGATCGGCCACAGCAATGTCGAAGCCCTGCTCCTCAACTGTGTTTTCTATCCTTCCCCAAAGTATGTCGAAAGATACTGTGTTGTTTAGGAACCGAACCTTGTTCTGTTCATGAATATTTGGGGAATTGCTTCTTACCTAAAGTACCAATTCTTCAACGACAATAGACGTATAGAGGGTTTCTATATTTTAATCTTTCGTAGTAACAGAACAACCTTGAACACCAGTTGATATTGATATGTTTTTGAATAATGATATTTTCACCTTCCATATGTTTTTGAATAATCGGTATGACATAACTGGTATTCCACGTACTTTTTACTGATTCCGATTATGTTCCGATTAGGCAGTAATTGGCATGATTCCGGATGTTATTGAACACTAATAAATGTAGACCATGGTGCTGGCACCAAAAGAAAAACACTTGCTTGCTCTTTTGTGTTCTTCTCTGCCACACTTTCAATTGAGGAAGAAAAGTATAGGCTCTGATAAATCACAAGAGTAATGTGGTCTGTAAGTCTACATAGAAGTTTTCGCTACCTAAACGCTACCCATCACCGGATAGCTGGCAAGTTGGCCTTTCATGGCACTATAAATTTTCCGTATCATGACCTTGTAGACTTTTTGCTATCCGAGCCACAAGTTTTGCTTTTTACGTGCTAAGAAAACGGACACGGACCAAATGTCAACAGAACCAAAAACAAGCCCAGTCTGTAAAACAACAACTGAAATCCATCAATCTCTCACTAACGCAGCGTTTAACGCAACTCGAGCTAGAAGTTTTCGTCACTTGTAAATAAACCTCTTCACTCAGTGGTAAACAATTTTCCTACGCTGCTCCTGGGAGGCCTAAAGGGGTCTTAAATTGCCTCAATTGACCCAATATTCTTACCACATGTAACTTCCATTCATGCTCTTGAATATGCAAGCCACAAAAAACTACATCATGTTTGGTAACAGGTCAAAAAAGATGTTCTCCTGCTGCTTTTTGGCACTTCGAGCGAATGGATAGGAGTATGCCACCTTAAGTGAGAGATGATTTTCTTTAAATACCAAAATGATATTTTTTCTTGTCGTCACAGTATAAACAACAACAGAATTATATGCAATCATCATTTTTAGTCCATAAAGATGTATTTTCAGAGATTTCAGTGTGCAATGTGTAAATACACATGAGCAATACTGTGTAAGCAGTAACCAGGTCTGCGTCTGCAGCCAAATTTCCAGTGACCAATTTGGGTGCATTTATGATTCTTGCAGGTTTTCCCTGATGACGGTCCACTTGGTCTGGCTTGCCCTACTTGCAGAAAGATCATCCAGAGAATGGTGAGCGGGGAGGGGTTTTTTTTCGTCGCTGGCTCTGAAAAAGGAAGAAGACTACTTTTGTTTAGCTCAGCTGATTCCTCCCAAGCTGACCTACAGGACATACCCCAATGTATTCCTGAACTGTTTGGAACATGTTAAACTGATATTGCCTGTCACTCCAGTGCAACTGTTAAGTTACTAAGAATAAGAGAAGAGACTTGAAAATGTTCTTTGCCAAAACCGGATCATCGGGATTTGTAAACCACAGCCTCACTCTAACAGTATGTACAGTAATGTAAAGGAAAACTTACTGAAATGCTATCTAGGTAGACTGTTCATCTCAGTAGCATATCCAGTCCATTTAAAGGAAGCATCAGGATATCTCTTTTTGCTGTCACACTTCTTTGGGATGTGTTGTTACCTCATCTAACCAGTTGAGTCCATTGATATCACACCCATTGAAAGTAAATAACTGTGAATGCTGATGACTAAGCACATGAACTCTCTCTGAAAATTGACAAAACAACAGAAAATTAAGGACAGTAAGTAGGCTCAAAAACCCCTTCATCCGCATATGCTGGAGCAGAAAATGCATACCTTTGTGGATAACACTCAAAACATTCTCTGTGCAAGATATTAGCACTCACCGGCCACTCCACTTAGGATACAGACCTCATACAACATTGTGCTACAGCTGCTGTAGAGTTGGTCTAGGATACTATTAAACGTAGCGCCATTATGAACCTGAGGCCTAAGCTAACAACATTATGGGTATTTCATGCATTGAAACAGAGTTTGTCCTTTTTGCCCGCCGACCTGCAGCGACCCCCCCCCCCCCCCCACAGAAACGTTCACAAAACTACAAAAGGACGACCCGCACGCAGCGAAACGAAAAACCCCTCCCCAGCACACCACCCGTCCCAAAAAGGCAGCCCCGGATAAACGGCGAAAATCGCCTTCAACTTGAAGGCGAATGTCAGACTTCACCGCCTCCAGGGACTGCCTGCCAACTGGCAACCTTCCCCCTAAAAACCACATCACATCTATTCCGCCAAACATGTTTTTTTCACAATAGAGCAAACAAAAATAATGCGATGCAATACAGCAATGGAACAAACTGGAGGGTGTACCCCATATAATATAAAAGCCCTGTCCTACCGACCAGGAACGGTCTCCCGTTACACGGTCGGTCCAGGTCTGGAACCACTCCCATAAGTTTAAAACAAAGCAACAATGCCAAAAAACATGAGCGGTACTCTCTAAGCTGTCACAGCCGGTCCTTGGGCACAGTCCATCACCCAATCGCCAATGATACCGTTTAAGGTTGGTCACCAAGGCAACGTGTGCAATTCTCCATGCAAGATCACGGAGCCTGCAACCATTCAGCCTCGAATGCACCGAACGCCATACTTCGGGAGAATGACGTCCTTCTACAAAAATTGCATTCAAGGCCCTATCCCGCAACGAACTGTGAACGAGGGCCGGCTGTGACAGGTCAACAGGGGGCAACTCAATCAGAGCGGAGCAAATGACACGCACCACCCTGTTTGGAGTACTACTATGCGGTTCTCTGTTGCTAAACAGCGCCGGGACCCATCGACGCAGGTGCAATCCGCCCAACAAACGTACAAAATATGAATAAGGCAACCCTGGGTCAGTCACCGCTACAAACAATTGCTTAAATAACAAAGAGGTTAATTTACTTCCCAGATTTTGGTACAATACCGCCCTCTTGACCAGCTCTGTACCACCCGACCAAATGAATGAAAATATGTGCTTTTTACGTGACCCGTCATACGGGATACAAAACGTCACGGCCAAACGGCACTACCAAACCATCCCATTCTAACAAACGAACCTCAGGTCAAGCGAGCCAAAAAAAGTACATACGCTCACCGACCTGCAGAGACAAAACGCCCAACCCCCCACTGAAATATTAAAAAACTACAAAAGGACGACCAGCACGCAGCGAAACAAAACACCCTTCCCCAGCACACCACCGTCCAAAAAAGGCAGCCCTAGATAAACGGCGAAAATCGCCTTCGACCTGAAGGCGAATGTCAGACTTCACCGCCTCCAGGACTGCCTGCCAACTGGCAAATTTCCCCCTAAAAACAACATCACATCTATTCCTCCAAATAAGTTTTTTTACAACAGAACAAACATAAATAATACGCTGCAACACAGCAACGGAACAAACTGGGGGATCTAATCCATACAAAACAAAACCCTGTCCTACCGACCAGGAACGGTCTCCCGTTAAACGGTCGGTCCAGGACTGAAACCACTCCCACAAGTTCAAAACAAAGGGGCAATGCCAAAAAACATGGGCAGTACTCTCTAAGCTGTCACAGCCGGTCCTCGGGCACAGTCACGGAGCCTGCAACCATTCAGCCTTGAATGCACCGAACGCCATACTTCGACAGGATGACGTCCCTGTACAAAAATTGCATTCAAGGCCCTATCCCGCAACGAACTGTGAACGAGGGCCGGCTGTGACAGGTCAACAGGGGGCAACTCAATCAGAGCGGAGCAAATGACACGCACCACCCTGTTGGGAGTACTACTATGCGGTTCTCTGTTGCTAAACAGCGCCGGGACCCATCGACGCAGGTGCAAACCGCCCCAAAAACGTACAAAATATGAACAAGGCAACCCTGGGTCAGTTACCGCTACAAACAACTGCTTAAATAACAAACAAGTTAACTTACTTCCCAGATGAACCACCCCTAACCCACCCTTCTCCAGTTTTTGGTACATTACCGCCCTTTTGACAAGCTCTGTACCACCCGACCAAATAAATGAAAATATCACTCTCTCCAACCGCACCAGGACGCGACGCGGAATTGGATACACCGCGCCCGGGTACCACAAGATGGGCGAAACAAAACGATTAACTACGGTGACTTTCCCTAGGATCGAAAGCCAGCGGGTGCCAAAGGTTTCGAGCCTGCTCTCAAATACCTCAGCCCTCTCGCTCCAGGTGACATCACCAGGTGCATCGTAGCCGAACCATATACCATTAATTTTGATATTCTGATCCGACCACGACGCACCGAATGGTAAGTCTCTGTATCTCCAGCTACCAAGACGAAGGCCCTTTGTCTTTTCTGGATTCAACATCGCCCCGGTAGCTCTCAAAAATAGATAAATCCTGCGAGAGTGCGCGAAAGGAGCCCAGACTCGAAACAACACATGTCACGTCATCTGCATATTGAGCGCATTTCACTTTGGCACCCCCTGGCACAACGAATGGAACAAGTCTGGAGTCCCTTTCCAAAAGACGAGAGAGGGACTCGCTAAACAAAACATAAAGTAATGGAGACAGAGGGCACCCCTGGCGCACCCCCCTCTCTACGTTAAAAACCTCCGAACAAAACCCATTTACGATAACAGAACTGAAACTTTCTTCATACAAAACAGAAATCCATTTACGAAAATTTGGGTGCAACTGAAACGTCTCCAATACATTAATTAAAAAACCGCGATCCACCATGTCAAAGGCCTTCTGCTGGTCCAGAGACACCAATGCACATGGCAGATGACGCTCAATAACAAAGTCGGTCAAGTCGCGCATCAACCCAAAGTTCTGCTGGATGCAATGACCCTTCACTGCACAAGTCTGGAGATCACCCACAAGATGTGGCATAGCCAGTGCAAGGCGGTTGCACAAAGCCTTAGCCAGCAACTTCTAGTCCACATTTAACAAGGTGATCGGACGCTTGTTATGAGGACCCAAGGGGTTCCCCAGACTTGGGCAGCAAAGTAACCATGCCCAGACGTTGACTTTGGCTTAACAGTCCGTTTTGGAAGGCGTCTTCGAAGACGGCTCTGATGTCGGGTCCTATTATTGCCCAGAAGGCCCGGTAGAACTCCCTCGGAAGCCCGTCCGAACCCGGGGACTTGCCATTCTTCATCTTCGAAAGCGCCTTCCAAAGCTCAACAGTGGTTAATTCGCCCCCCAAAATATCATTGACATCGTGGGGAACGGTTTTTAACATTCCCCTCAACAAATCGGCCTGTGCCGACAAGTCGACATTGCCACGCATAAACAAACTCGAATAATAATCTTTATATACGCGGACAATGCCGTGAGGGTCACTAACCACGGTTTCATCAGTAGCGCGCACAGATGGGACGCGTCGGTCACCCGCCGATGAGCTTACGGACTGATAAAACCTCAGTGATGGGCGTTCCTCGGCTTCCACCGCTTCGACACGGGCCCTGACGCGGGCACCGTGGTACTTTTCATCTAGATATGTCTGCAAAGCGATGACAGCCGAAGGGTCGCCAAACCTGACCTCCGCGCACAGCTTCGAAAATTTTTGTCTTCGACGCCGTGCGCGGGTCACGCAATACTTAATTGCGTAGCGTTTGATGCGCAACTTGACATCATCCCACCACTGGGATGTAGAGGCAAAGGCCGGCTTCAATGTTTGCCATCCTTTGTACCTGGTCTCGAAACCTTGGCGGAACACTGCCTCGCCAAGAATCCGACAGTTAAGCTTCCATAGGCCCCGCCCGATCGGGAAAATGGAAGGCAAAACAAAACGTGCTACTACAGTGTCATGGTCAGAGAGCGGACAGCTGAGCGTCTCGCAACCCGAAAATTTAAAACTCACGGGCGCATACACCCGATCTATCCTGGAGGCATCTTCTCCGTTAGGCCTCACCCACGTATACCCCGTACTACACGGGTGAATATGCCTCCATACATCGGCCAAAAGGTGTGCCGAAGTAAATCTGTCCAGCTCTGTGATCCCAGCGTCAGGACTAGCAGACACAGAAGTCCTGAGTCTGGGACACAGTTAAAGTCTCCGACCATGACACGGCGCACTACCAGGAACAAAGGAAGGCAGCGTGTTGAAAAAAAATCTCGTCTAGCAGAAGGCCGATTGGCAGCACACACATTGCAAATGGAGATGTTACCCTGTGGATACTTGAATAGAATGCAAACCAATCGGCCCTCGTGATCCGTCTCCACCCGCCTGACGAGGTGACAGGATGACAGTGCAACAGGATCAAGACGAACCAAACGAAGGATGCAGCTCATCACCCCACTCATAAGCCCATAGAGGGACATCTTCTTCCAAGATATGTGTTTCTTGCAGGCAAACGCAGTCGACCTCCATTGATTTACAATACTGGAAAAAACGACTGCGCTTGCGATGATCCCTCATGCCATTCACGTTCAAAGTGGCAACTGAAAGTGTATGGGCCATGAGAGGGCAATGGGGAAAACTACGCCGACGACGATTCCGTAAGCTTCAAGCGCGCCCTAGACGACATTTCGTCGTCCGAGTCGTCACTTGAAGCCGACCTTTTAAGAGAGGGTTCCCCCCATCTCGTCGTACCATCTCGTCCCACTGGCACCGTTTCGGCTCGCTGATCAGCGATTCACCGGAGTCGCTGTCATACAGAGCCTCCGGAGAATCGATGACCACCGTGTCTCCGTCAGACAAAGCCTCCGGATCTGGCGATACCGGCGGCGGACTGGGGACGGAACTGGACGAATTGATGGAGGAAGCTGGTGGAGACTTTCTCGGTGCGGGCACGGGGTTGGGGTCTGCAACGACGGGGGAGGGTGAAGCAGGGGAGGGTAAAATCCCACCAGATTCCCCCTCCTCTCGTGAAGCAGTAGGTGCGTCGGAACTCGACTTACCCCCACTCTTAGTCCTAGAGACATAAGAGGAGGGACAAGCTCGAAAGACATGTCCCTCCTTCCCACATAGTGAGCACACAACCTCGTTTGGGCAAGCGGTACTATCATGCCCAAGACGAAGACAGCGCCCACATTTCTTGTTTGGGCAGCCCTTGGCTTCGTGCCCGGTCTCCCCACACCTGAAGCAGGTATGGGGCTGACCGGGATACCGCACGTGGGCATTATGCCCTGCTATAAACAAGAAGGAGGGAATGTCCTGTTTGAGGTCGAATCGAACCTATCGGTGCCCGTTCAACACCCCAGGGGCCTGTGCACATTTTGGCAGTGTTGACAGCCCCAAACCGACCCAAAACCGTTACGACAAGTTCCTGCTGCACCTCTAGTCCTACGTGGATGATAGTTACCCATACGGATCGCTCTTATGGAGTAACTGTCATCCCCTCGACGTTACTCAGCAACGTGACACCCTTCTGACGGGCCACGTGACTGGTAAAACGTAAATCGTACATATTACGACCCCGGAGAGCTTGCAAAGCATGAACCTCTCCATGCACAACAACCCTTGCTCTTCAAAATACTAAAAACTTGCACCGGTGGAACCGCTTGTTCACCGGTGAAGGACAACTTAACAATCCGAGAATCACGGCGCGATGCCATGATACCGAAGGTGGCTAGGCCACAGGGGAGTAACAAAAAACAAACAAACTAAAGACAATAGTGAAAATACAAACGATATACGAACTGAGGAAAGAACACGAACACAAGCTATCACACCCGCCTGACGGGAAGTATAGCACAGCACAGCACAGTACAATAACAGCTGTAATAGATGAAGAGCGAGAGCGAAAAACACGTCCGCACTCCACGAAAGTATCTTCTAATATGTATAGAAAAGCACATGCCCTTTGTGGTACTTGAAGGCTGTAATACTAATTTCTGCGTAAAAATCACCCAACCTTGACATTTTCAGACGTTTGCTTCAAAACCATTTTTACACACCATAGCAACTACTTTGGTAAAAGAAAGGGCCCTCTAGCACCCGTTATATGCCCCATTGACTTAGAGACCACATTGCTTTTGTGATTTAGTCTACATACAAGTTTTCACTAGGTAAACACTACCCAACACTGACAAGTTTGCCTTTCATGGCACCATCAATTTTCCGAATCATGAACATGAAGACTTTTTGCTATCCGAGCCGGAAGTTTTCGTCACTGGTAAACAAACTTCTTCACTCAGTGGTAAACAATTTTCCTACGCTGCTCCTGGGAGGCATTTAGGGGTCTAAAATTGCCTCAATTGACCCAATTTTCTCACCACATGTACTTCCATTCATGCTCTTCAACATGCAAGCCACAAAAAACTACATGTTCTCCTGCTGCTTTTTGGCACTGTTCCTGAAGGAGAACCGTATGCCACCCTATATCTTTCACTACTATGTATGCTGTGTTTAGTTCCCTCTATTCCTATCAATGTCTTATGCATACATGATATTGCTTTGATTATTCCCCCTAGCCTACCTCTCAATCAGCTTTTGAAGAAATAGCCTACATTACAATTTTCAATGATGTAGTTAGTACATACCTCCAGAGCAAAAACGAAGGGACTTCAAACACTTTCCAAGTCGACCCACGTCTATCAAGTGTTAACCTTTCGCACTGTCTTCTGTTGTTTTAGCTGGTAGAAGAGGTGTTCCAGCTGAAAACAGGTCCGGATTAGCCGCAGCAAGTTTCGGCCAATATTACCAATACTATAGTACTGTGTCCTAGCTGTTGCACTAGAAGTAACAATTCCCACGCAGAGAAAACTTGGGTTTTCTTCTTTTTTAGAACGTTGATCCCCCTTAACTTGTTCTTTTTGTCTGGTCGACGCTTCCCAGTA
This sequence comes from Apostichopus japonicus, assembly GCF_037975245.1. Lineage (NCBI taxonomy): Eukaryota > Metazoa > Echinodermata > Holothuroidea > Aspidochirotida > Stichopodidae > Apostichopus > Apostichopus japonicus. The sequence continues at coordinate 19,633,596 of NC_092577.1, forward strand.
CATCTTTTTGCCATTTTATAGGATTCATACGGATGGCTCTGATTTCAATGGTGAAAATGATGAAAATGCTCATGAAATAAGGCTTGTGATGTTAGGAAATTTCTGCGTAGTTACGCGATCTAGGGAATTTCCCACCTTAACCTACGCCCACCAGTCGTGTTTAGTAGTTGAATTTGACTAAAATTGCTTGGCAAGCCAAAATGGCAAAAAATGGAGATTTGTGACAGTTGTTTGTCTGATTTCAAAAAGACTTTTGTGGTGAGATTTTTTTTTTTCATACTTGATTAACAGTCAGCCTTGTATCAAGTAAGTGCACGACACGGCAGGGAGAGGTTGTTATGCCTGTGTGACTTTCAGTCAATAAATGAGTTCTTTATATCTGAAACATTAATGAGCGCAAACAACCCAGCCAGCAGGCCCAGTTGGGGCCCATTTGGGTTTCACTGAGTTGAATTGGGCCTGGTTGGGCCAGGGCCAGCCCACTCAGTGCCCATTCGGGCACAAAACAGTTTGGCCCTTTTGGTTAACATACTTCAAAACATTATTGAGATTTTCAGCACATACTTGTATATTGCTTTGGAAAGCTTAGGTTCGTCCCTAGGCCACCAATCCTTGACAACAGTTAATTCATCAATGCAGTGGCCCACTAGGGACAGACTCGGTTTTTGATCAGGTTAGCCCTCATGTTTGGCCCGCTTCGGGCCCATTCGGGAGCAAGACGGTTTCACCATAGCCTCTATAAACTATAGTCTGCGAAAAATATGTTTAATTGGTAAGAATGTTAGCCGAAAAAACTGACAAGAAAAGAAAAAAAAGGTCATCATGATTTTACCGACGAACTCATGACCCCCCCACACACCCCCCGTACGATACGCCCCTGGGTTTCACTCTTTCGGCTGATCTATCTCGTTTTCACATTGCACTATCGTTATGACAATGCCAACTGGCAACACTGATTCCCGAATTTAGGCGCGTTTTTTTGCCGCCAATACGTATCGCACGCCTGCTCGCATATTTTATTTCCCAGGACGAACGTGGGTTTCAGGTTTTTTCAGGAAGTTACAAATTCGTTTGAAATCAGAGTAAGGTTTTAGAAGTGGGTTAGGGATCCAAATTCAATGAAAATGAAGGATTGTCGTTCATAATCTGTGGTCAAAACTAGGAAAAAAGATTCAGAACATGTTTTTTGAAAAAGCGTCACATGTTTGGAATCTAGAGATTTGATTGGCCGATGCCCACGTTCGTCCTGGGGAAAAAATACGCCGCCTGCTCCATGCACTCGGGTGATCATTCAACGATCGTACAAGAAAGCTAAAGAAATAACACTAACAGCGAACGCTTTCCGAAAAGCGAAAAACGAAATCCATCGAAATATATTTCATAATTCAACCATTTACTCGAAAGGAGTTGGTACTAGGCGAGTATTTTGGAACAATATTTTTCTGTGAGTGTGGCAGTCATTTGGGTGAATTAACTCATCAAAATGTTTGGGAATTAGCCTAGGCTAGAGAAATTGAATTAGCCCATACTCCACAGTGTTAGTGTTACTCGATTGTGTAAGCCTAGCGTTATGAAAACGAAACTCGCTCAATCATTAACATTGGTAACTCGCCAAAAAATAAATGGGAAGAATTAGCTTCCGTTCATGGCACTAATTTTGCCAATCTCGCCTAGTCCCTGTGATATGCTAGGCGGCCAGGGCCTACAGTTTTATGGTATAGGTCACACTACGATAGTACGAATGAATTGTATTACTAATACTATACTAGGGTAGGCCTAGGCCCTACTTAGCGTTAGGCTGCATAGGAAAAACCTCAAATTTTGCCAATCTTTGCTTCTTTTCTAAAGACTATCACACCACTGGTCATTAGAAGTGGCAAGATAAATTCCTTTTAAAGATATTCCCTGCACAAAATATTCAAAACCATCAATCTGTCTAGGGCCTTAGCAAGAAAGAAGAAAATCTGAGACACTTCCTCATGCTTAATCGCAGCATGAAATAGAAAATTTAGAGTTGCACAACTTGCAAATATATGATAGGAAAGCATTGTAATCATTATTATGTATTGTTTGTAATAACCTATGAAAGAATCAAGTACCATGTAGCAATGGTTTAGGAGCAATTCATCACTAAAAAATTTAGTGATAAAGTACAAAAATCAAATATTTTGATACTTTTAAGCTCACCTTACTCCACAAGACAATATTTTTGTAGCCTTATTTTTTATATTCCTGTTCTATGGGATAGACTCTATATGCATCTGTAGAAAGGTAGTGATATGTTTAATTGCTGAGAAATGAGACCTCCTTCTTACAGGAGATGGATGGTCTTACCACTTATTCTGAGAGAACAAAGAAGCGGAAAATACGGAAATTAGTGGAGGAACATTTAGTTAACATTGAGAATGCAAGTTTTGGGGATGTTTCAGAAAGCATGGTTGAATCTCCAATTACTGAACATTCACAGTTTGGTAGGACTAGCAGTGCAACTGCATCGCCACCCTCGCCTAATAGTAATAGTAGTTCATCATTCTCAAATATTAGAACTAGGAATACTTCACGCCCTAATTCTTCGGAAGATGAACCAGAATTACCAGAGGACTGCAATGATGATTTGGAAACTATAGATTTTCAAAGTGATGGGCTCAGCTCCAGCGATACTGATGATTCGAGCTCTGACAGCGAGTCTGAAAACTTCAATTTGAGAGAACAGTTGGCTGCATGGGCATGCAATTTCAATATTTCCCATGCAGCTTTGTCGGCATTACTAACAATTTTAATTCTTGCCCATCTGAACCTTCCGAGTGATCCCAGATCTCTCCTGAGCACCCCAAGTCCAATGGAGATGCACATTAAGAATATTGCTGGTGGCTCCTACCTACATATTGGCATTGTTACATCAATAACAGCAAGATTAACTCAAGTTTGCCAATAATTTTCACTCAGACACAGTAACATTACAAATTAACACTGATGGGGTTCCTCTCTTCAGGAGCTCAAATGTTGCACTGTGGCCGATTCTTGGGAAGATTAAAGAAATCGCAAATTGTGTCCCTTTTGTTATCGGTTTATTTTCAGGTAAAACGAAACCTGGTTCTGTCAATGAGTTTTTGACAGATTTTGTTGATGAGATGTCAAAAGTTGAAGTTGATGGAATCATATTCAATTCAAAGCACTATCCGGTTTCTCTAGATTCTGTTATATGTGATGCACCAGCAAGGGCATTCGTTAAATGCATCAAAGGCCATACAGGGTACAGTGCATGCGAAAGGTGCACTCAAAGTGGAGTGTACAGACAAAATCGAATGACAAATGAAAGTGGACAGACTCTTCTATCCAACAATCTCCCTTATGTGATCTCAAGTTGGATTTAGTTTCAAGCTTTCCTCTTGACTACATGCACCTTGTGTGCCTCGGAGTTGTGAGACGATTGTTACTGTTGTGGAAGGAAGGACCCTTAACTGTTCGATTATCAGGGAATGTTATCAATACCATTTCACAGCGACTCACAAGTTTTCGGAGTTATTTGCCGAGAGAATTTTCGAGGAAACCAAGATCTTTATTGGAAATTAAGCAATAGAAGGCCAGTGAATTTCGTCAGTTCCTCATTTATACAGGTCCTGTTGTATTACATGGACATTTGGAGAAAAATCTGTACCAGAACTTTATGGCACTCTCGGTTTCCATCAATTTACTTCTGAATTCTTCTCTGTACAGTTTGCATCTTGATTATATTGAGAAACTTCTCATCATTTTTGTCAAAAACTTTGCTGTGTTGTATGGCGATGCATTTGTAGGATACAATGCTCACAGTTTGATACATATAGTGGACGACGCTCGTAAATTTGGCCCACTTGATTCGGTTTCAGCTTTCAGCTATGAAAATTATTTAGGACAGTTAAAAAAGATGGTGAGAAGACCACAGGATCCATTGTCTCAAATTTTTCGTCGCTTGAGAGAGAAAGAGCAGAACATTTTTGTGGGGAATGTGAAAGAAAAAAGTTTGTTCAAGAAAATGCATCAAGGAGGTCCGCTTCCTGCTGGTTTACATTTGTTTACACAATATAAGCAATGTATTGGGGAGAACTTCTTTATTTCTTGTCATAGAGGAGACAACTGTTTTGGTAATGATGAAGACATCTTTCTCATCAGGAACATTCTGCATTCAAGGGAGCGCGGAAGCCTTGCTGTAGTTGAAAAATTTCGCACAAAGACACAGTTTTATACCAGCCCTCTAAATTCATCATTGTTGGACACTTTTGTTGTGAGTCGGCCCGAAGGACAAATTTCAGTCATCAACATCTCTGAACTATCCAGGAAATTTGTTCTTCTTCCATTCAAGAACTCCATTCCTGAATATATACTAGTAGTCAATCAGGTGTGTTGGGCTGTCATATAAAAAAAATTGTTCATCACTAAGGCTTGAACATAATTTCTGATAGATTGAAATTGAATCATCCTTATAGGGCTTATGCATGCGCCACATGTTTAGAATTGTTGTGAATAACACATGTATTCTGACTAGATGAATTTGTGATTCGGGTTTAATTCGTCAATTAGGGGCGGGGCTTGGATTGTATATCTAGTAGATCCTCGGGAAGAGTCGCTTCAAATTGTAGGGTCCACTGAACTCCCTTGGGATGTCCAATTCTATTCAGTAAAGGGTAGCTTGTCCATAGAGAGTCAAGACCACCACTTGGCTCAGTTGGCTGTGTTAAGCGAGAAGTCCGGGGTTTGATTCTGGGTGTACAGTAGCTGAGTTGCTTTTCATTTTTCACTGCATCCTTAATTCCTGATTTCCAAACCTACAGAAATTGTCTATTGTACATTTGTACTGTCATGGATTAATTTGTATCAGCATAGTACTATTCCCATTTGCACCATACACAGGGAGTTCTTCACTCACACATCACATGTTTGTCACCTGACACTTGAAGAGGCCGTTTATTATTTTCTGTGATCCCTGTTTCATTCACAATTACACTGCCGTGTGTAATGCATGTATTAATCCCTGAAAATAGGACATTTTTCACTGAAGATCATGAAAGTTGGCATTTTTGGGCATTTTCAAAGGGGCCACATTCCACAGTATTTCATTGAAATCAGTTATTCTATCCAGTCTACTGGATAGTTCCCAGAAATGAGCTTCCAAAATGGAGAAAATGGCAATTAGTCACTCTTTCTTAATTTATCGGAAATTGAAAGTGTGATAATTCAATAACTATATAACTTGAAGTGCTTTGGAGGTGAAATTTACAGGATTTACAAAGTAACTGCGCAAGCATAATAATTTTCAGGAGTGGTCAAGCAACAGCAGGGATGTAAGTCTTCCGTATTTTTACGGAAATCGTTTTTTTTTTTTAAATTCCAATTAAGTTCCACAAAATTGTACGAATATCAAAGACACAACGCGGCAAAAATGCCTGGCCAGTTGCAGCAAGCTAACTTAAATTTTCTCTCATCGATCAACCAAAATACCATATCCTGTACATCGAATTGCACTGTATACAGCATTGTGCCATGTGAACATCGTTGCATATGTGCGAAACTTCAAATCGCCATAGCTCACTCATTTCTGTCGTTATAAAACCTTGCCGAATTCACATTGATTGGACTGCTAATTAATATCTTCGTAACTGCTGTTGCTCGATATAAGTTTCGGAATTAATGCTTGTGATGTTTGTGAGCGGCGGAAATCTACGGGATACGCATATGATAGTCAATATTCGTGATCGCATTCGAATGTGAGACTGTTTTTTTATTCCGGAGTTCGCTGCGACGTATTTGTAATTTTCAGCTAGCCTAACATAACGATAGTGTGTAAGTAGCCACAGCTAGGAGTAGGACGGCATTCACCCGGGGTCTCCGAATAGTTGTCCTTTTTTTTTATTGCGCTGCACTTACATCCCTGCACCAGCCACCTAAAGATTTGACATGGACTGACCCCACTAACTGAAAAAATTCCAACAATGTACTATCTCACTTTTTTTCTATTCACAGATCATGGCAAATTTCGTAGTAGTTGAATTTACGTCATCAAGGTCCGTTGCTGTAATACCAACAAATTGGCTTTGTTCCGCAGAAGAGGATGAATGTTTCTGGCCTTCCTTACAGAAATCTTCTAACGTGAATCGGCTGGTCAGGGCAAGAGAAAGTCCACAAGGTTCTTGGACACGCTACACTATCCGGATTCTTGGCAAAGCAGGTGGGTTGTGACTTAGTTGTCAGTCATTTAAAGGAAGGCAAGGCAAAGAAAGTGTAAATATGTGTTGAACCTGTGGTAAAGTAACTCTGTGCAAATATATTTGACAGCTGGATGAAACCATGCATGGTTAAAACCACTAGCATTGTACTGTAACTCAGACTACCTACCTGAATACTTTAGGCTAGGCATTAGGGTTTTCGACGATTTCAAATGACAATATACGGCTTATTTGCTGTATCTTTTCTCCAAAATGTGCATAGATCACCGGAAAACCCTAAAATGCGTGATTGGGTGCTTTCCATTTATTGCTTCCTTGCTTTAGCAAAAGGAACCTATGTAGTCAGGTTGGTGTTTGTGAGGGTGTGTGTGCATCTGTGACACTTGCTTGGGTACACTGTAACTCAACAAGGGAAAGTAAGACTCAAACTTGGTATATAGAACCGCCATAGTGAGAAGATGTGCCCTATTGTTTTTGGTGCCTGTGAAGGTCACCAAAGGTCAGTTAGAGGCCAAAAACCCAAATATTGAAACTGCAATAACTCCCAGTGCCAATGTGCGACAAGGTTGATATTTTGGTACAAGTTGTGAACTGGTTATGGGAACATTTTGAAACTTAACCGTCATGTGATCCAAGGTCACCAAAGGTCAATTAATGTTAAAAAACAACTATTTTTGCGATAACTTGAGAACAAAATGTCCGTTAGGGTTGGGAGTTGCTTCAATGTAATCCAATTGTCGACCCGCATCTAGGTGACCCTTGACCTCAATTTTACCTCTGGTGACCTTTACGTGTTTTGGAGATTTTTACAGTTTTGATGCTATTTTCAGATGTCAAAGGTATATACCTTCTGATCACATATGGAGTAAGGATGGCTGTACAGACTTTTCGTTTTGTTTTTTGGAATCAGGAGATCAAACTACATCTGAAACCAAGGTCAAAGGTCACATTAGAAAAAATATACTTATTTTGAGAGAAAACGGGCAAAAAAGAAAATGTTTGGTTTTGATGCTAGATTTGGATATCAAAGGTACCTTCCGATCAAAAATGTCAATGGGTTGACACCCAGGTGAGCTTTGTGTGTGAAGTTATACGAGGTCAAAGTTTATTTTCAGACATTTAATGCAATAACCCCCAGTGCCAAGGTGTGACACAATTGATATTTTGGGACAAGTTGCAAATGGTATAGGGAAATATTTTACTTAACGGTCATGTGATCCGAGGTCACCAAAGGTCAATGAATGTTAAAAAACTAGTATTTTACGGGGAGAAAATGGGCAAAGAAAAAAGTTTGAATTTTTACAGTTTTGATGCTCTATTAAGGTCTCACCGATCAAAATGTCAATTGGTTGACCTCCAGGTGACCTTTGTGTGTGAAGTTATGTATACAAACTGTTCAAAGTTAATTTTTAGACATGCAATTAAATCCCAATGCCAAGGTGTGACACGGTTGATATATTGGGACAAGTTGTGAATGGGGTGGTGGAACATTTTCAAACTTAACGGTCATGTCATCTGTGGTCACCAATGTTATCATATCTGTTGACCCGCTTGTAGGTTGCCTTATATTTCTTACATTTTCGACGCCATATACAGATCACAATCTGATCACAATTTGTGATCACAAAATTGTTGGCTATAGTGTTGGTTACTTTATGGGTACATGTAGGACCACAATTACTTGACTATTTGAGCTCAATCTGGCTTGATAATATGTGTATTGTCATATACCCCTACGCAAGAAACCACAGTGCCCTTGGGCTCTTGTTATGTATGTTGTTCAACACGTAAAATTGTTACAATTGTCACAATTGTTTTCTTTGTCAGCTGTACTGACATCACAGCATCCACAATTCACAATATTTTCAGAACAAGGACTCTTCTAGCTTTGTAACCATATTTCATTTTCACCATGGTTTATACCTGGTGTGAATATTAGAGTAAATTGGTGCATGAAAGTTTTCCATAGCAATTTGGCATTGAGATATAAATAGTTCATATATGCATGTATAAATACTGTAAGTGTATCGGCTACAGGCCAGGTAAATTAATGTTTGTTTCTGGTATCCCTTGCGTCCCTAAAAATTGTACACATCTATTCTTTATGGTTTATGGCTACGCACATGTCGATCAGTGTATTGACTGTCACAGCATTTTCACACCTATGGGGACTGACAACTGGCTCTGAGCTTAGGCTCCTCAATATACCCATTATGAACTCATGAAGTATTCTACATGTCCATAGGCCTTTTAACAAAATGTGATTTTGGCAACAGTACCAACACCTTGGTTTGTTTTATATTCCGTCATATAAACATCACAGCTCTTCAATTTGTATAAAAACAATGTCTTTATCAGATGAGTGAGGGCCTTCCTGCTCAATGGAAAGTCGACTTGACAAGAACAACAATAAATTCGGGATTCACGATTAATAGTACCGAAATGGGCCAATGAGACCACACTAAAAGTTGGTCTGGAATAAAGAAGAAAAGGCCCTCGCAATGGATTTTTTCATTCAAGTCATTGATGAGAATCAACTTTTTAACTGGCTTAAAGTATGGTATCTAAATTTCCGCATTCAGCCCATAGTCATGATTATTGAAGGATCCCTATTTGTTATGTTTCAGGTACATATGATCGTGCTGTAGTAAAGCTGTCAATGGCAGAAGACACTTCAGATTTACAAACCGATGTTGAGGAACCAGCAAGTAGGAAAAAAGGTAACATTGTACTGTAGCTAAAGGAGTAGTCATTCATCGGACTGTCTGACAAAATACAGTATCCCTTCCCCAGCTGACAGCAGGTGAAGTTTTCATATAAGCCCTCTTTCCGTTCCCATCAGGAATAATTAATTCCAAAACGCACTTGGTTCTAAGGGAAGCAAGATTTAAAAGAATACTCCAACATTCAATAAAAGCTTCATATGATCAATATTTCCACTGTAAGTAGATGCAAACCTCACATGAATCAGTTTTGGAGATATCTCCCTTTGTATAGTTATCAAATTACAGAATAAACACTGATTAGCATCAGCATAGCTATGACGTCACGGTTAAACTTTTGTCAACAATAGCTTATGGTATTCATTATATTCATATATTACTTCCACTTATGCAGTTTTTAAGTTAACAATTCAGTCAACAAAGAAAAAAAAACATTTAAATCAAATAATGAACATTTTGGTATTCAACTTTTTCGTGAAGAGCAGTTACATTGTAATGACTTACTTACATAAGAGATTTCGGCAAAAGTTTAACTAGACCACCAATGTGGCAATGTGCAAAAATGGAGCGGACATTTCTACAGACTTTGAAATCCAATATCTCAATAAGCGGCGATGTGATTCCAATAGGAGTTGCACTGTTGAGTTTGGTATTCTCTCCACTTATTTTCCAGAAACTGTATTCAGTGTTGGACTATTCTTTCAATCGAATTGCCTTTGAATACAACAAAGTGTCTCTATCGGACATGGAACATGAATGGTCTATTGAGTGTACATAACCATGACACAGAAATGGGTATTGTCAAGCACAATTGTCAGAGTGGAAACCTGGGGAGTAGTGGATGACCTGGGGAGTAGTGGATTAGTAGTGGTACTACACTTTCAAACCATTTGTACTTTTGCATGTGTGAAACAGTTGATCATAGAATCCGCAGTACAGTGGACATTGATACCCTAAAATCGAAAAGAATGTGTTGTTATTGAGATAATACTTGTGGAATAATAACACAATATCTGGTTCAAACATGATATGCACGAGGCTACCAAGTCAAGTATCGGGCAGGGTAGGAAATAGACGGGGGCAGAGGGCGATTAGCCCCTTAAACCTGCAAAATAGCCCCATAGGCGCCGTAAGCATGGGGGGCCATGGCCCCCTCAACTTTTTGAAAGTGGGTAATTGGCCCCCAACATTTTGGCAATAGCAAAAGTAATGTTCACTCATAAAATTAAAATAAAAGATAATTTTTAATGTTCGATTTGATTAAAATGCAAAACAATGTCATTTTGCATCAATAAACTGAGCCTCGGAGACAAATATAAACATCAGACGAGTCATAAATTTGTTCCAAAATTGCCTCTCAAATCAGTGAATTTCTGGGAGCTTCCGGGGCTCCGCTCCCTGGACCCCCACCAGGGCTTCGCCGTTGGTCCCCCGAGACTCTGGTGCCGTTAGGCGAGCCCCTGTACCCCACACCTAATTGGGTTGGCCCCACCAACATTTCAAACGTTCCGGCGCGGTTGAATAGCCCTCAATAGTGGAGCCAGGAGAGCGAAATTGCCCATATGTTTAGTGTAGGACAGATCATTTGGAGGGCAAATATTAGCTAATCAGTCCAAAAAGAGCCCCGGGCACCAAGCCAATAACTAATTCCTACCATGGTATCCAGATTTATGGTTCGAATATATACCCATCTCATTACATACCAACTGTTTTTTTTTTCTTTCAGAAGGACCACAAGGTACGTTACCTCAGACAGCGAGGTAAGCGAAGTTGACTCTCCTGTGAAATCAAAGCAACGGAAGAAATCGTCCTTACAGAAGAAGCCCCCTGTCCCATCGCAGGGTGTAACAATGCCATCTTGCAGTAGACTGCACTCAACGCCGGCACCACCTACACCAACCACCGACATCCTGAGCTCAACACCTTCACTACAACCTCTCCCTTGCACACCAGTCAGGATCACCCCTCTCACACCAGTCAGGATCACCCCTCACACAACAGTCGGGGCCACAGCTACCCCAACCAGTGACCATGAGAGGCCGACCACTAACAAGGCCTTCTTGCAAAAAGTACTCAGACTTCTCGAGGATATAAGAGAGACCCAAAGAATTCATGGAGGCCTGTTCAAGAATTTGCTCAAGAAGGAAGGAAGAACCAGTGCCCAAGATCTTACCCTACCAGATGGTGCATCTCTCCCACTGAAGACACCTGCGGAGTTGACTTCATTTGAAGAGAAGTTGGCTGACCCAGCATTCCAAACTGGGTTGGTAAGTGCATTCATCTTTAATTGCATCATAGGTATTGCAGGTATAATTGTTAACAATAATGAAAATGATAAAGAACAGGTGAGAGAACTTTAGACTGCATTGGTTGGATGGTGCTCATGTAACCCTCATCACAGACATGGCAAGAGCTATTGACAATGGAGAAGTACAGGCCATCAATGAGCATCACCAGACGTGGCAGTTATTTGTCTCTCCTGGAAGTTACAAGCTGTGCTTCAACCAGTAATTGGATGTACCTGCAGGCTCAGCTCGGCTAGCATGATAAGGGTATATCAGGGTTAATTTTAAGCGGTATCACATCACACTTTGTGATGTGAATATTTTTATATAAAACTATGCTACCTCGAATGTTAAAAATGGAGAGACCAAGGAAAAGACCAAGTCTCTGGTTACGGTATCTCTCAGTTTTCAGTTGGTAATATTGAGGCAGCAGGGTTAATCATGTTTTCTAGAAGTGGGCTACCCCTAAAGTAACTGAGAAACTAACTAATAATTAACCCAACTTACCCAATTGTTAAATTTGGAGCCTTGGAGAGGTGCATGCAAACTTGAATCATTGGCAGTCTGACTGCCATACGGTACAGTCTGTACCCTCTTGCATCTCTGGAAGTAGAGATGGCAGAGGCGGTAGAATGGCAAGGTCCTCTGTCCCATGTTCGTTCACTGGAATTATACCAACTTGACATGAACCATGCTTGCTCTCTGGGAATTGTTTGTTTTCCCTTTGCTTTCCATTACATGACAACTGCAGATGGGTCTAGACTTTAACCATATATTCTCGAACATTTAATGCTGCATCCCTACTTTCACTAGAATTATGAGTTGTGTGTCTGTTTTTTGCCTGAACTGAGCATCTTTGAATATAATTTTTTTCTCAGTATTGTTGTCATAACATGTTTTCTCACCAGCTCAATAGTGCCACCCAGGTCACTGCAATACACATGTGACCCTGCTACCCCTTGGATATGGATATCCCTGTGTATAATTAAGTTATTTTCAGGTTCCCAATATTAGTACCTGGGTAGAGAGGAGCCATGTATATAGAATGCCTAGACCTAGAGTACAACAGAAAAGCTTTGCGATCTGTGAGGATTCAAACTGACAACCTATTGTTCAGTAGTCCAACTGAAGTATCCACATTCATAACTTGCACATGTCTGTGATAAATAACTGACTTGGAAATTTGTTGAGGGAACTGCGAGGCTTCGAGAGCAGACATTTTTACATCTTCTGTACAAACTTACAATCTTTTATATGATCTTTAAAAAAATCCTATGTTCAATTAAGTTGACAATTACTTTGTCAATCATTTGTTGTCTTTTCTTTCTTCCAGGGAAACTTCCTCGCAGATTTGGGAGGCAGAACTGTCCAGGAAACGACGAAGCGGATAATGACGTACATCATGGACACACAGCTGGCATTGCAAAGAAACTTCATTGGGCGCAATAGAAAGGTGGCATTTGGAGAAACAAAGCTGTTCCAAGTCGTACATAGTAAGTTTCCAAAAAATACCATCAAATAATTGTGGCAAAGGATGGCACAAACAATTGGCAGTATTATTTATATGTATGCAGAAGTAATGCACAGTTTGCCAGACTGATTCGGCATGATAATGCTGATATTTTGTAGCAATTCAATCACTTAGCCTAATTTGCTTTTCAAAGTAGGATGCATTGCAGAGGCATACAGGATATTCCTTAAGTCTTCATTCTGTGAAGATGTCAAATTCCATGAAACCAAAGTCCGATCACTGGTTTCAATATTTTGTAATGTGCTTTATTGTTTTAACTGCTTTATTTTTTTTTATTGTATATTATTAGGTCGTCCGTAGGAGTAGACCTAATGGCTGCATCCTTCGTGTGTCTGTTTGCTTGTGTGTGTATGTGTGTGTGTCAAACTTTTGGTACACACTTTTTGCGTCATTCATATCTCATTCATCCAAAAACTAATTGCAACCAAACTTAAATCAAAGGTGCAGTATGGGTATTTTGATATGTTAATTAAGTCAAAGGTCACATAAGAAGGGCAAAGGTCATTTGTGTTGAAGGTGTATAATTTGTTTTGTTCATATCTTATTCACACAAACACTGATTGCAACCAAACTTGGATCACATGTGCCTTCACATGTTGTTGAGGTCACAGGTCACGTAACAAGGTCAAGTAGCCTGAAATGTGTCTCATTTTAAAAGTGCAGATCAAATTGCAACCAAACAAATTGGATTACAAGTCTCTATGGACATGTAGACCGGAATTTGGCCTAATACTTACTATGGGTATATTAAGAAAAGCCAAGCTCTGTGCCATTTTTCAGTCACTACATGTGGAAATAAGAAAACCTACTTTTATGTAATAGATCTTGTGACATCATCAGCTGTGATACATGGAACTGTTAATGCTCAGTGCAATGCATTGTATGGCAATCCAGTGAGATATCAGGGGTGTTACTCAGGTGTTCTCAGTGGGTGGTTTAGGGTTCAAATTCCCACTGACATAGCCAGGACTTTTGTTTGGGGGACTATGAGGTAGGGGTATAAGGGGAGGGGGTGGATTTTTTTTGGAATTTTTAGGTACCCTCAGATGCAATCTGGTGCAACAGTTATCATCATTTGAAGTTTTTTTTTTGTTCTATTACCATTTTATTCAGAATTTGATTGGGGGGGGGGCATGGCTCCCCTCTGGCTATGCCAATGTTCACAAAAGTCATAAGACATTTTCAATTCTCCTGCCCAGGTTCAAAATAGCAGCATATAGTGTGTACAATAGGTTCTATTATGAACCTGCGTGAAGGACCCTCTATGATGTCACTAGAGTAAGAGAATGCCCAAGACAAGCAATTAATTAAATCAACACAAAAATGCAAGCAGCGTGGTTCTCCAAATTAGAGAGAGCTAGGTTTTTAAGTATTGTTCTTCAATCTGTGAACGTTTGAAGACGATACACTACGTGACCATAGTACTCGAACATGGAAGATGTGTCAACTCGGGGACTGAATTAAGTCATTGATTGACCTTTCACCTTTAATGATAATGCTCAGCAAATCCAAGCATTTGTGCATCAGGAATTCCCTTTATCATATGTGCTGCTGTCTAGTCAGGGGCTACATCATATTCAGGAGCTTCCTACATTCGTCACAGATCAGTTGTGTTTTTCTCCTCGATGTCCACCATGCTCAATATTGTACCTAATTTTCATCCTTTGCTTATTTTGCAGTTGACGAGTAGTTCCCCTTGAACCATGACTGGTTTACTTCTATAACTAGGATGAATGCAAACTGACAGTGTGGTTCATAAACATTCAAGAGGTCACTGCTTATGCAATGAAGCATCAGATATAATTTATGTTCATTTTACGTATCCTTAGCATCCGTATTTATTGGGATTGCTGTGTGGGGTGTGATTTACAGTACATTGAATTCTCGCTTTATCTTCCCAGGAGCTGTAAAGAAGAACGATGCAACGTCTGGAACCAACAGACAGGAGGCGGAAAAGGCCGTATCAAAGTGGTTGAGTGGAGCTCGAGACAGGGATGGTTACAGAAATGTACGGAGGCAAAGGCAACCAGACCAACCTCAGGAGGAATGATAGAAGAATTCTACAGCCCTCATAGGATATCATGTGATACCCAGTGGCGGAGCGTCCATACAGTCAGGGGGGCGGACTCAAATGGACTGCTGACGCCCTTTTCAGCTTTTTACCACTTTTTAATTATTCGCAATTATTTACTTTTTTATTGCGCTCTCATCTACCTATTGACATTTGTCACATTTTGTTGGTGATGACACCTATTTATTCTTCGTTTATTTGCAAATTAGCAAGGCCAGGAAAGGGTCATTTCCGGTGGTCTAGGAAGTATCGTTACTCAAAAAATCTATGTACGCTCCGCGCCAACCTGTGGTGGCGCTCGGCTTAGATAGTGTCGAAAGCGCCCCTACAGACCAATCTTGCCCCCCTTGACCAATACCCGTAGCTCAGCCACTGGTGATACCTGCATTATCCGATATATACAATTTAAAGATAGTCCAACACTGAATGAAACTACTGTATATGCTATAGAGCAAAATTTCTTCTATCAGTAGCTGAAACCCCACATGAATATGTTTCGCAGTTTTGGAGATAGTTATCAAATTACCAGATGAACACTGTAAATAGCATTGACAGTATGATGTCATGGTTTACTTCTTTCAACAGTTGCTTATGTTGTTTTTTTTATATTTAGATGACACGTTTAATTTCTTAATTCTTTACCTTCCTTTACCTTTCTTTAACTTCAACAGTTGCAACTTCTTTGCAGTTTGGAAAAATTCAAAAGGTTATATTTTTTTGTATTACAAATTTACTGTAGTAATATTTTTTATTACCTATGCACTTTATCTTGTCATAAAACATTGAAGATGTTATTCTCACCTTGCCAGAAAAAGTAAGAGTTCAGTTTTCTGTCACGATTTGAAACGAGTCCATGTTTTTATGATTCCATTTGATCCAGAGGATGATCTAGCATACATACTGTTGGCCCTGAGCAATATTCGCATTGCATATTCAATTTATAAGTATGTGCAATATATAGCATCTTGCCCTCATCGTTAACATTTGCAGGGTTTGCCTGGACATTCTATTCTTTCTCCAAATGCCAAAATGTGCCCTCCAATTAAGATGCATATAGTTTCAGTTCTGAGAATTTCATATTTTTTCTTTAGAATAAAATGTAATTATGGAGTTTATGAATTATTGTTTAGATTTCATCGTTGTCTTCTTGAGAAATATATTTCAATGAATGTAGACATGAATACTTTTATTTTTATTTGGATCTGAGGCAATTAATCTCTGCTGTGCCACGACAGTACATTAACGGTTCAAGTGTTCTTCACCCCCATTCAACAACCTGCTATAACATGTGGGACCAAGTGCAACCAAGCTATATCCAGCTCTTCTCTCGTCCTTTTGGATGATAGGGGCGACTACACTTTCACGCTGAGACAAACATAGCACTTTTACAAACACTTCCTGCATTCTCCCAGGACTGTTATTTTACGTCCCCACCCCATGGTCGTGATTGAAACGTGGCCTTCAGCCACTTTCCTGCATGCTGAGAGGTGGTGAACCTGTAGATAACTGAACTATTTCAAGGGCCACAGTGAACCGGCTGGGCCTAAAATTTGGACCACACAGTTGGCCCAGTTGGGCCCAGTGTGGGTTTCACTTGGGTCAAGCTCAGTCAACTGGGCCCGAAATGGGTCCCATTCGGGCCCCATGCAGTTAGCCTGATTGGGCACAGTATGGGTTCTGTGTGGGCCAAAACGATTGGGCCCAGAATGGGACCCAGGTGGGCCCCAGACAGCTGGCCCGGCTGGTCCCCGTATGGGATTGGTATTGGCCCCAATTAGTCTGGCCCAAGTGGGACCAGTTTGGGCCACTCGTGGGCCCCAATCTGTTGGCCCAATTGGGCCCTGTGTGGAACGGATTGACAAATCTGAATGGGCCCCTATTGGGAAGCCCAATTGGGGCCCACTTGGCAGCCCGATTAGGCCCCATTTGCGGCCCAATTAGGATTGCTGGCTGGGAACGTGACCACTTCAGTGTCTGAAATTTCTTTCTTAATAAGAAAAAAATTGGTAACATGAAATGTCTTTTAACTTCGATCCTCCCAATCACTAAGAGATACTGTGCCATGTTTTGAATGGAGTAATTCTGGCTACATCAAGCATGGCGCGTCTGTGTAAATTGTGCAATCCGAGACCTGATTGGTTGACGGAAAAGCTCGTACAATCCCCAGTGACACGTGATCTGTAAGATTATATTGACAACATTTGTGGCTTTGTTACAAGAATAATCATATAAAACATGAAGAGATCCGCACATTGCTGCCGAATTATTATATTACAAGATATATTTATCTCAGCTCATAGGTGGGTAGAGAAAGGGGTATGCCAGTCTTTAGCATATCTATTCAGCCACGTTACATGTGCAACCAATTTAATAACCTTGTGTAATTACTAAATGCATCGTCAGAAACGATGATACGGATGACGGATAAAATAGGCCCATTGTAAAGCATTATGAAGAGTGTTGGCATTCCCTCTAATTGTTCTATATTTCTGTGTTATTATTATTTGAATTGTAACCTTTCATAATTGAGCTTAAGATAAACCTTTCCTCGAAAAGGAAACAATCAAGTGACCCTGATGCCTACCCTCAACACACATATCAACAACATACATTCCCATTTACACCACCCCTGGTTACAGTACGAGTATATAATCTTAGTGCATAAAGTGTATGGTACTGTACGTAGTCTCCCAAATATTACTTCTTTCGCCAACAGCTCCGTCTCCTAAATGTACCTTCCGTAGTAAAAAAAACGCTACGGATCTGTAAATAATTACGATTATCTAAAACTTTTTGTCTAGCCTTGACGATAGAGTTATCGATAATCATTTTGAGGTCGGGCTAACATTGAAGATCTATTTTGGTTTCTTTTCCTCGGATATTTGTGAATTGTCTCCTATATACACCTTCCGTAGTAAAAAACGCTACGGAGACAATTTTTACAACTTAAGAGAGTATAATTACGAATATCTAAAACTTTTTGTGTAGCCTTCACGAGAGATAATAATGCTGAGTGTGGGTTTACAATTAAGGTCTATTTTTGTTTGTTTTCCTCGTACATTTGTGAATTGTCTTCTAAATGAACTATTAGATGTATTAAAGGTGTAATTTTGTGTTATATATGCCCCCCCTCCCTCCTAAAAAATCAATTTACACCATTTTACTTGTGAACGGGGGGGTCCAGCTAAAATGGCGGGTGTGGGAGCAAGGGCATCCACATCTTTCTCTTATTTTACTGTGTACGATTCTCAGGAGGGGCAGGGGAGTAGGTGATTCTCGGTCGCCACACCCACTAGCCCCCCCCCCCGCCATTGGTTCAACCCAGGGGTGGCAGAACCGGGGGAATGGGGCACATCCCCCACTTTCTCGCAATTCATGCAAAAGTGGCCTTTTACAATTTCAAAGGTGCCCTCTAGAAAGACAGAGCCGGGCTCATGGCCCACCCCCCCCCCTAAAGTTGATGCCAAGCCCGTTAAGGGGATCTGTAACAATTTCGATAGTGCCTTTTCCAAACCAATAGCGCCACATCACAAAGGATTCATTTCTATTCCATTATTTTATAACTAGTTCATAACACCGTAATTAAAAACGTAAATATCAGACAGACTAACCAAAAAGTCAGAAAATATTTCAACATACATTTACTGAAAAAGTCTCCAAATTATAGCATCAGATTACACCTAAAGACCCTTTATTATTGAACAATTTCTCACCGCGGAATGTTGAATTTGTATTTTTGGTATAACTAGAAAATATCAGAGAGATTGAGGAAAAAAATAAGAAAATTCGTCAACAAAACTTGACTTGAAAAGTTGAAAAATGTTGCACCAGATTGCATGTCGGGAGTCTTAATAATTCAGTTCCTGAAAAAAGTCCAATGCTTTTCCTGCCAGGGACTTATGCTAATTTTGGCCAAAGTTGCTGACAATCATCAGTTAGTGAAGGGACCAAAGTTTACGAGAGGTCAAATGATGAAAATAGATGAAACTGCTTCTACCACCAGAAAATTCTGATTTTGGTCATTGTTGGTGACAGTCATCAGTACGGGCCAAACGTTGTACAGGAATTAGGGGTGAAGTCATGAAAATATGTCAATGTTTCTCCAGCCAGAAATTTATTCTGATTTTGGTCAAAGTAGGTTGAAAGTCATTCAGGAAGCAGAGTTTAAAGGTTATGTGAGGTGATACGAGTGGAATCGTGGAAATTGGTCAAAATACTTCTCCCAGGGACCAGTTTCCTAATTTAGCTACAGCATCATCAATGCTCTTGTTTTCCTACATATTTTTCAGGAGGGGCATATAATGGGTCTTGAACGTGCATTAAAAAAGTGAAAGTGTGAACTTATATTTTTAACAACAAATGACTTTAGAAATATTTTCAAGTTTCCTAACCTTAACGATATGTCAATACATCCAGGCTCGTATCCAGGATTTTCAAACCCGGGGGGCGCGAATTACTAAGCGGAGCGCCACCATCAGTTGGCGCGCAGCGTACAAGAAAATTTCTTGTTTTGATACCCCCCAGATCACCGGAAACGGCACTTCTCAGGCTTGAAATGACCAAGCAGATGTACACTTTTTGCCTGAGAACCAAGTATTTCCTAATAGTTTTTTCCCATCCATAACCTTTTTGAAGATTGTCAACCCGGCACACATCATGTTCGACCTGATCGCATCTCCTGTGGGTCTTTGCTTTTGTAGGTGATTCTACGTCGCGGCCCACAATACCCGTCAACCCCACTTTTGAAGGTTTCAAGCCCCGTATTTGTTTAGAATTTGAAAATTCACATTTCTCGTGAATAAACTCACTTGAAAACATACCCATAATGTTGTAAAAAATGTCATCTATGGACAACCAATATAGAAAAACTTCCTTCAACCCCTAACAGACCGGTCAAAATTGCACGAGTAGAGGGAAGTGTGATGCAGAATGTTGGTCATAAATTTTCGAAAATTCAGACAGTTAATTTCTTGGTGCATGTACAAATAATAAAACCTGTTATAACGGCTATTATAAAACTTGGTTGAAGGAAATGAAAAAATAGCAGATATTTCCGAAAACCGAACACTACACACATAGGCGTAGGAAGTGCGGCGGCAGTGGCGGAGCTAGGGCTATTGGTCTGGAGGGGCGAGAATGGTCTGTAGGGGCGCTTTCCACACTATCTAAGCGGAGCGCCACCACTGGTTGGCGCGTAGCGTACAGAAATTTTTTGAGTAAAGATACTCCCTAGATCGCCGGAAATGACCCTTTCCGGGCCTGCAGATAAACGAAGAATAAGGTGTCATCGCCAAATTACACCAACAAAAATGTGACAAATGTCAATAAGTAGATGAGAGCGCAATAAAAAAGTCAATAATCTAGAATAAGTAAACAGTGGTAAAGAGCTGAAAAAGGCGCCAGCAGTCCATTTGAGTCCGTCAGGGGGGGACATCCGCCCCCCTGACCGTATGGACGCTCCGCCACTGCGCGGTGGGGGTGCAGCCCCTAATTCGCCATTACAAATGTAAAAGAGAGTTTTGACATAATTGGACCTCCATGTTTTTTGATACATCTACATGAGACATGTCGTTGTTTACATTAGCATTCCGCGGTATACTGCGCAATTTGAACGGACCGTACGGTACACGATGGCATGCGATGTAATAACCGATGCTTGCTTATATGATATTGACATTAACACGTTGAACGCGTGCTAAGCGCGCGAAAATTTTTGCTTATTTTTTCAGGCAGGTCGGACAGTTTTGAGGCTTTTCATCCTGGAACGCCATTTTCATGCTCACTGATATGATGTGATATCTGCTGTTTGCGTTACAAATTCGAACACGCGCGTAGCGAGGAATTTGCCAAGGGAGGGGTGAAGCCTGTAGGCAAATTATCTAAGCGTAGCGCCACCATATGTTGGCGCGAAGCGTACAAGAAAATTTTGGCCGAAAATGCCTCCCAGATCGCTGGAAATGGCACTACCCAGGACCATTTGTTAGCGCGAAGCGTACAAGAAAATTTTGGCCGAAAATGCCTCCCAGATCGCTGGAAATGGCACTACCCAGGACCATTTGTTAGCGCGAAGCGTACAAGCAAATTTTGGCCGAAAATGCCTCCCAGATCGCTGGAAATGGCACTACCCAGGACCATTTGTTAGCGCGAAGCGTACAAGCAAATTTTGGCCGAAAATGCCTCCCAGATCGCTGGAAATGACACTTCCCAGGCCTTGTAAGTTGCATCTAAGCACTTTCTATTTTTAAATTACTTAGCGATATCATTTAAAAAAATGCTGAATGGGGGGGGGGCGGGCGGTCGCCCCATCCCAAAATGCGTCATGTTCCCCGACGACACGGTCGAGTTCGAGACCAGCCACAGTTGGTTTCATAGCACAATTCTACACACGCGTTATGATAGACCATATATAGTATATATATAGATCATTAGTGAGAGAGGAAAATGGAAACGTCAAAAAATGGAGTTGTCGGTGTAAGGGGTAGGGTGAGTCACACTTTTACGAAATCATTGATCCGTCACTGGCTACCCTTCAGCGCTGTAATGATGTCACTGTTTCTCTTTCTCTTCCCAGTGTCTTCGCATTTTTCTTTTACTCCCTCCTTTTCTCCTTTTTCTCTCTTTCTTCTTTTTCTTTTCCCTTCCTTCCTCTCCTCCTCCTCTTTTTTCTCCGCTTTTTTTCTTGTCTTTTTTTTTCTCTCTTTTTCTTACCCGGGGGGGCGCGCGCCCCCAACACCCCCCTGGATACGCACCTGACATCTTGTTTGTCGCACTCGAGCTCTGGCGAGAGGATTGGATATCCTGGAGATGTTGAATCACTTTGTCATACTCGGATCCATACGCGTTCCATGTTACCTGTCCATTCTTGTTGTTGCAAGATTGATGAATATCTGCACGCTCAGTAGTCACACGATACAATATGTACAAGAGGTTATCAATGGGACACGTATTTTGCACGAAAAATCGGACTCCCTTAAATGTGGCATTGCCACCCCATCTTGGTAAAACTGCTTCACTGTTTTTGTCTGGCTGCTTACACCCTTCTTTGCCCATTCCCGATTCTGTGGTTCGTTTTCTTGACTGGTGTCCCGATGGCGTCGTTTACTTCCAGTAGGCAACGATGTTTTTGCACTGCGATCTTTCATTGGTCTCGTTTGGTCTCTCGGTTCGACATTTGGAGGTGAAATACCTCTGCTGAAGTATTTAGATTTTCTTTTCCGAATCCATTTGTCCTGTTGTTGTCTGTCAGACTTACACCTTTTTCTCGGGGACCTACTGGTACGGAAACATGATGGCGTAAATATTTCAATCTCATATGGCCAATGATTGAGACGTACTCCAATCTAATGAACTGGCCGGGCCGTAACCTTCTTGGCAACATGTCTTTATCTTTTCAAAATGCTTTTCTACCATGTTGTTTGTTGCATGGGACTCAGACGATTCTTCATGCATTCCTTTGGAGTTGTGTCGAGACAAGTCACCAAGCATAATTCCAATCCAAAGTGGAAATGTTGCCATTACTCCTTTCATTATGACATCAATCACTGTATGTTTGAATAAAGGAATTCAAATTCCTTTACAGTCGGCTTTTCTTAGCCTTTGCCATATTTGGTTGAAATACTGAAAGAAGGGTGATGACTCTCTTATTGATGTAGTGTCTTCTACGGTTGGAGCTTGTACATCTGATGTGTCGACAATTT
Organism: Apostichopus japonicus; assembly: GCF_037975245.1. NCBI lineage: Eukaryota > Metazoa > Echinodermata > Holothuroidea > Aspidochirotida > Stichopodidae > Apostichopus > Apostichopus japonicus. Next base: position 19,656,106 of record NC_092577.1, read on the forward strand.
CCTCAGTCGTTTTGGCAATGTTTTCTCTGTTTATGTGGTGTTGCAACTTTGCCCTTGCTTTCTTGATCTCTTTTGGCGACCCAAAGACACGGCAAAACTTTCAAATACTTGTTTTGCTTGTGATAAAGACATGCAATTAATAACAAGTGCAAAAACACACAACACAAATTGTGTTACATCCTTTGGTAGTTCTAACTGCTTAAGTTGCCTAGACAGTTGATGAATCATATGTGCCGAACATATGTGAGGATACGTTTTCCTTCTGGAAGCAAAAGAACCAGTTGCTGTAATTAGCCAACACATGTCAAGATATGTTTTAACATCCTCTTTGTTCAAGGCATTTAACACGACATTGATCATCACCCAGGAGTTATCAATTTCTTAAGAGTAATAAGTATCTTCCACGATGTTAAATGGTTCATGCTATCAACAATTCTCGAGAGAAAATGACATTTCTGATGTATGATGATCATTGGTAAGCATTTCTGCTACTGGTACAGCTCCTTTACCCGGAAGTGGGCTGTTGATTACTCATGCGTAATAAAACACGGGTTTCTTACTCTCTAGAATTTTCTCAACCAGTGATCCAGTGGCGTCGAAGTACAAAGTCTTCTCTTGAGATGCAAGGTATAACTTTACTTGTTTCTCTGTGTAGAGAATTGCTTTGAAAGGATTGCAGGAGAAGTACTGAATGAATCCTGGTATTTGCTTGTGTTTGTCCAGTTCTTCAATTTCTTGGAGCAGTTTTACCTGTTGAAAAATATTGGAGACAAATTCTAATTTTGTCTGCATTCACAAAGGATTTTGTGAAGCACCTGCAAGGATTTCATTTCATTAATGTTCCCTGCTCTTCGAGATGCTGGACGAGAACGAAACATTTGCTTAAACCAATTTGCGGTTTCTTCCTTCTCTAGCTTGCTGGCGATTTTGCGTCTCTTTGCATATCAGGTGTGTTTCACTTATGGAATGCGTAATTTTGTCATATCTTCGTACAGATATAATGACGTTTTGCTTCGGCTTTGGCTGTTCGTTCAGCTTGAAAATGTATCTGCAACATTGTTTAAACTTGCAGTGAGCAGTGGCACTCCAGTAAGGAGAGTTCTTCTTTCTTTACGTGGTGTTGTCTTTTGAAAATCAAGACAGGTTTTGTTCTTGGCGGTGAATTTACTTTCAATCATCTCAGTCCAACCATGTGATAATTTATGAGCAGGTGAATTTCTGACCTTTCTTTCGTCGTCACTGTTGGCGTTCCCATCAATACTAGCCCCGATATCACCATGACTTTCGTCGACACCATCTTCTTTGTCACCTTCATCGTCAAAATGGTTATTTACATTACCACTTTCATCATTAAAGTTATTCTTTTCGTGGTTACTATAGTCAATGACGTCACTACTGCTGTCTATATAGTAATCACTATGATACTCACAATCTATAGAGTCATTTTCTTCATTACTACCAACTTTACCTTTGGCTATTAGCGTATAAATTGTCATCATCGCATCATTGTCGTCACATTCGCTATTATCAATCTTTTTGCCGTCGTTATCACTATCTACTTCATCTTCGAAAGAAACACCGCAATCGTCGACCTCATTGTCATCAAGACTATTTTCATCACACCAATCATCTACATGACCTTCGCTATCACGACCAGAAATACTATGACGTTTAATTTCACCTCCGCCTCTACTATCACTGTTAATACCTTCATTATCGGCATCGTTTTATCAACCAAAATCGTCACGCTCATCGTTAACACTGTTACGTTGGAATGCGAGAGGTCTCGATAATTAATTTTTAACGAGACACAAGCCTGGGTTCGTTTTTGAGAGAACACAGACAAATTGACGAGTGTAGAGAATTTGAATGAGAACGTAAACTATATTGAACAATGGAGCTTGAACCAACAACAAGTGGTAAATACAAATATGTAGAAAATTACAAACTTAACAACATAGGATACACTTTAAAACACGCTGGTCTCTTCCAACGGCGATATCCCTCAGCGGCCACGGCCTTGATGACGACGATTCTCGGTCCGTTGTACCGCGAAATTCACTGGTCCTCGACGAAGTTTCTCGCGATCCCAGAAACACCAGTCACTTTCTTTTCGGCGATGCTCCAAAATAGAAGACGGACTTCCAGCTACAATCGAGTGAAGCACAAGTGGAACTTCTCGCCGACTAAATTTTACCACAGTGAGTCCAAAATCAGCTTTATAGCCACCAACTCCTGGCGTAACGAACTTCCTCAACGGACACAGAAATTCTTCACCTTCTCCGAAATAACGACTGGAAAACTGTAGTTTCACAGCAAAGTCCTCTTCAAACTTCTGAATGGCAGTGTAGAATCAATCTTGGTATCGATATCTCAATCCCTCAGAAACTACTGGCAGTTGAGCACTGACGATATATAGTAGAATGGTATAGTGTGTCGTCGCTTGTATTCGTTCAGAAACTGAGAAACTCTCCGATCTGGGGCGGGTTTTTATACGATTCGCCATGTCAAGAATCATGTAGATCTTTCTCGATACATCTGAGTAACAATTAGACCCAGTTTCGTGCACAGCGTACAACGGGATTTCACGTAAACCGACGGGAACCAGAGACCAGCGTGTCATCATAAGCAATATACCAGAACAATCGTGTATTGCTCATTACATAAATAACATTCTGATACGGTAACCCGACCTAATTTCTCAAATATTGATTTGTCACGTAGGCCACTTCAAATACTTTCTATATTATAACATTAGGTTCCTCACTAGCAGTGACTAGCGTTAGGCTACAATGGGCCCTCGTAACAACATGTAGAACGTCATCATCATTAAAAGGGTCGTCACCGTCCACCTCGTCGTCATGATCCTTTGTAACATGATCGCTAGTCGCCTCAGCAATCGGCTGTAACTGCAATATCATCAAGGGCGTCGTGCGAAAATTATTTTTTTGGGGGCCCGTGAGCACAGTTGCGTAGCTACGGGGGGGGGGCCTGTGAGGCCGAGGCCCCCCATGAAATTGGCTGTCCCCCCACTGGGAATGGGGTAAGAAAAAATGTAAAACAAAGAAACAAAAACTCATCGGTGCATTCACTAATATTTTTCGTTCAATAATTTCGGAAATACAGTTACACAATTTTCTCGTCTACATCTGGCAGAATAACAATAATACAATATCTCTAGTAATCATGAGAATGGTCACATAGCATGACATGGCAATGGTCGATGCGACCATACACCACGAACCTTGTGCTTGTGCTGCGCGATATCGATATCTGCTGAAAATATGTTCAGTGCTTCCACCTAGCGCAACAATATATCAAAAGATTGGCTCCGTTTGTACAGAGCCGAGGTATCAGGTATTCATATATTACCTCGAGTCAAATGAATATATGTCATTGAATATTCCACAAAACAACTTTTTTTATGGCCACGAAACTGTCCAAACATGATTTTCCACTACTGGTAGAGATATAAAATATTGGGAATTCGGAAATTGCTGCAAACATGCGGCTGTGCCTGTTCACTACTCACTACTGTATCGCCTTAAAAAATGATGAGTGGAAATTGTTTCTCCAGGACCGTATCGTATCGGTATCGAGTGCGTCTGATATACGAACGTACGTAGTACGTACGTACGTCTATGATGATATGCACTGTACTGTACTGATCACGCGTATGATAAAATTTATTCAGAAATTACAGTCAGAATATGAGATTTCGGAACTATTCAACATGCACGTACTGTAGAACGTCAGCCGCATCACCCGCATAAAACTGGTGTTCCATCCGATGACTGAGCTGTAGATTACAATACGTAGGTAAGTATTTCCTGTCACAAGCTATCGCGGCTTCCCTCATGCGGTCGTGCCGTAGGCTAGTTGAAGTTCCTTTGTACTCTTCAGCCTAACGTGTAACGCCAAGGCCCTACATGTAGCCTAGGCTTAACGCTAGGTCTAAAGTATTAGTAAACATGATATTTTGTGATTGAACACTGCAGTTTCTGCACAGGTCAATATTCTGTTGATTCCCAGTCCGGCGCTGTCAGCCTAACTGAACAATTGTAGAATACGATGCCCCATCTCTAGGCCCTACTTGCTACTTATTGGACACTCGGGGCTTGTGTAGCAGCGGGGTTCGGTGTGCATGAACTGATTAAATTTTGGGCACAAAAAACCTCCATTGAGTTATGTAATTAGCCTATTTTTTGTCATTTATTGTTTCAGCTTGTTAGCAGGATTACGCAAGAACCGTATGAGCTATGATGATTTAGCTTAGCATATAGGTACAGGATAAGGAGTACTTGAACGGATCAGATTTCCGGCCTAAAATATGCTAATTAATTAGCCTAATTTGCATAATTTATGCCATTTTTCACAGTTTGTCGGATTTTCACGAAACTTGGTGGTAATGGTCTATCTTCGGTCCCAAGAATTTTGGCTGTAGCGTTGGGGTCACTAGAGGCCATATAATGTGACTAATTTGCATAATTTCTGCACATTTTGCAAGTTCCACTGATGTTCAATCAATTCTGTGGGTACGGTCCTATAGCCTTTCTGTTGCTTTTAATGGTAATGAACTTCAATCACATCAAACCCTCCCTTCCATATGTGGCGCAGTTGGTGGCCAGCAACCTACAGCCTTTCTGATGCTTTAGATATCAAAGTTATTATCAGCCAACAAGCAAATGTCCCTCTTCCCTGCCCATTAGATTGAAATGGTTGGAATATAATAGATATTGCAACAGAAAAAACACTGATCACGAAATAGGCGAGACTAGCGGTTCGAGAACCCACTTGTATATATTATTCACCTGATATTATATTTTTTAAATAAAGGTGGAAACATGCAGCATCTTTTCCTTGCCTTTTTCGACCGCGAAAAATTGATGGCGCACGTCATAAGTTATATTTGAGGAGGTTGTCCGTTCTGCGGCGCGAGGAGACTGAGATATAGCTGAAATAGTTCAATTTTAGTCAAAGTTCTTTGGCTGACATGTATCCTGATGCATTCAGTGTTAACATTTTAACACATTGCTAAGGTGATAATAGTAATTCCAGGTGGAATAGGTGCGCACTCGACGGGTATGTACACTGAACGTGTACCCTGCGATACTAATACTAGCAGTACTATAGCAGTGAGAAATTGATTTTGATCATGGAGGCACTGGACTAGGAGAGTCCCTGGGCTCTCCTGGCCTTCGGTCATCTTTAGCCATGGCCTTGGGTAGGATGAAGAATAGAGGCCTTCTTGGCTCTTCTCCGCTTACTATAGTGACCCATTTATTTTCCAGGTGCAGTCATGGCAGGTTCAGATTTACGATCCATGTTCTCTGCCATGAGAAAACGTCAGAGTGAGGAGCCACCTGCAAGAGAGACGGAACAGCATAAGAAGATCTGCACAGCCACAGATGATTTGCCAGGGACATCATTCCAGATCGAGGACGATGAAAGCAGTCTAGATGGTGACAGAGATTCGAGTGAAGACCTGTCAGATGAAGAACCACTCGGCCCTATCGTAGAGCGAGAAGGTAACTACTGTACATTTTAACTATTGTTGGATAGTGGATGCCACATTATCCTGTGACAATCTGCTCTGTCTTTCACGTCTGGGACCCGTCATGTAACCTAGTGTAGGCCTAGAGTGGATTCTCTCAATAGATCCCTCGTGAGATAAACCACTGGAATAACTAGAGCACCAATGGTGCAGAAGCTCATTTCATTTCATTTCATTTATTTTTCCATTTTCTCACAATGTTTTTATAATAATAGGACTGTGAAGACAATACCATGCAAAGAAAATAATAAGTAGTAATTCAAATAAAAGAAAAATAATGGAAATTACGGAGAGAAAATGGTGGAAGGGCTTGGAAGCCGTAGCTTGTACAAGAAGCCCACCAAAAATAAAGGTAACAAGTATAAAGTAAATGGGCATAATAATAAAGCCCCTAACAAAGAAGACCTATACCCCCCCCCCCCACCCCTAAAATAAACAAAAAGGCATTTTGATAATGTGGGAAATACTTAAAGTCAGAGACAAATGTAGATCTAAAGATGTTGATACTTGTATAAAAGATGATTTTTCAACTTGAATGAAAATGAATTAAGGTACTTAATATTTCTTAATGTATGACTTAGGCTATTCCAAAAATTAACACCATAACAGACGATGGAACGTTTAAAGACATCGGTATTTATGGGCAATGAAAATAAATTTCCAGAGGATCTGGTGTGGTAGTTATGTATATTATAATTGAAATGAAAGTAATTATTAAAATTGACTGGTAATTTATTATTAATAGACTTAAAAATAAAAACTGCACAGTGGTATCTATGTAAATCAAAAATATCTAGTAAGTTCAGTGAGCTGAATAGTGGTGGGGTATGTGCTAAGAAATCAGACTGTGTAATAACACGGACAGCCTTCTTTTGTAATAAAAGCAATTGCTTTAGGTAGGTAGAATATGCATTACCCCAAACAATATTACAATAATTAAGATGAGGTAGTATGAGAGTATTATACAAGTTCTTGAGAATATACATTGGAACAAAGTCTTTGATTTTATAAAGGACTCCAACAGTTTTTGAGATGGTAGTTTTAATCTTGGAGATGTGGGAAGACCACTTTAGAGCAGGATCAATAAATAAACCTAGGAATTTTATAACCTCAACACGCTTTAACTGTGAGTTGCCAATACATATATCTATGTTCTTGATTTTTTTGTGGTTTGGGTGAAAAATCATAAAGTGGGTTTTGTTAATATTCAAAGATAATTTATTTACTTGACACCAAGTAGAGACTTTAGCTAATTCAAAATTTATAGTAGATGCAGCATGATTTATATCTTTGTGTTTATACAGTATACTGGTGTCATCTGCGAAAAGTGTAAAATACAAGGTGTTTGAACAATTTATAATATCATTTATATACAAGGAGAAAAGCAGTGGACCTAAAATTGACCCTTGTGGTACTCCACATGTAATTTTACTGAAATTAGAATAATGATTATCAATATGAACACATTGGCGTCTATTGGATAGATAATTAACAAACCAGTTGAATGCAACCCCTCTTATACCATAATGATACAATTTGTTGAAGAGAATTCCATGATTGACAGTATCAAAGGCTTTAGAAAAATCTAAAAATACACCCAAAGAATATTCCTTATTGTTAAAGCCGTTAATGATATATTGAGAAACATCCAAAGCTGCCATATCTGTAGAACGCCCCTTACGAAATCCAAATTGTCTATCAGTAACAATGTTGTTCTTGTCTAAAAAATGTACAGTACGGTTATATATTATACGTTCTAAGAGTTTAGATAAAGATGAAAGAACTGAGATGGGCCTGTAATTGTTAATAGATAGCTTATCACCACTTTTGAAAATTGGAGTAACTTTAGCTTCTTTAGTACGAGTTGGAACAACACCTGTAGATATTGATAAATTAAAAATATATGTAAGAGGGGCAGCTATAATAAAACGATTTTCTTGGAGAAACTGAACAGAAATATTATCAAGACCACAAGAGCCTATTTTCAATTGCATTATTAAATTGATAATTTCAGAGGAGTTGGTTGGTGAGAGAAATAGAGATGATGGGGTACTATCAGTAAGAAAATCTGTAAATTTTGAGTGACAAGTGGGAATAGAACTTGCAAGGTTGTTACCTATATTAGCAAAAAAGTCATTCAATTTCTCGGCCATGTCAAATTTCTTTGTAATTAACAAATCATTATCTTTAATTTTATCTATTGGAGTATTGATTGAAGTACGACCAAGAATTTTATTAATCGTATACCATGTTTTCTTTAAATTATTTTTATTGTCTTTGAAACAGTTTTCATAATACATCTTCTTGGCTAATGTGATAATTTTTGTCAGTTTATTTTTATAAAGAGTATATTTACATTTATTGGTACTGGAAGGATTAAGAAGGTACTTTTTATATAATTTATTCTTTTTTGAAATTGAAGTTAAAATACTTGATGTTATCCAAGGTGAGCGAATAGTATTGGATTTTCTTTGAAATTGCTTAACTACACAGTGCTTAGAAATTATATTGTTAATATTATCGACAAAAAAGTTATATGCAGTATCAACATCTCGGAGATTGTATAATAGGTTCCAATCAACAGAAGAAAGTTCTAAATTGATATTACGTAAAGAATCTTTACTGGTCCTCTTATGGTAAAAAAAGTTATTGGAGCATGGTAATGAGTGCGCCTTAAAATCCCTACAACAATAAACAGGCAAGTGGTCACTTATGTCTGATAATAGAATCCCCGAGCTTAAGTTAACAAAAGTATCATTACAAAAGATGTTGTCAATGAGTGAGGCTGATTGTGGAGTAATTCTAGTTGGTTTTGAAATAAGTGGAAAGTAAGAATGGGAATACATTAGATCTAAGAAATTGGATACATTAGAATCATGATCACTTTTTAACAAGTCAATATTAAAGTCACCACAGATATAGCAAGTCTTACTGACAACACTTAAATTAATCATTAGACTGGACAGTTCATCATTAAAATTGGATATTGGAATGTCAGGGGGCTTATAAATAACTCCTATAGAAAGAGATTTGTTGTCAAATTTTACATCAATAAATAAAGATTCAAATAATAAAGGGTTGGACATCAAATCATTTCTAACAGTAAAAGATACTGAATTATGGACATAAAAACCAACACCACCACCCCGTTTAGTATCCCTGTCCCTATGCGTAAAAGTATAATCTGGGATTTGAATTAAATCAAGATTAGTATCGGAATGCAACCAGGTCTCCGTAATAGCTATAACTGTAAATTTAAATGATGAAGATGCCAAGAAATCGCGAATAGTATCATAATTACGCATTAAGCTACGGGCATTAAGGTGAATAATAGAAAAGGTGCTATGTGAAAAATTGTGTAGATTATGTAAATCACTTACATCAGAATATAAAGAGGAATCAAAATTAGATGAATAATTATCAACCTGATCATCATCTTCATTTGAGATTAAATCACACTCAGAAAAAATATGGTTCAGAAGAGTAGGATTTCCCAAAGTTGTAGAAATATCATTGGAAGTGTTCGAGTCCAAAGTGTTAATTGGATTCATTAGGTCCTAGTGTCCTCGAAAAGAAAATACAAATTACTTCTTGAACTACAAATTATTCAAGTCGTTCAATCCATTTATTCGTTTCTTCAGTTCAACTCCATCTGCAGATTTTGTTAAGGCAAAAATCCGTCCATCTATGGTCCAGGCTGATGAGACACGGAGATGGTCTTTGACCTTCTGTAAGAGTGCCTTGTTTCTGGCAGTCAGGTCCTCCTGGATGCCGATGCCCGATGATTTCAATTTGCGTCTTGCTCTTAGCACACGTGACTTTATGTTATAGTTGGTGAATTTCATTATGATTGATCTTGATCCTTTTCCGTTGGGTTTTCCAATACGATGGCTCCTATCGATGTCGGACAGTTTGAGATCAACACCAAGTTTTTCCTCGGCAAGTTTTGTAATAATTTGCTCATACCTTTTCGAGCTCAAAAATGTAGGGCCCACAAAATGTCAGGCCATTTTTCAGATTCCACCAATTTTGGGCCCATGAGGCCAAACATTTTAGGTTGAAAGACAACTTTTTAGCTTCCCCCCCCTTTCCCCCCTCCATAAACAAGGCGGTTCTCAAACCTCTAGTCTCGCCTAGTTACGCGACATTGTGTTAGAGTTAATACCAAATATAAAGTTATTTCCAGGCAGTAATGGACACTGTTAAGCAGGACTCCTAGGCAGTAATAGATTCCATTAGAAGACTAATTTTCAGGCAGTATTGTTCATTGTTGGGCATGACTCCCAGGCAGTACTGCTCTATACATGTATGGTTCCCAGGCAGTTCTGGGTTAGGTTTATAGCAAGTATTATCTGGCCCTTTTCAACAGTAAAGGTCACCCAAGGCCTTTTATACCAGTAAGGGAGACTGGACAAGCACTCCTTCCCAAAATTTTGGCAACCCCCCCCCTCCGTTAGCGGAATCCTGGCCACACCACTGGCTATAATTCCTATTTTCCCCCTTTAAATGTTATTGTACCCACTCTCTCAAACAATACACCACTGACCTACCCTATTCAACTTTCTCCCCTCTACCTGAGCAGACATAACTTCACAAGCACTCCTTCCCAAAATTTTGGCTGGCTGCCTACATACCTCAGGCTCAAAGCCTTCTAAGAATCGGCAAGTGCTGATTGGCTATAGGGCTCTCATGCTTACAGTTCAACAGTTAATAACAACTCCCAATCCTGCTTTAATTCCACTAACGGCCTCTGCAGAGCTTAACCACAAATGTAAACAAACACTGCAGAGAGACTGGGTGACAAATTAAAGGAGCTTTGGAAAAAGGTCAAGGCTGAGATTTTTTTCAACAATGGGGATTAATTGTAATTCAGTTTTGACCAAAAATTATTAGGCATCACCTTATTCATACACAATCCAACAATCATCAGTTCAACTTTTAATATGATCCATCCAAATCTTGAGGAGATTGAGATATTTGAAAATATTACAAAGAATGACCCCGATGACCCCCTAAATGACATTTGACCTAAATTTTCCGAACACCCCTCGTAACCCTCATCCCGAGGAACGTTGTAACCAAGTTTCATTATAACTGGCCATACACTGTACGAACGGAAGCAATTTGAAAATATAGTGCCGTGGCCCGGGCCACAAAAGACCCCTAGTTGATCTTTGATCTCAAATTCATGAACACCCAGAAGGTAAAACTTCCATAGTACTATTGTCACAAACCCTCAACATTGTACCATGGAATCTGTAGGAGAAGAAGCATTTTGCGTATTTCCACACAATCGCCCATTACGGCCCACAGGTGACCTTTCACCCCAAATTTCGGACCATCTCTAATGGCCTTATACCCAATGATCCTTGTGTCCAAGTTTCATGAAATTCCATTAAACACTGTGCGAGTGGGAGCGGTTTCACCAATTGTTGACGGATAGAGTGATAGACGCCGCACTGTAGCAATAGCTCATACCAGCATGCTGGTATGAGCTTAAAAAGCAAGTTATTTGTTTTGTAATTTAGACCAATACCAAACTATCAGCCTACTGCTAAGGCATGCCCGTATACTGTTGTAAGCGTAATGCTCTGTATGGGCAGAGTATTGTAGGGGAGAACAGTGAAATTCTCCACAATTGGAAAAAAGGCTGTGGGCATTTATGGTTAAAGATTGTGGCGTACAACTCTATGTAGCCTATACACTATGTCATCGAACAATGCCTGTGGAAAACCTTCTAAGATCAAGGAGACATGAAGCCAGCTGCTTCCTTATCTTCTCTTCTAAAGCAGTGATTATGTGTCACATCATCATGTCTCCCAGAAGACTACCCAGTAGGGTCAACCACATACGGTGCTCAAGTCCTCTGATATGTCCCCGTGGGTGGTGCTAGTGAGTCCATCTATGAGACATGCCTTGTTCAAGAGCACTGCAAAAAAGCTTTCAATAGATCAAAATTCGCTAGCTATTTCTTAAAATTCTGCTGCTCTACGACCAGCCCCGACAAACAAAGGCAATTGTAATTGTTAAAATGGGCACTTTCAGAACACTTTTGGGCGGAATGGTGGCAGAGCAGTATCAGTGACGCTTTTGCATGCAAACACTCCCGAGTTTCACTCCAGCATACACCTCAGCTTGCAGTTGTGATGGGCGAGGTCATGATTTCCTTCATCCGCTGTAACGCAGCGGACTTGTGGGTTTCTGGAGTTCACTGATTGTGCCGTCAAATGGGGACGTGAAATGGGGGGGGGGGGCAGGAGCAGGTTCGGATTAATTACACCCCTGCCTTGATGTCATCTGAGCACTAGGGGAGTTGTCGCTTGTGCTCATCCACGATCAAAACAGCCAGGGTTCCTTAAAGGCCAAAGGTCATGTAATAGATTTCCTTCAAAGTAGCATAAGTGGAAAGAGGGCACGTGAAAACCCCACACCCCACATTTGAAGATTCTAGCATGTTGCATCGCTGAGTTATTTCAATTTACTTTTGGGAATCGATGACGTCATGGGGGCACGGTGCGGAGGTCGCCCATAGCCTGTACACACTAAATGCTGAGATTTGGCATCTTTATAACAGAAAGACGGAAAGTGATATTTAAAAAGAAATGGATGACATTATTCTGTCATTTTCTATGAACAATTCGGTACCTTTTTATTTAGATCCCATCCATAGTTCATTTGTTGCAGGGTTTCAAAAAGGACATGTTTCGTATTGACTTTGTGTTGCAGAGGTTCCCGCGGTCCACCCCATGACGTCACAATGCGTGTTGCGCAATACCAGTTGCTGCTCATTTTCGCAGTTTTCGGTTGAATTACGAATTGCGGCTTACATTACCTTAGTGTACTATCCCTAAGGTACAATATTAACTGAAGTCATATTTATATGATCTTTGGCCTTTAATGAGCCCTAATTGGATTCCTGAACCCGTAGCAATCGAATTAAAAAAATAAACAGCTGGGAAAGGTAATTTAAGCACTGCTAGTTGAAGACGATGATTGAACATCGAGGTTGACCGTGGAAACATCCATCTTATATAACCCTAGCCCTTTCTTTACCACTTCCTGTTTTTGTATTTCACAGAATACCATAAGCCACCTGGTCCCGATGACATTTGACAGGCTCCATCGGATGGTCCAACACAGCCAAAGATTTCATATCCCGCCAGGCATCAGGACCACAAGCGGGCGTTCCAGGCAGCATGGTACCAAGTGCACCCTTGGTTGGAATATTCTCAGAGTTCCAATGCTGCCTTCTGCTTCGCCTGTCGCCACTTCCTTGGCCAGAACATACATGCTGAGGAAAGCTTCACCAGTGGTGGATTTTCCAACTGGAAGAAGGCTCAAGGGAAGAAGGGGAAGTTCGCAAAGCTCCGTGATGCAGACTACCATGTCAACGCGATGGTTACCTGGTCGTCATTGAAAGAATTTATTCATTTAAATTGCCGCAGACCTGTGTCGGTGCTGGTGCTGGATACACTTGAGAAAGTGGTTACACTCATCTCACCTCAATTTGCACAGCACCATGACTTCAGGAGACTGATATTTGATTTTGGTCTTTGAGGGAACTTGGAATACTTAACGGGGACCTGTTGCCACATTGCTGATCTCGCTCGGTGTGAGTAAAATGATGCAGTACGGTAGTACCCGACCAGTCCTCCCCCCCCCCCAGACCCAGAGTGTCGTATTGAAGAGGGCACATTAAATACAGATTGTGTTCAAGTTCCTAGCCTCACCATGGCTTGCAGTTCCACTCTGTGTTTTCTATACACAAATAGTTTAGTAGACCCTAAAATGGTATGGCAAGGTTGCCCATTTGCTTCGAAAAATGTCATGTCCAACAGCTTGGAGGGAGTTTTTCAGCCGGGTTATCCAAACTTGTAGTGTAGATACGGTATATATTAAACCTAAATCAATTCTCAGGCATAGTACAGTGCTGTGTAGAAAATCCCACAGGCCATCTGATCATCTTAGACTGAGGTAGTTCAGCCACAGGTACCAGAACACACGCACCAGCGGCCTGATACCCCCTACTGACAAACTGAACTGGAAAATGTACCCAACAAATTAAATTGGGAATAGTAAACTATTACCAGATTGCATGGGATAATTTCTGGTGGTATCCTTGCCCACGGGGTTTTTGATAAGCGGGGGCCCAGGGGCGATGAGCCCCCTGAAATGTATTAATAACCCCTGGTCCTGATGAAATTGTATAGACCAGGGGCTAGTTCTTGGGGCAGATCGCCCAGAGTTCTCCAGTTGATCACACTGGAGTAACAGATGCACCATGCACTTTTTAATGTTTTGAGAGCAGAATAACACTGTTGTGTATGTAATAATGCATGTGAGCCAGGTTTTATAGCCTCTGGGGTTGACTTTCTCATTCGAAGTTGTGGTACTCCTCAATGCAGGACACGAGGAAGTGATCAAAGCCCCTGGTTGTACCAAAATAATCCCTGGTCCAGTACCAGAATCCACAAACTAGGGGCTATATCTGCTGAAAAGTTACCCCTGGTCTCTGGTCCCTCATTTCGACCCCTGCTTGCCCAGTCAAGAAGAATGTCCTGTTCTTATGCAACTGCTCATTACAAGAAAGTTTCATATTGTTAATCGGTATATAATGACAGCAAAAACAATTTGTCGAGCTTCAACTGCATTCATAATTGATTGTTAGTTCAACGTTGGTCTCAAGACCTCCATAACCGGAGCACTGTCTGCCTCTTTTCATTGCTCATACTCTCATAGTCTCCTTATTGTATACATATTCCATTCAACAAGGGAATCATTTTGTCGATCTGGAAGAGCTCCCTTCAATTTGTCAATTCTAATAACGTGTATATATTTTTTATTTTCCATGCAGATAGGTTCTGTTCAACAGCTATTGAGTGAGCAGCACAAGAAAGAAGTCCGGGAGAACCAGCACTTCATCAAGACAGTGAAATCATCCTCGTTACAGGGGTGCAGAACATTGCCCAGCGAGGCCACCGGGAAGACGCTACTGTTGGTAATCTGAAACGTTTGCTGCGGTTGGTCAGTGACCATGATGACATCATCAGGAAGCGTCTGGAAGAGGGTCCTCGGAATGCCAAGTATACGAGTCCTGAGATCCAGAATGAGATGTTGGCAAGCCTAGCCCTAAAGCTCCGCGACGAGATCTTGGCAGAGATGTTGGAGGCTGAGCAGTTCCCCATTCTGGTTGATGAGACCAAGGATGTCCGGAAAACGGAGCAACTGTCACTAATTGGGAGGTACTTCCATGGTGGGAAAATCAAGGAGAGCTTCCTCTGCTTTAAAGACACGGATGGTCTGGATGCTGCCTCTCTGTGTGAGACCATCATTCAGCTGTTGGGCGGATATGGCTTCGACTACAGGAAGAATCTTGTTGGTCAGGGCTATGATGGGGCAGCAGTGATGAGTGGAGCTTTGTCTGGTGTGGCGAAGCGAGTTCAAGAGATTGCTCCTTCAGCAGAGTATGTGCATTGCCATGCCCATAGACTGAACCTTGTCATCGTGGATGCATGCAAGTCTGTCATAGAAGCAGGACATTTTTTCGCTTAATGCAGCAGCTATGCGTGTATGGGTCGGGTTCGTATATCCACCAGAAGTGGCTGGAAATACAGCGAGAGATGTTTCCAGGAGAGCAGGCCAGAGAGCTGAAACGACTGAGCGACACAAGATGGGCGTGCAGGGCTGATGCCTGCCAGGTGCTCCAGGCAACCAGCAGTGCTTCGCTTGCTGCATCTGCTGAGTGAAGGTCGTGGAGAACGGGCAGTGGATGCCAGAGGACTACTCGCCCAGTTGGATGAGAACTTTGTTGCAAGGCTGGTCCTGATGACAGCTTTGTTACAGAAGACGTAAGTCGCTCTCCAGCATGTTCCAGCGTCATGACCAGGACCTCTCTGCAGCGAGTATCATGTCAGCGGTCGTCATCCAGCAGTTACAGGTCATGCGGACGATTGGAAAGGGTCTCGATGAGATTTGGGATACCGTGACTCACCTTATCGAGGATTGTAAGGATGACTTCACGCCTCCCAGAACGAGGCGGGCAACACGACCATCGCGCCACATGGATGATTAGCATGTTCTCGAAGCCACCGGTCAGCGGGATCAGGCAACCACCAAAGCCGACTTCAAGATAAACTTCGTGTTCCCAGTTCTTGACCGGATGCTCCAGGAGCTACAGCGAAGGTTCAGCGACAAAAACCAAGGGCTGATGAAGGGGATTGATGCGCTGACTCCTACAAGCGAGAACTTTCTGGATCTAGAGAGCCTCAAGGTTATCCAGGAGACTTACAAGATTACCCTGGAGGACCTGAAGCATGAGGTCCACCAGGTAAAACGGCTGATTGAAAGAAAGTCTAGAAAAGGGGAGATGGTGCCAACAACCATGCAAGGGTTGCTCATTTTCCTGGAGCCGTACCAAGATGCATTTTTCGAACTGTATCGGCTAACGAAAATTGCACCAGTGATTCCAGTCACATCAGCCTCATGAGAGAGGAGTTTCTCGGCGATGAAGCTCATCAAGACGTACCTGCGGAACTCCATGGGTCATGACCGTCTTAGTGACCTGGGCATGTTGTCCATAGAGAAGGTGAGGGCAGAAGGTCTGAACACGGAGCTGTTTGTGGAGAAGTTTGCTTCTGCGCATAACAGCAGGTAGCAATCGCGTATCGGAAGCATACTGTGGCTACTGAACCATAATGTGCGTATTTGTTGGATATCTTACCTCAGTAGAAAGGAGATTAAATTTTGCACAAGCTGACTAGCACTATGTCATATGTGTGGTGCAGTCTGTAATTCCACATAAAAATAATTGCCCATGATGCTGATGCATATTTCCTTTTACTTTGTTTCTTGACCTCAATATACTGCTACTAGTAGTAGAGTATATGTTCTGAAGTTGTACGGGTAGCTTTACCCGACTCTGTATTGAAAATGTGAACATGTTACTTGTTTTTTTATAGTAATTTAGCCCTTTGCTTCCAATCCCCTAGTAAGATTGTGAGGGTCTACAGTCCAATGAAAGTTAAATGTTGATTTAGTCATTTCGAGGGCCCCAATCCCTCCCATTAGTCCTTGTCTTGTCTGGTACTATGCAAACACCAACCAATTTAACAACTATTTTGTTTATCGTGAGCTTCGCTGTTTTGGCCATGGACTAAGGACATGCAGAGCAGCACATTACTTTGTAAGATACATCAAGTGAACAGGGTCTTCCTTAGTTTTCAACTTTTTTTTATGCCTTGGACATTTCTAGGTCATCCTGCTAGCATACTGTGTATGTGATACTTAGCATGTAAACATGTGATACTTAGCATGAATGTGTAACATGCTCAGTGGTGGTGTGTTAATATCAGTCACAAAATTTTCCTTAACATTAACAATGAGAAATGTTGTTCCCTGACATTTGGCAAGATCATCAGTTTACCGATTGTCATTTGTGTGGCTGTCTGGGAATGATTGAATATAGTTTGTTAGGCAAAGCATGAAGGTTCAATGGAAATAGTTTATCTTTTGTTTTCACAAGTGAAGATTCATGTAATAGCAAAACTAATAACAGAATAGAGGGAGCGGAGAAGTTTGGAGAGGAACCAGAAACAAGTAGGTCGTTTTTGCGGTCTAAAACCTCCACCTTATCTGTGACAAAAACAACAGTATCTTGAAATTTCTTGTTTAGTGTATAATTGGAGTGTTAGACAATGCCATCATTTTTGGCAGAAATAAGTGTATTGTTGGAAATATCTTGATTATATACTGATAATATGTAACTGAATTAAGGTTGCAAGTACATTGCTAGTGTTTCATGTTGATGTTGTATTTGATTAGGGGGTGGGGGTGGCTCATCAGTGGTACTATTTGGCATAATCAGTTCTTTTTATCTTCATCTGTCTGTGAAAATATGAATATGTATACATAATAAATTTGAGGTTGCAATTGCATGGATATTGTTTTGTGTATAATTATGAGGCACTACTAACTACTACAGCAATGTTCTATTTTGGTTTATTAGTAGAAAAGCAGAATTGAAAATTGTCAGTAGCAGCCAGAGGTCTGGGGTTTAAACCTCAGGATGGTCATAGCAAAGACTTGGTATGAATTGTCGTCAATGTGTGCATGATGCTCCGCATGGCCAATGGTTATGGACTAAAAACAGCGCCCCACAATTGGGAAATAGTTTTGGCACTGCTAATCAAATCTGACATTTGAAAATTGTTAGAATAACATAAAATGGTTATGAGCTCATGTTCAATGTTTCACCAGTCTATTAACAATACTACAATATCCATATTGGAGAATTATGACCCTTCATGTTTGTCAGATTCAAACTACATGTACAGCATGTTGGTTCCTTCTCTAGGCAGGAATATTTCAATCCGCTTGCTGGGTAGGAGGTAGTCCGAGTAATCAGAGAGTTCGGATGGGCACAACTGCACAAGCTCCAGGCAGCACTGGCCCCGTAGTCTGGACATTAACAACAGTCCGGCTTGGGCTGAGGTTTCGGGATCATAATTACCTGCAGGCAGCCGTTATCTGTAGCATATGCCCCCCCCCCCCCCAACATTCTTTTTCCTATAAAAACATAGGTGAATTTCACTCAATGGGAGTGATCACTGAGCACATTCCGGTATAAGAGTGAATTCCACTCCATTGCAGTAAATCTTAACTCCTAATAGAGTTATATTCACTGATATTAGGAGTGAGGGTTAACTCCAATAGAGTTAACTTTCACTCTTAATTTGAAGTGCGCCGAGTGATCACACTCCAGTGGAATGAAATCCACTCATTTGTTTTTAGAGTGTTTCTAGATATATGAACAAGAAATTTACATAACAATACATGTTATCGGTTATCGATTGGCACAAAAACCCACATTCTGATGACAGCTGCCTCAAGAAAGCCAATAAATGGCCTAATTAGCACCGAGCCATCAATGTGGACCATTACCGAAACATCGATGCGTGTTGACATGTGGGCATATCCTGCAAACCTACTGGTAGCCCACAGGGGTTTGAGGTGGGAGAAAGGCCTTGACACCTTGAAACGACAATGATGCCAACTTCCCTCAAGTTAAAAGTCTGGCTGAGTTGGCAAGGCCAGTCAGCATGAAAGAGAAAAAACTTTTTTAGCAATTCTGTCACCGAAGTTGCACATCTTTTTGGTTGCTATTTTGCCTCACAGGTGCCATCTCCTGCGATCTGGGGGGTGCTGACATATCAAATTTTCTCTGTACGATCCGCGCCAACCAAGGTGGCGCTCCGCTTAGATAGTAACCTCCGGCCCCCCCCCACAAGAAACATCAGCACCCCCACTGCGTGAGCAGGTGATAAACAATCCAAGCAGAGCGCCACCACGGGTTGGCGCGCAGCGTACAAAACAATTTTTCGTCTGGCAGGACCCCTCAGATTGCAATAGACGGCTCTTCCCGTGCCTTATGGCAGTAGGCAACACCCCTAAAATTGATAAAAATTTTCGTCAATTTTGTATTTTGGGAAATATTCTCCAAGGAAGGGATCGCCATTTACCAAGTTGTACCAAATCATCGTCTCCCAGAAGCGCCCAAAATTTAAGAAATGGGAACATCTTTGTGTTGGCTGATCCATGATCGCCGCCCATGCCCGTGAGAAGTGGTGAATGGGTCAAGAAAAAGCTATGCCGTTTGAAAACATGGGCAGAAAAAGAAAGTACCGAAACCTAAGGTAAAACGTGCGATAACGATGTGATTACTTTTCCAGGTTAATTGTGACTGTATTTGAAATGATTATTATTATTCTTTTTTTTTCGAAACTACCTATCAGATCATGAGCGAACTGATTGCATTACTTAAGATGAAGTCCTATGATCTCCGTTCACTACATTTATGTTAAGTTTCCGAACTTTGTTACAGACTTAGAAAACAATTAAAAAAACTGCCATTTTTTCATGGAAAATTTACCGACTTGGCAAATGTAGCGGGTTGCACTTACTCTGGGACTACGTAATATTGTCCAACGATGGCAGCGTTGATGGCACATTTGGTTCATTAATTAGTTATCAACCAGTAATTATTTAACTCTTTCGATTGACTGAATATCAACAATTAACAACCATTGACCAATCAGTCAACAGGAGCCCCATTTCTCGTAGACCCTACAAGAAATTCAGTTGCTGACACTTCTCATTAAACGTCGCTGAGTTACGTTCCAAAATGAGTCAATGGCAGTCTGCTTGCACGCTTCCGCGCGTCTTTGAGGTGTGTGGGAAATCCGCAACGACCATCAAAGAGCAGTTGACTACTTAGGAAAATGAGGAAAATTTTTGACGACACCTTTGACAAAATTTGGGGGGGCCTGTGCCCACCCGGGCCCCAATGGGCACGTCACCACTGATTATCATCGCCGTAACCATCGTCGTTATCACCACTAGAAGCACTTTCACGTTGAAATTGTCCCTCGTCTCTTATCACTGCTACTACCTCCACATCGCTATTTTTGTAACCTGCATCGACGTGCTCGTCATTACCACTAGTGTAATCATCATCGACGTCGTTGTCATTATCATCAGTGTTACCAGCTTTAGCGTTTTTACACTAGATGTAGCGTTTTTTGGCTTTTGTGGGGTTCTAGCGTACGTTTTTTCTAATTTTGGTAATTCTATCGTTTTTTGCCTAAAAGTAGTTAAATTTACTAAAAATAGACCATTTTCAGATTTTTTAGAGTATTTTTGTCCAATCTTCGGAATTTCCTACCGAAAATTTCCATATTTTTTTAAATTTTCTGGGTCAGACTATCACTCAAATCAACTATTCAAAATCTATTTTGTGATTGGTGACCATTCCTCCTACGAATCTGTGCTAAATTGACTCGAAACAACACGAAAGTTAGGGAAACTACCATTTAGCGTTTTCTGGGGTTTTATTTTCGCAAATCTAGCGTTTTTTCGTCAACTGTCGCTGCTAACGTTGATTATCATTGTTCACATCGTCGCTAGTCGCTAGTGTTAACTGTCACCATCGTCGTCACCACCACCACTTTCAATACCTTCAGTTGTATCCGTATACCCACGGCTTTTGTTTTCCCGATACCTTTCGTTGACTGCGTTGATTTAACACGGTTCATCTTATCTTTTGGCCTACATACTGGACAAACAAAGGGCAATTTCAATGAAGTTACATTTTCTTTGAAACCCACACACTGATAATGATACCACTCATGACAAGTGTCGCACTGTACGTAAGGTAAGTTGGGATCATTAACTCTCATGCATAAACACAACCTATCTTCCGGGGAGACATGAGAACCTGTTGCTTCGGTGCTTTTATTTCTGCTGTCGTTATTTCTGTTTCATTCAGTTTCAATTCCCGTTTCAAACTCATAAGATGGTTCGCTATCATTATACGTATCTTTAACGTTTCTTCTATTGGTTTTCCATATCATGTACAGTTTCTTTCTGTTTAAGTCATTGTTTTGAAGCCTTAGGCTAATTGCTATTTCTCCCCGAGAGGAGTCTACCCTTGTATGGACCTCATTTAACCGGACTCGTTTTCTTTTTTGGAGAAAGACTAAATCGTTGAATCGTATGCATTTCCAGATGCATTTTCGCTTGGTGATCTCTTCGTTGACCAAAAAAGGTATCAAATGACACAGTATAAGAAATGTCAAATTCAGAGTGTCAACTGCATCATATATATCTACTAGAGTAAATTTTGCTTGTCCTTCAGAAAACCGGGTTGTCCTTCCAAGGTTTTCTTTTCTTTCAAATGTAAGCAATAATGATGGAGGTCAATGAATTGTTATACGCTTTTGTCACACTATTTATTTTACTTTATAGTATGATTTATTATCCAAGAAATAATCAGTAATGGCTCACAACTTTTTAAGAATTATATAATGGGCACTGTCTTTAATTCCCCGGCCGGCTTACCCTCTTCATCATTCCTTATCATCCCGAAGTTCCTACATCACCGCTACTTGTTTCTTAGGTGGCCCAACATTTCTTAAAAATCGCCACATCTTCATGTTTTTTCTTAGGCTTGAAACCTAATTTTAGCTGTAGCGCGAACGTGGAAAGTATGGCCCTCCGCATGAAATGAAAACACTGTACGAAACGGCCCCACAACTATTTGCTTTCTATAAAGTACTTTCACGCTAAAAAGTGGAGCAGGTTTTTTCCCAGATATTTGAGAAATGCTATTCAAATTCTATGAGGAAGGTTGTATGTCACCTGTCATTGACGACTGATTGACAGCGATTATGAGCGACAACTCACGGCGCGCGTAATTTTATTCCCATGACCAACAAGGCCGAGGGCCAATCAAATTATTGGAATTCATACATGTGACGATGTTTCAAAAACTAAGTTTCAATAATTTTTCCTAATCTTTACCCAGATGATGAAAGAACATACTCTATTACCCCTGGGGAGCTACCCTAACCTTAAACCGTAATTTTGCTTTTTTTCTGTGTAAAATCATGAAAAATCGATTGACCTCGTTCGTCCTGGGAAGCAAATTTATGGGCGCGGCCAGGTGCGCTATAGACTACAATTCTCTGTCTATTTGGTACGCCTAAACTGCTAGCGGAACAGTACGGTCGGAGTCGAGGTTGAGGATAAGCTGGGCTTTATTAGCCACTGAACATGACTGTGTACTACGAATACTCCATATCACATAGTATCTAGTGTAACGGAATGAACGTCGTAATCGAGGACAAGGCTATATTGGCCTGACGTTTAGCAGACGGGTAGAGGGGGGGGGGTGGGGGTGGTTGGTGGATGTTGAGTCGTTAATACCAGCTAGTGAATTAGCGTTCGAAAATAGTGTAGCCTAGCCCTAGACTATAATGATGGTGTTTGGACTAAAGTTACTGAAACTGTAAAGGTGAGGCCAGGATACACCCAGTAACGTAACTAGCTGGGATCGAATTTCAAGGACGCCATCGCCTTGGATGGCCTTCAACTCATAAAGCCATAACACAAGTGGCAGAACCTAAGGCCAAAATGGCCTGCCCTTAAAATGACAAAATTCGAGGCCTCGTAACTAGACCTAATCTGGGAAGGGGTGGTATTGAGAGGGTAAAGATAGGTGTTTGTGTGTGTGGCTGCGATAATATAAAAAAATCTGACATCTCATTGGGTGGGGGCAGCAGGGGGGCTCCTGAGAGGTCGAGCTAGCCCCTGCCCCTCTAGTTACGCCACTATAGCTACACCCTACGTTAGATTTAGACCCATTCTTGCCTGAATGTCAAAATTTTAAGATGACCGTCTTGGTGGAGAAGGGGTATGAAAATTTTGTAAGGCAAAATTGCGCTATAGGCTATGCAGATCTTTGGCCGAATTTGGGGAGATATGCACCCAGTTATGGCACCCAGCTATGCCCTGCGAAAAATAAGACATGGTGGAGACCTATTGGTATGCTCATATTTCTTGCTGTAATTTTGCCATTTTTAGGGTGGGGATGGTGACTTTTGATGCTTTCTCTCTGGCACCGCTGATATACGTTGCATTGCGTTTATACTATGTCCAGGATGATTTCAGACATAACACCAAGGCTACAAACTCAATGTCAAGAGAGATCAAATTCAGTTACACATATTAGTCTGCAACCTTAACAAAATGCCCCTTGTTTCCGAGCTGAGGATGTTGCCATCTTAACGCGTTCATTGAGACTGGTCCTCGTTTCAGTGGTTCCAGAGGACGGTTGGTGTAATGTGCAATTGTATTTTTCATGTAAACAAACGAATCTGACATGTAAGCGCTCTCTTAACCTCATTTCCGGTAGGCCCGACGGATGTGAGTGGATTGCAGTAAACTGACCCTTTTCCTCCATGGTCATTTTTCCCAGCACAAGATAAATATTGATTAAAGGGTAATAATGATAAAGATCGTGAATATTCGATATGCAGGTATACAAACGACATTGACATGTAAGCGTTCTTTGACGTCATTTCCAGTAAGCCCGACGGATGTGAGTGAATTTCTTTGAGTGGATATATGATTGCAATAAAGTGACCTTTTCCCTCCATGGTGAGTTTTCCCAGCACAAGATCAATAAGTATTGATTAAAGGGTAATCCTTACTATAATTTTGGTAAGCTTATAATTGTTTGAAATCACTTTTCTCAATCGTCTGCTGCTCGATTAGACTACAATTTCGGAAAACACATCAATTTTTGTTTATAATTGTCCTAAGGGGGTTTAGTTCTCATAGAATTGTCGCGTTTTGGTAACTTAAGAATAAATCATCTTCAAATATCCATTACAGATTGTTTTTCGCATCGTGAGCTTTGTGTTTTATGTGCTAATCAGGTTGCCAATCGCGCTCCTTCGTCGACGTAGCGCTGCGGTATTAAAGTTGTTTACTCATGAGTCATCACGAAGTAATGAAACGAAGGTGTACAGTTTGTAGATGTTACGCCACAGCAGTAGCGGGTCAATTAGTAAGTGATTGGTGAGTTGTGTGATCGGCCCTTCAATTTGCAAGTGAACAAGTGCATCAAACAGTGAGCGAATTATGCTATTCTCGGATTCGGTGTGACTGTGACGTTACCGTACACACACTATCCTTAGCTATTCTCGAATTCAGGAATTCAGTGTGACCGTCACGTCACTGTACATACACTATCCTTAGCCTAACGTTACACCTGTTGCTTTTCGTGTGCGCACGGTAGACCTGGTGCTGTTCGTGTACTATCCTGACTCGGCATAGCCTTGGGTGTATTGTCAGCAAGTTTTATTATTTTGTTCCTAATAACTTACCTGAACATGAAAATCAAATTCCAATGTCCCGAAGTCAACAATGTGGCCGTTTTCCCTGACTTATGACGCAGCCTTCAGTCAGGCCAGCTTATTTTTTCATGGAAGGCCAAATGAGCCAAAAAACAAATTTTCATATTTTGTTCTCATCAACTTACCTTTACATAAATATGACGAAATATTCCCAAAAACTCGAATGAAGCTTTTATTTCCGTTTTTTTGCCCATTTGGCCTAGATCAACACTACTACAAACTTTTTATTTTGCAGGTTTCACTCCTCCAACTCTGTGTTTCAAGACTAACCTGTCGTGTCACGGACTGTTGAAGACTTTGCATTGGTGAGTATTGTGATGCCTTTGAAACAAATTTGACATTCGAGATAAAATTGTGTCTCAAGCAATGATACTTCTCTGACACTTGATCATCCACGTTTCCATGGATAAAAATACCAGTTTACTTACATCTCAATGAGATGAACAAATAATAGCTAATACTTCAAGAGGGAAATATTTGTAACTCTGACTGAGCATCCACTATAAGTGGCATACTGTGACTGAGCAATCCACCTCGCCAAAAAATGAAAGTAACTATGTGGGGAAACAAAGCGGTCAGTTGCATCATATCTCGAACAGCTCCTCACTGCTACTGTGACCTACCATCCACTAACAGTTTCATTCTGTGTGTCGTGTCAGATGGAGGGTCCACCACAGCTGCCATCATATCTAAGAAAAGCTCACAACTAAGCAGTTTGCACCCGTAATTGTCATCCACCATAGCTCCCATGCTCTCTTTTTGGTGGAAAGATTATTATTCCAATACGTTTGTTAAATAATTGTAACTGTGACTGAGCATCCCCTATAAGTGTCAAATTTGTGAAGGTCAAATTTGAAACTTCCTATTTTTGCACGAATAATAATCATAATAATAATAGCACTGCCAACTCCTTATTTTGCAGGTTGCTCGCCACCTCAGGCTTGCAAGACTCACCTGCTGTGTCACCACTGTCTGTTATAGACGTTCCTTTCGGTGAGTATTGTGAAGCCTAAAAAATGTGTCTGGATGTGAAACTTTTCTGCCACACCAGCCATCCACATCTCCATGGATACTCAGATAAGCAAACAACAGCCATATACTGTACCTTTGTGGAGAAAAAAATTTTCTGGAACGTTCCAAATTGCCCAAGACATGCTCCTATACCCATGTTTCATTGGTTTGGGACTCTTTTACTTCAGTCTTCTGAAAAGGAGTCCCAGCAATAGATTCCCATCATCTGTCAGTACTACTTATGGAACTTTCCAGATGAGACGTCGGAACATAGAGGCGTCGGAACATAGAGATGTAACCCCATTGCCTACACCACAGCGATAGCTGGCTAAAAAGGCCCATACTTCGTATATTCTTCGGGAATCCACCAGACACTTTATGTGTGGGGTGTAGCAATGCAACCTACCAATTACTAGCGGATTCAGTTATTCAATTATTCAATATTATGGATCATTTTATATATACGGATCTATCCTGGAACTGACAGTTCAAGTTCTCTGGACCGACGCCAAGAAGGGTTAAACTCGACAGAACTAAGAGGTTAGTAGTATTTATTATTATTAACAAGACCTCTAAAAACCCACCAGCAACATATTTTTGTCCAAGTAAGCACCACAGTTCAGCATGATACATACCCAATGACTTTTAGAAGCCAGTATCAGTGTTAACGATTTGCCGTTTCCAGGGAGAACAAGATAGTTTCCTAGCAACACGAGGTAGCAGTGGAGGGTGTGTTAAATGACACGTTTGCTGCTACAGACAACATACAATTATACTGTACAAATACATAGCCCCTCTGTATAGTGAACACTATGTATGCAAGTAAAACTAATTAAGAAAAACCTATGGTAGAAGAAGGAAACAAGAGGCTTAAAGTAGTTTAGTTCCATTATTGGCTAGCAATTCTGGCATAGCAAAGACTTCAGTGTATTCTAAAAATTGAAATTATAAATTGATACTACTAAAGTTTCAAGAAAACCCAAATGCAATTTTTCCAAATTTGTATCATTTACACAGATGGGGACAGCAGGGTCAGACTTGAACAGATATTGGTATTTTCAACAGGTGCTAACACAATACCACCCTTGGGATTTCCTGAAACATCCACGATACACTTTGTACACGACTTGGAGAAGATGTACCCAACTGCTAATACATGTGCTCTTGTATTAAAACTTCCCAACAGCACAACATATCAAATGTGGTAGCAGAATGTGTGGTGACTCTGTATTTACTAGCTTTTCATATATTTTGCAACATAGCCGTCTATTTCCAAAATTTACAAAAGTCCCGCCATGATAGTTCCAAATGAAAAACTTTTTGCGATGAGCAGACAACACTAACATGCAATACGTACAATACTTGCGTAACAATTATTTTATATTGTTAAAGAAAAGAGACAAAATTCTCAATTTTACAACTATGCCTTGATGTGCGGCCTGGGGATGTAACAAGCAAAGTGAAGATCGAGTTTTTTTTTTTTTTGTGCTTTCTTTCCAACCAACGTCCAATGACGAAAGTTGGTCTGGCAGTCTGAAGGGAATAGTGCCAAGCTGTGTGAGGCAAGGATAGTCATATAGTCTAGGCCTCATCATCGAAGACTAGATCGTCATGATTTGGTTATAAAAGGCCAGAATTTCCTGTTCACTTCCATTTTAGATCAAATCGAAGAACCATGTGCCTTGATAATTCGAGGCCTCAGTCTGAGATATAAAAAGCCTGGCCTAGCATAGTTCGAATTAGGCTAGGCCTAAAGTCTGACTAAAGCAGTCCTGAGTTAGGCTAATCTTTCCTATATGCATACAATTAGCTGCGTCACTCGATCATACGATTTGAGTTATGGGTAAAAGAAGTACTAACATAGGCCACATATA
Organism: Apostichopus japonicus; assembly: GCF_037975245.1. Taxonomy (NCBI): domain Eukaryota; kingdom Metazoa; phylum Echinodermata; class Holothuroidea; order Aspidochirotida; family Stichopodidae; genus Apostichopus; species Apostichopus japonicus. The sequence goes on from NC_092577.1 coordinate 19,683,300, forward strand.
GGCCACAGTCTAATTACGAAGGGCATAACAATATCTAGGGCTATGCTTAGCCTGAGATAGGCCTAGGATATGCGCCTAGGCTTAGCTGGCTCTGCAAGAGCAATTTGAATGAAGAATTGTTAACAGTTATACAGCACAGTTCTAAATTAGCTATGCCTTACAGTTTCAGATTTACAGAAAACTCCATTAGGCCTACACTTTGGCCTACTGACTTAACTCTGGGGTTTAGCCTAGAAAAGTCCAGTCCATCGCCAACTAACTTATCCTACAAAAGAAAAAAATACTTGTCTAGGCCTCCTTGTGCCTGCCAACTCTTGTAGTTCACTGTAAAATTATGACTGTTAAGTCTTCAATGATGACAGTTTGTTTTACCTTTGAGTTTGGAATCAGCATGTATGTTAAAAATTTCTGACTTTCCTCACGTGCATCACCAGGTAATTTCCAACGTCTTGCTTTAAAATTTGCAATCTCCAGGATGAACAGTTTTTTAGGTTGGCAGGTCTGCTTTGGCCATTGAGAAGATTAATTTTATGTGATTGTCAGCCTGCCCTACTGACTTGGGAGCCCACAAGGGAAATCCTGGTGCCACCTTGATTTATGTCATTTTCATGAAGAATAGGACTTTCAATATTACTTAGTTACTTTCTTCTTATAAAACTTTACTTTCATTTTAAACGCTCATATTGAAGATGGCCAATTTAATTTGAAAGGTGTCAAAGTGAGGGCAAGATGCCATCCCCACATTAATTCAGTGTAGGACTCATCCCAAAAGAAGGAGAGTACTTGAGAGAGGTTCTGTCCCACCAGTGCTACAAAATGTACTACTTGACCACAACTATTCTTGAAGAACTGCAACTACAGTTTAATGATTAACTTGGAAAGTATTACTGATGTAATATATTAATTGACCTTGGAAAAGGGCAAAGTTAGTATATTAAATTTTGTTCAAGCAAATGATCATTGAAAACAATAACATTAACATTTTATACATATAGGTGTTTTTAACCTCCAGGTTTCCCACTTGATTAGTTGCACTTGGAGCATGGAGGTCCAGTGTTCCAACTCCATGGCTACTGAGACCATGGCTCTGGTGCTCACTTCTTAAGTCAACTCTGCATCATTTACTCAATCTACAGTATTCATTCTTCTTCCAAATCCCTTCATCATGCTTCTGACATTGTCATTTCATTCCTGCTTCCCTCCACAGCAATTTTCAAATGTATCTGCTTAATTCTTACTCACTTCTTATTAAGCAAACCCTTCATTATTGACAAAAATCCCTTCATCATTCTTTTTATTCCTGTTTCCCTCCACACCAATTTGGAAATTTATCTGTCGAATGTTAACATCATGCTGTTAGTACATTACTAATCATACTTGCTATTCATGCAGTTGAGAAAAATATTTTGTGCCACCCAGCTGATGACAGCATTTGTTTTTCTCTAAATTTGTAACATCATATACAGTAGCAAGTTTACAGAAGGTCCCGGGCACAAAACTGGTCTCACAAATAACCAAGAAAGGGACCGAAACTGGAAGGAAGGGTAATGATGATATTGAAACACATGATAAGACCCAATACTGATCGGTGATAATACGCTGCATATAACAGTTTTGCAGATGCAATCATTTTATTTTAGCATAAGAAAAAATTGTCAATTTTTTTTCAAATTGGCAAGTCTAATGATTTTTTCCTACTTCCAGTCCAGGGGAATAGTTTTATCCTCTCTGTACTCAATTATATATTGAGTAAGTTAATTTAATTACTAGTTCCAACGGTTTTGCAGAAATATGCTTTTCTATATTGATCAGCAAAAGGAATATCATATTGCAGTAACTTATGTGTTTATGTTGACTTTGCATTCTATTCAAGATCGTGACACTGGAAATGAACACCATCAGTCACACCAAATCAGCAAAATAACAACAGTCAATGTAATCAACTATCAAGGTCTGGAGTACTTTCACAAAATCAAGCATTGTCATCATTACGAACACTGTGAAGGAAGATGGAAACAGTTAGATTTGAGCCAGGTGTTCAGAAGTTGGCCATAAAGGTAGGAGCAATGAAGGAGCAAGAGCAAGAATGTTGCCTGACACTCGAGATGTCAATAACCCCAAGTGTTCAGTTTTGAAACGCCAGATGATATTCCGGAGGTGAACATTCATCTGGGACACACCTGACCTGATGAAGAAAACAGCTTATACTACTGTACCTCATTGGATATTGCATATCTAGACTGAAGCGAAAAGATAATCACTGCTCAAGCTGTTTCGACAGCAGTCAATCCACTTCCCCATCATCTTCCATTTTGGCTACATTAACAAGCTATATAAGGAGTACACTGAAGGTAACCGCCTTCATCCAAGTCAAAAGGCTTTCCAATACCTGAAGAGCGCTGAAATGACCTTCAGGAAGTAAAGCAGTGATGACCTCATCAACATGAGGAATGCCAAGAAACAGTTGACCTTGGCTATCGATTCAACTGCAACCTGCCAATTTCCAGAGTGTCACAACATCAAAGGGGAAACTGCTTTCAAGATACCTGAATGTCCGTCTCCACATCTTTTGTAACAAGTTAAGGGCTGAAAATAAGACAGAAATTCAGCGTTAAAAGTATGGTGGAGAGTTACGTAGTAAAAGCATGGCAATGAGAAATGTTTAAGCGACCACTAATGTGGGAGAAATCCACAGGGCTTATTGATTACAACTTACACGTCAGGTGGCTTCCAATTCAATATTTTACATCAAATTTGGATTCTTTTTCAATTTAGAAAGTCATTTCAGATGGTGTAACCGCAGATTGCTCTTAGATGTCAAAGTCAAAACCCACCTTCCTCTGACGCTGGGTATCGAACCCGGAAACACCTCATTGCTTAGCCGCATTGCTTCAAATGACACTAATTTTTTCACTTGTGCTTTTCTACAATTAATTTCCTTTTTTTGTAAAGCGCCTTCAGCAGTGATTTTTGTCTACTGATATGGTGCTATATAAGTCTCATTTATTATTATTATTATTATCCTCTCGTCCACAGCACCGGTCATTGATATCACTCAACATACACATTCTTGTGTCTATTGCTTTCTGATGTACTTTCGTGAACGCTAGTATTGTAGTCTGATTTGTGATTTTGCCACACCCCCACCCCCCGTCAGCTGCCTCGTTGCTTTATATGCCACCATTTTTTTTATCCACTCAGCCACAGCACTGGTAACTATGCACAGTCAAATTGAGAAAATGTCCTTGCTTTCGTGGAGTGCGGAAGTGTTTTCGGCTGCTCTCCGTTTTTCGTTCACCACACGCTTTGTGTTTTTTGCGTTGGCCTTTCAATAGTTTGTATTTTGTTTGCTGTAGTTTTGGCTTTGTTGCGTGGTTTTTGCTTTTCGTGGGTGCGTGGCTTGCCGCGCCCCTGGCTGTCGTGGCGGCTCGCCGTGGCAGCGGAGCCGTGTTCTTGAGTTTTTCGGGAGAGGTTGGGGTCGTCCCCGGACAGGTTTTTTCACTTTTGCGTTTTGTTGGTTTAAATGTCCTTGGAGAGGTTAACCTCTCCGGGGTATGAATGTTTTCGAAATTCGGTTCACCTCGAAGGCTGCCCGCGTCCTAGGCGTCCATGTGTTGGAGGGAGTTGAGGGACTGAAGGTCACACCGTATGACAGTTCGGTGTGGGTGACAGTCCTCCATCTCCCTCTGGACATGTCTGAACAGGTTGTTGTGCGGACACTGGGGCGTTTTAGGAAAGTGACCGGCTACGAGGAGCCGTAATTCCTTGAATGTAAGGGTGTCAAGACCAGGACTAGACGAGTTAAGAGTTCAACCCAAGTCAGATATCCCCTTGTGGGCTAATGGGCACAGGGCCCACATTGCATACCTGGGCCAGCCTCGCACTTGTCGGAGGTGTGGGCTAGAAGGGCATGAGGCCAGGTTGTGCCCAAAGAAGCGGTGTAGCCGCTGTTTACAGGTTGGGCATACCCTGGCCGAGTGTAAAGGGGATATCGTTTGCAACTCGTGTGGGAAAACGGGCCATCTCGCCCGTTCATGCCCAGACCGCTCATACGCCGCGAGAGTGGCTGCCTCCTGTCCCGGCCTCTGACACCGTACAACCTAATGCTCCTGTCATCGCCCCAGTGTCCGACACTAGCGCCCCGATGGAGGCTTTGTTTCCCCTTTCGTGTCCGACCTCTCCCCTGATCGAACTTGCCGAGACTGCCAGCCTTGCCCACTGAGGCAAAGCAGGACAAAACGGCGGAGATGGTGCTAGCGGAGTGGCATTTGGCGCAGGATGCCGCTTGTACTGGTTCACCGGTAGCTACGCCCGCTATCGGTGATCTTAGTTGGGTCCCGAGTCAACCGGCCAAAGAGACATTAAGTGGCCCAGATTCTGACTCGCCAATGGAGGACTGCACTACAGCCTTATTAGTTATGGGTTAGGAGTCCTCCGACTGGTTTGATGAGACGAAACAGGCCACTGGTCTCATTGACTCGAGTGGCCCTTCCACCCCAGCCGCTTCCGATACACCGGACACGATGGTCCACTCGATCAAGGTTGACGAGGAGCTTAGAATTCTGCTCGCTCGTAAGAAAAGGGGGAAACACTGCTAGGTTCCTGAAAAGACCCATATTGGGAAAACTTCGGAGGTAATGCGCAGGCCTGTTGTCTACTATCGGGACGGCGTACCCCGGATGAAGTTTTGGAGTGGGTTAGTTGTTAGGTGTGTGGGGGGGGGGGGGGGTTGTGTGGTCGTTACATAATATGGGTTGGGGGTTCTGTTTGTGGTTAGGAGCTGACTTTTTGGGGCTGGTTTGTAGAGCTTTATTGTTTTGGTTCTGTTGGCCTTTGGGTCCGTGTCCTTTTCACGTCACGTTGAACGCTACATTGTATACATTTGTGGGTGAGTGAGAGATTTCTCTTTGTGGGTTTTCAGTTTGGTTTATGGTGGTTGTTAAACAGAATGGGATTGTTTTGGGTTTTGTTGACCTGTGGTCCGTGTCCGTTTTCTTTGCACGTAAAAAGCACACACACTCCTTGCTGGATACATACGATACGGTGTACACTGTGTGCTGCAAACTGGTATTTGCTGTAACTTGTGTGTGCTGAAAGAAACTGTACGTATAGTGGCACATTAGGATCCTAATTTTCTTATTCAAATCGGCCCAAAGCAGGTGTTCCAAGCCTTTCCAGGATTTTGAAATCAAATAACAATTCAGTTATTTAGGCTAACTAAATTTAGAAACAACATTTGGGTATAGCCTACTGCAAATTTGACAGAATATTCCAGCCAGCTATAGCCAATGTATTCAAAAAGTAAGAGAGGTCCTTTGAAAGTTGTAGCCTTACTATTTGACAGTTTTAATGTACACATGTCATTCTAAGTATAGACCATTTGTTCATTTTCCCGGATCAAATCAATATTATTGTACATGTGTGATACAGTTTCTTATGAATAATGATTTAAAATTTCAATTAAGGAGCTGTGTACTTTCTTTATCATTTTTATCAGCCACTGAAAATCAATAGTAACTCCGTAGACTGTAGTGGTAAACCCTAACCCTGCCTTATACGATGATGTAGGCCTAGGTACTCATAAAGTTAACTAGGTGTACAGTATATAAATACAGGTCCATATTTTTGGTACTATAAACCTACATAACATTACGAGTGCCTGTGGGCATGAGGCTGGGTCCTACATGTAATGTACAACTGCATCTCTACAAAGATGCAGCTAACTTAGACTTGAAGCCATCAGCATAAGCAGTTAACCCTGCCTGTTTATTACTAGTATTACTACTACTACTACTACTAGCCTAGTTTACTACTGTGGGCTAGTTCGCATGGTTACTTCGCTTACCTGGTCGTAGACCATCATAAGAACAACTTCTCGTTTCGTGACGAACGGTTAAAAGAAAGACGTTGACATTTCTTCGATCGTGGTGCAACAATAAATGCATTTCTTCCGAATAAATAAACGCTACTAGCCTACCAATAATGGGCTAGCTGAATAGGTCTTGTACATATGTTATGTACGGCACACTGTTTCTGCACGATTTCGCGCAACTGTTAAGGAACTATCATGGCGTCCATTGTAAACATGTGACGTCACAAAAAAGCCACTTGGCCAAACTCTCTAAATTATACGGCTCTGTTTTGTAATATACTCGAGTGCCCTCTTCTCATATCAGGAGAACTCTACGATCCATCGTGCTGAACGGAACGAGTTGTTCGCCCATTAATTTATCTCTTTCCATTGGATTATTCTTTCTCGGAACATTATATTTCTACGTCGGGAACAACGATCTCTCGAATGGAGTGAACATTATATTATATATCAGGGCACTGCGCGGGGAATTGGTGAACATATTTCATCGGACCTGTGTAGCTTATTTACTATTGGATCCATATCATTATACGTATTATAATACGCTCCGTTACTCGTTACAATCAATCTTATATGATACGGGAACGGACGATGGTACGATAGGTGATAATACTCAGCGCAGAATAAAGAGGTGTGAAGGTCACGTTTGTTTATTCGTATACCCCTTCTACTCAGCTAACAAATGTGGAATTATGCAGCCACCTACGTTTGGTATGGCTTGATTAGGCACTTGTCACTGTTATGCTTCCATTACTGATAGCACCACCTTTCACGAATTTTGCAAGTGACCGTTGGCCAAAATGGTTCACTGTTAAAGCAGGGAGTTGTTATGGAAGTATGTGACTATTGGGTGTTCACATCTCTAGAAATTTGTCAGCTCATGTAATCGTTCTTTTTTGAACTTCTTACAAGTCCGTGAAATAATATTTCTATTCTATTCAAAGAACACTGGAACTTGTGATTCCTTACCAAAGACAGTTAACAATCTTGCCACTATCTGCCATGGTATTGCCATAGTTAGATGTCAGTGATTCTGTGTTCAAAAGAGAAATTGACCTTTGTAACAATACATCACTCCCACACATATTACCATTGCCTTTGCCAAACTAGTGTCCAACTGTTGGTGTCTGCTTAATCATTAAATTTCTAGGAGCAGTTGAGAAAGAAAGTACGTCATAACCGGTGATTTTGACTAGTCAATTGGTTATATGTGGGAATGCTTTGGTTGGATCAGAAAGTGACATTTTTTAATGTACATATAGTAATCAGAAACAGTATCCTTCTACACCTTGTAGAAATGGAAACAAAACCATAATCATTTATACTTGTTTGAAAGGTTTTAAGCTGAGAAATAGGATACAATTGGTATAAATGAAAAGTATTATTTTATAAAAGCCAAAGCAATACTCCGTATGGTGGTTCGGATTTTGAGTCTAAAATTCCTAATGTAAACGGCTTGACATTTCTGTTTCGGTAATATGACTGATGTTTGTCCTTAAAGAGGGCATGACATTACAAGATGTTCGACAAATCTCAAGTACAAGAAGGCTACTAAGCAAAGACATTTGGGGTCATGGGTCGAATTGTGAAACCCTTGTAAACATCACATCTGAAGATGGGAAGCTTGGAACGATCTCATATCTACTTCGAGTAGAAGTTAACTTCAAGTTTACTACATATTTACTTCGAGTAGAAGAATTACCTTTTGTCTTTGGTAAAGATAAAAAACTCCGGTTGAAAGTAGTAAAAATGTGAAATCCTTATAAACGTGATGTATCTGTATGCTGAGTACAAGAATACTACAAGTGTCAATTTGTGTCATCAGCTGCCAATGTGAATATTGTTGGTGACATCTCAATGCATTTGATGTACACTTTGTTTGAAGTATAGTGTTCTTCCTGGTTTTAGCATACACTTGTGACATTCATATAAGATTATTCATGTAACATCATCGAAACAACAATGTAACTTTGGTTTCTGGATTAATTTAAGCTAATCTTATTTGTTTATTTTGTTATTCCCTAGATTATATTTCAGTGCTACTATGTCAAGGTTTACACTGATGAAGAGTGACTTATCCGTCCATCTTCCTTTGAACTTTTATTTTCATATACATAAAGATGTACTCAGGGCATGCCATGATTTAACTGGACACCAAGGTGTCACTAAAACACTGCAGTTGTTGCCGGACAGATGTTACTGGCCAGCTATGTCAACTGACAGCTCATTGATGTGAGAACTGTGATCGGTGTACAAAAGCAAAGATGCCACCAAAGATAAGAGAGCCACTGAAACCGATGCTTGCAACCAGACCAAATGAGATACTGGCAGTCGATTTCACTCTACTGGACCATGATGTACACCGCAGAGAGAAATGTCTTAGTCATGACAGATGTTTTCTTAAAATGTACCATTGCTGCAGCTACCAAAGACCAAACAGCAGAGACGACCGCAAAAACCCTAATGCGAGAATGGTTCTCCCGTTTTGGTATCCCCCAGCAGCTATATTCCGACCAGCAACCCAACATGCATCAAGTGGATTTTCTCCATTGTTCTCCATTTTATATGATGTTTGGCCGTGAACCAATACTACCTATAGACTTCCTGCTCCGTACTCAAGATGGAAATAATGACCAAGAGGCGGATGTTGGTGCTTGGCTTGCCTCCCATACTGAAGCTCTCGTGTAGCTTTTAAAAAAGCAGGTGAGACACTGCATCAAGAAGCCGAAGTAAGAAAAACACACTTTGACAGAAAAACGAAAGAAATGCCGCTAGAGTTAGGTACAAGAGTGTATCTGAGGAATCACCCACCAGGAAGACACAAAAAGGTTAATGAATGGGGAGATATAAAAAGTTTTAGGCACGTCCTACATATTAAGCCGTATACGTCATCCAAGCAGCTGATGGCACCACTGGACCAAAGAAATCAGTACACAGACGTGAAGTTCGACCTTGTCCTGTACCAGTTTGGTCTGAACCCTATAGACCAAGGCGCCAAAAACCACCTACTCCAGTGAGACGTTCACAACGAGGTTGGAGTTCCAATTATGATTTTTCGAGTTCCATCGATGACGACAGACCTATTTTTCTTCCGGGTGCAGACGTCCAGGATATATACTCAAACATTCAAAAACCAAAAAGGACGATCAGCACGAAGCGAAACGAAACACCTCTCCCCAGCACACCAGCGTCCAAAAGGGGCAGCCCTAGATAGACGGCGAGAATCGCCTTGAACCTGAAGGCGAATGTCAGACTTCACCGCCTTCAGGACTGTCTGCCAATTGGCTAACTGGAGGATCTAACCCATATAAAATAAAGCCCTGTCCTACCGACCATCTACGGTCTCCCGTTACACGGTCGGTCCAGGTCTGGAAGCCCTCCCATAAATTTAAAAGAAAGGAACAATGCCAAAAAAAAAAAACCTGCGGTACTCTCTAAGCTGTCACATCAGTCCATCACCCAATCGCCAATGATACCTTTTTAGATTGGTCACCAAGGCACCGTGTGCAATTCTCCATGCAAGATCACGGAGCCTGCAACCATTGAACCTTGAATTCACCGAATTTCTTGAGTTGTTTCTACATTGGCGTAGTCGGCAGGATTTCTTACACCGCATACTAACTGAGTGTGCATGTATCATGCAGAGACGGTAGCTCTCCAGAGCTATTAGTTTGTTATCTATATTTTCCAATTCCGACCAGGAATGTTCTTTTGAAAGTGGATCAAAGGAGAGGTATCCACACCTAAGATATATGGTTGCAGGAAGACTAAAGTTCAGACAATACCAAATCTGACTGTAGGTGCAGCATTCTCGACAGGACCAAAATGACCAGTAATCCATGAGCTGAAAGGTTTCCACCAACTTAGTTCTGACGATGATGTGGAGTGCTTTCTGTCCACATTTGAAAGACTGTGTGGAATTGTAGCAATCCCACCAAAGAATTGAACTATTGTATTGGAATCCTTTTTGACTGGTAGAGCCCTATGACCTCACTGAGCTGAATAAGCAAAATTACAATGGATGTCATTTTGAGTGCCTACAGATTAACAGCCGATTCCTATAGAAATTCCGGACAGCAAGTAAGTTGCCATCTGAAACTTTTACACAGTATGCTTAGACGCTCAACTTTATATCTAAGGCGATGAACAAATCCATCAGATTCCCTGTCATCAGATAATGAATTTGTGGCCATTATGGTCAAGTTGGTGGCAGAGCAAAATATTGCATCCCTCAGTGATGAGACCCTGAGACTGGAGTGTAAGTGGACAACCATACCTGAATGGGCTGACAATATTCTGGTTGCACGCTGGGCATGCAGAAATCGACCCGTGATAGCCACAGGCATTCCAGTTCATGTGGAGAAACTATACGAACTGTAAACCCTAACCATCTTCCACTCCAAAGAAGACCCATCGGCAAGGCCTGACATGCCAAACATAAGGTGCTACAGCTGCCATCAGTCGGGGCATATGAGCTATTCTTGCCCAAATACCCAAGACCAGACACTCAACTACATAATAGTTTCTGATAATGTTCATCATGAGGAAATGAGACCTGTGAGATATTACTTGCAGATAATTGAAGGTGGGGCTTAGGAATGGAATGTAGGCTGGATGGAGCTTATTTTGAAATCTTAGTTCATGGAGAAGCCCTCCTAGCTTACGCAGATAGTGGGGCAGCAGCATCAGTGTGCTCAAGGAGAGTATGCAACCAGGAATTTTCACACATAAAAAGGTCCACACCAACATCACTATGGTAGTTGCACTTTATCGTCCCTGGGATGAAATGTTTCATGTAGAATAAAATAGCACATGGTTTACTTCATGAGAACTGTATAAATTTTCTTTCATTTTGTACTCTTTGTTCTTCTGATTCCAAAGGCAGGGATTCTCCTCTACCCATCATAAGACCTCATTCTCCTGTTCCTTGCCATGCAGGTGGCTTGACTTGCGGATCCTTATCTTTGCGCTAGACTGAGGCATCAGAAGCAACAGAAGACAGAGACGATGCCTTTTGGATCTACTCAGTTGTCTCCCCCCCCCCCCTGGAGCAACTTCCACCTCTCCACTGTGCCTTCTTTCTCTGTGGCATCTTCTTCTGTAAATTTTTCTTCTGTGACACTTGCATCTTGGGTAGTGGGAGCTGCAGTCCTCTTTGCCTTCCTTTCCCCTTGGAACCAGTGCTTGACTCTCCTTCTGTCATGTTGACTTCTTGGCCTGTTCACTCCCTGAGAGTTTGAAGGGTTCTGATTTTGAGGCACTCCGGAGGCCCGGGTTTTACACCGTTTCTTCTCCGTTACTAGTCCGGTATGTCCGTTACTTTTTCGGTACTCCTACGTTCTGTATGTTCTTTATCCGTTAATAATCCGTTGTAATTACGTTACTATCCGTTGGTTTTCGTTAGTTCGTTCGTTGTTCTGCCGTTGTTCGTCTGTTGCTGTCCGTCTCTTGTACGTTTGTAATCCGTTTTCACCCTTTAACTTCCGGTACGTTGCAACCCCCAGATGCGAAAAATTTTCCCAAACGAAATAACTGGATGACTGTTTTTTGCGCGTACTCTTGTCCGTTCGCGCAATCCGGTGAGATGTGACAGGGCCTTAAACGAGCTAAAGAGGTAGCCGATCTGAACGTCGCTTGCGAAACCGTCAGCCTGCGAAACAGTAACTTCAGGGTCCACAAATTGAAACACAAAGCTTGAAATAAAACTCACACGTCCAATTTAGAGGTGAGGCAGATAAAGTAACAAGAAAACGCAAAAACTTTCCCTGCCTGATAATCGCAGTGTATCTTACATTACTTCCGAAATTACGAAATTATAGCGACACTTTTAGCACACGAAACTTCTGCTCGTTTGTATTTTTTAGTAACCACCCAATTTCATTGTTCACCACGGTAACTTATATTTTAAGTGTTACTTTGGAAGCTCTGCTACGGTATTTACTTTTCACGGAGTTTGAAGTTTACTACTTGTTTATGGACAGTTGGACACTGAAAGATAGATTTTTTGGCTACTTTTACATGCAGGATTTTTATTACTTGTTTATGGATTTTCCATTCTTGTGTTCTGTTTGGGTCTTATGCAGGTCAGAACTGTATTAATGTTGCTAAGTAGCTGATGTAGGTAGTAACTTGAAGTTGGATTTTTATTTTGTGTTGCCGTTAAATGCGAGGACGCATTTGGTTTCAGCTGGGAGGTCTCTAGTATGTGTAATTTAGGTATCGGTTTATTGCTGGCTGCAAGAGTTGGTTCTTGCTGCCGGAGCTTCATGTAAACAGTCCGGTGGACGATGCCGCCTTTGTTCTTAGTATACGGGAAACTACTACAGGTGCATATGTTCCGCGCAATTTACCGATCTTAAGATTGCGCTGCGCGTTGTTAGGATCCTATAATTGCGCACCGATCTTAACATTGCGCAAGCTGTTAATAGCAAGCTGCTAGTGTTAACTGTAGGCCTATACGGGAAAGAACAAGGCAGGAGGGGTCAAGGTTTTTCTTTATATCAAACACACCAACACGCAACACGAAATGAATAAATATGGGTAGCCAATAGCCATTTCATGAAAAAATGTCATATTTGCATCATTTCTTTTTATCGAACATGAGGATAGATATTTCACTCAAATTATCACCTTCTTTCATTACTTTATCAGTAATTCATCATCCCTTTTCAGTCAACTCAACTGATCGCATCAATAGTAAAAATGAAGAGTCAACAGAAAAGTACGAAAGCGTAATTCGGCACCTCACTACTGGAGACAAAGTTACGCCTCACTTCAAAGCATGGGTCAAGAAGAAACGGTTTTCTATCCACAATATTCCTGCCTTAGATATTGTCGACACATTGGTTGTACCTGCGGACGAAAAAGATCCACTTCGGCTCGGAAATTTCAAGAGAGTTATTCCCGCTGACAAGATGTTTGACGTAGTGCGACAGGTCCATTGCACTGAGCTACAACACGCCGGATACAAGAAAACTTTCGAGAAAGTTCAGCGCATGTTCAATGGGATTCCACGAAGCTATGTCCAAGAATTATCCACTTTGCCAGTTATCCGTACCACAGACCGTCCGACCACCCATTCGTCCCATCATCGCAAGCGGCTTCCTTAACCGTGGATCGGGCACTTCATGGATCACCTTTCGAAATATCACGTTATCTTCCCCCTGAAGCAAAAGACAGCGCAAGAGGTAGCAGAGAAGTTACAAGAAAGAGTCCTCAGTTATCTTGGAGTTCCCAAGATTTTCCACAGTGATAAGGGCAGAGAGTTCGTGAACGAATTGCTCCACGCACTTTTTCACCAGTGTGGTGGAGATGTGCTTTTCGTCCGAGGCCGTCCCCGACATTCGCAAAGCCAAGGTCTGGTAGAAAACGGCAAGAAGACGCTAGAAAGCACATTAGCAGCAATGAAGGCCATCGGGGAGAATACGCCATGGGTCAGCTGGTTGCCACGCATACAGTATGGTTTGAATGTAACAGTGCAAGAATCGATCAAGGAGACGGCATACGCAGTAGTTTTCGGTGAACAGCCACAATCCTCCTTCGTGCCGGGTTGAACGGTCAACATCGTGGATGAAGAGAATATCGATGGTTGTGTGGAGCCACCTGAGAAGCGTCCAAATTTTAACACCGGAGAAGGAAATAGAAAATATCTTGGTATTTCTGCTTCTTGCATAATTCAAATTACAAAAAAGTACAAAAGAGCTTTGCAAAGCTCATGGCAGATTATTATGAAAAGCTTTATACATGAAAATACTTGTATTGAAATCAATAATATCAAAAAGCTTAAGTGCTCGTAACTTATGAAATAGTGGGGAAGTAGGGTCTACAAATTTAGCATGACAGACAATACGAATAGCATTTCTCTGTTTTCAAAATAATGGATGTACATTGGTTTTGAAAGTGTTACCCCATGTTTCCACACAATAATTAAAATATGGAAGCAAAATAGCAATATAGCAATATAAAGAATACAATATAAAGAATAGCAATATAAAGAATACAGAGCATGGGTTTCAAGAACATGGCTAGCTATGTAAAATCGCAACAATAATTTTGTAAAGTTATACTTGAAATATGGGAAATGTGATCTTTCCAGGAAAGTTTACAGTGAAGGAAAACATCCAGAAACTTGACACAGTTAACTTGGGTCAATTTCTAAACCATCTATGGTAATGTTGACATTGTTATGTAAATAGCTCTATTTTTGTTTCTTGTTCTCTCCTTCCTAGTGGTTATGTAATAGGTATGCCTATACTCTTCCACAACCTGTGCTCATTTTCCCTTGTATAATTAGTAGTGAGCCAGTGGCAACAGTACTTTCTTTGTTCTGCCAAGTTGCTGGTTTTAGTAAACATCTTCTCTTCTTACTTTCTTTTCTTAGATAAGGGATGCCTTGTCTTAGTTGTTTCAGTTTTAGTGTAAGCATTTGTATGCAGATTTAGTCTGTATGTTTAGCTCTGATTGGTTCTAAGTGTTACTCTTGGTATCTAGGGTGTTTATAGCCAATCAGAGGTGTTAAAAGGGTCACATGTTGTTACCCTGTGGTTTAGGAGCTTCCTCCAAGGTGTTTTAGGAGAGAGAGGCAGTTAGGTTGTCAGCCAGTCAACAGGGCCTGTTTGTATATTAGCCACCCTTGATATCATAGTCTGTACACTACAGTATACATATATATAAATAGTTAGAGAAGCTGTCTATCTTGTGCTTAAAGAATACATATATATCTACATAAATATAACTTTACTGGGGGATTTAATTGTTAATTAGTGATTGCTGTACGTTTGTGAACATTCCATCGTTTATTTAATGGATTATATGGAACTGAGAGCTGTGTCCTGCTAGTTGCCATTTTGTATTTGCATATCTTTTACCGGGACTTCACCTACTCTTTAACATATCTTTTACCTGGACTTCACCTACTCTTTTACGTGGACGTCACCTACTCTTCTACCTATCTTTTACCTGGACTTTACCTGCTCTCCTTGGGAAGAATATTTCTTTGAATATATATATTTTATTGGAGTATTCCTGGACCTCTCACTCCTATCTATTTTCACTTTCCAAGTATATTCACGGAACTCTTACTACTCACCTTCTATTTCGTAATTTCCTGTTATCGGACATTCATCATTTATTAAACCTTGCATCACCGTGCCTACCAGTTATTCTACTACATTGCTGTGCCGTGCTGCTGGACTATACAGACCCGCCCGCCAGATAAGCTCTATCTCTTTTTTATTAATGTGCACATACATGTATTAGTCTTGTGGCCACTTGACACCCCTAGTTGTTTGTATCAATATCACTAGTTTTCATTGTTAATAATTGTGTAACAGTAAAGAGTACTTTCCCAAGATTCTTTATGTTGCACACATGTGTGACCGAGCAATATAACTATTTTCTATACCTAACAGCCAGTCTTATTCTTGTTTTTAGCCTGTTGTATTTGTTATACAGTGGTCAGTTGTCCTCACACATCGTGACCACTAGGGGGATTCCCAATAATCTTGTTGTACAGCTAGCTGCTGACAAGAACCCCATATCCCGCAACTCTTACAGTTACATGTGGTATGGTTGGAGAAAATCATATAATTCGTTTTCTTTTCATACAATGATAATTTCTTAAATGCAAATCATCTGCTTAAGTTCGGTACTGACCAAATTACATAATGTTTTGATATCACTATGACTGCGAAATATGTTTGTGTCATCTGCGAAAAAAATAACATTCAATATATTGGTAACGTTGCAAATATCATTCAAGTACAAAATTAATAGTTTAGGTCCAAGGATTTAGCCTTGCGGAACCCCACACAATTGATTAAATAAAGCAGACTTTATTGTTAACTTTAACAGACCATGAGAACCATAATGATTTCATTTTGTAAGTAAGATATTATCATCAACTGTATCGAAAGCATTTTTAAATCTCTAAATACCCCAACCGCTGCTTTCTTATGGTCTAAAGAAGATGTAATTTTATCAACAAGCTCAAGTATTGCCATATTAGCGGACCTACCGGACCTGAAACTATATTGATTCTCAGAGAGAATATTATGCTTACCAATGAAATCATCTAACCGTACATCAAACAACTTTTAAAGAATTTTCAAAACTATGAAAGCAATGAAATACGAACACTTTAAATAATTCTAGACCTATTTGATTGCTTTCATTGTTTCTATATTTGACGAAGTGAGGGCGCTGTTTTTCTTTGTTGGAAAATTTGACATTTTATCAGTGAATTACATATTAATGTGCCACAAGAATCGTTTTCTGGAAGAAATTCAGAGCCACGGCCCATAAGATACTATTTTGAATGTTTTGTCCATAGATTGTAAAAAGCCAACATGAGTGTGTTAGATCCTTGCAACTTCATAACAAGTCTAGAAATTAGAGAAGAAACAAATCACCTACGTTGCAATGATTTTGTTGATCACTTACCTCGTAAAGTTTGAAGAAACTCTCGTTTCCGAACACAACTGGAAGGACTAAAAGTGCAGCAACAGTCTTGTCCTCAATTTGCAGGTGCTTCATCACTATTGGCAAAAGTTGTGGCTTTAGTTTTACTTGTGGTAAGATTTTACTTGCAGCCATGCTTAAAGAGCTTTCAATGTTTTTGTGAAGTTCTGTATCTGTTAGACGTTTGAATTGATTGGCAATTTCGCATGGCGAAAACAATGCAGGGTAATTCTCTTGAACTTCAACAATAAGTGGTTTGGAGTTAATTCATTTACGCCTTTGAGCATAGGCTATTTTCATTCGTTGTTTTTTTTTTGGGGGGGGGGTTTTAAATTCCTTCTTCATAACCTCTGTATGTTCTTTTAAGGGTTTTGTTGTCTTCTCCATCAGCAATGATTAGACTCCAAAAAGAGAAAAGAAAAGGTTTTGAGATATTTGGTAATACTGAACATTGTACTCACTACCATATGGCATAAAACTAAGATGCCAACACTGTTGAGCTACTGGGTCAGTGAATAACTGGGTCAGTTTTCACAGAGGATAACAAATGAATCTGAAAGAGAATGCAAATATAACCAGAAAACCAAGGTTTTGTGATTTACTTGCCTCTTTGAAGTGCATAGTTTTAGTCTGGTATGACCATTAATTTATTACTTGTTTCATGCTGCCACATCTAACTAGGCAGAAAACACTGCATTGTTAACTCAGTACCAGGTTTCAGTGTTTGGCACCTGTTGACTTGAATAAGAATAAAGCTATTATGTAATAATTTTGGTATAATTTAGGAACCAACATCGTGGCATATATGTGTGTTCAAACATTGATGACATATTGGTGTTAAAACAGTGCTAATACAGCTACAGTGTGTATTTCCCATATAGTGGTTGAATACTGCAATTTCAATTAAGTTCGTTCCAAAACATGACCAACCCCAGATCTCATGTACTTGAATCAATTTATAATTTACGCCTTAATGAAAGTGTTTAATCATTTTACATTACATAGTAGCAGTCAAAAAATCCAAAAGATTTCAGTTATTTTTACATATTTACCACATTTTAGACAAATTATTGAAGACTTTCATTAAGGCATAAGTTATAAATGGGTTCAAGTATATGAGATCTTTTTGGGAAAATTCTGTTTTCTTGAAAAGAAGTCTAAAAGGATTTCACACTAAATAGTAGCAGTCAGAAAATGGAAAAGATTTCAGTTATTTTTACATATTTACCACATTTTAATTACTGTCAAGTCCTTTTAGAGTTCTTTTTAAGAATTTTCCCCCAAAAAAATCAGTTGCATTTTTTAATTTGTATTTTACCAGTATTAATAATCAAAATGGCTAAGATATTGGTCTTTAACATCAGCAATAAATGTGAAAAATTTAGTGGAATACATAAATCACATAAATGTATAACGATTGTTCAATTAATTGTTATTAATTAGGGTTCCGGGTGGCGGTCAAGTTCTGGGTACTCTACCCTACAGTAGGTCTATCATCTTTTTCTGGGCTAAAACTGAATTTGGCCTGACTCAGTAATGCATACCTGTCTCCAGATTAATGTTGAAATATCAAATTAGATATTCATTAAATTATAGGCCTATCACATGGTTAAGGCTAGGGTGAGCCATGAATTTTTCAAAACAAAAGTTAAGCTAGGCCTAACACTTAACAGTATTAAATTTTGCCGTTTTTGGAGAAAAAAACTGACGGCCTCCAAAAAGGAAGCAAGCGGAGACGCTAAACAATTAAAACAATTATTTGGCCTTACAATGCCTTACTTAGGCCTAGTCCTAGTCTTCCCATGTTTCATAAACCATAACAAATTACACACAACCTGAACAATGTGATAGGCTAACATATCTCGAAGATAATCATTATCAATTAGTAGTATTTAGGCTAGGCTGGCCTAGTTTGCTAGCCTAATGTTCACATTAATACTCCCGAGTATTATTACTTATAGGCTAACACTATAGGGGGCCTAATTAGCCTAGACCACGGCCCACATTCCTTAGTTGACCACAAAGTAAATGAGTCGGTCTAGGCTCGGCACCATGTTTTTATTTTTTACCCTGATTGGAGAATGCACTTGTCTTTACAATTAGGCTAGGCCTAAGCTAACTCAGGCTAGGCTAGTAGCAATTATCACTAGCCTTAGTTAGCTAAGGTACAGCCTGGCTAGCCTAACGTGGACATTGGTAGTTTAGTCGATTTGCAATTAGGCAAGTCTCAGTGGCAAGTTTGTGATAATGCGGCTTGCTAAACAAGACATAACACAACCAGTGTATGACACCACATTTAAATGTGTTGACAGTTCAGAATTTTAACTACGATTTCATTTTTTGGGGTCAATTATTAAAGACTCAAATGATCTTACCTTTTCGTGCGAGCTTCTTGTACATCGTCACGTCTATAGTCTACGTACGTTTCGGTACGGTATACGTACGTACGTATGACTTCAACGTGCAGTCTGTTAATTCCCCCGCGCGCAAAGCAAGAAATATTAACAAGGGGGCGGAGCTAGTGTATTACGTTAGAAGCCGTGTCATTGCTCGAGAATCGTTGTCGTGATGACGTTTCGTGCAGAGAATATAAGAATCACCATCATTGGTTGGACCTCTCGGTTTGCCTTCATTTGGGTCATCGACAGAAGATATTACCTTACCGCTCTTTCGGGTGTACCAAAGTAACCCACACCGGGAAACCAGGATTCCTCACATTTTGGGTGTAAGGTTTCCCATTTTTTTTGTACCATCACAAGTGTAATCGGTGCAACACACCTGATATGCGTGTCAAACACTACTAGATAAGTTGGTAGTTGGTTTTCGTGGAGTGCAGACGTGTTTTTCGCTCTCGCTCTACATCTGATTAACACCCAATTTTTCACTTTTACTTTCACTTTTACTGTACTGTGCTATACTTATTTAGTTTAAACCTGTCCTTAGTTTGTTTTTGTTACTCCTCTGTGGCCTAGCGACCTTCGGTATCATGGCATCGCGCCGTGATTCCAAAATTGTTAAGTTGACCTTCACCGGTGAACAAGCGTTTAGTATTTTAAAGGGTAAGGGTGTTGTTGTGCCTGGAGAGGTTGATGCTTTACAAGCTCTCCAGAGTCGTAATACGTATGATCTACGTTTTACCAGTGACGTGACCCGGCAGAAGCGTGTCACGTTGCTGAGTGGGGTTGAAGGTTTGACAGTATGGGTAAATGTCATCCACGTAGGACTAGAGGTGCGTCAGGAACTTGTCGCAACTGTTTTAGGTCAGTTTGGGGCTGTGAAGGCCATTAAAATGTGCTCCTACGCACAGGCCCCTGGGGTGTTGAACGGGCACCGATAGGTTCGGATCGACCTCAAGCAGGACATTCCCTCTTTCCTTTTTATTGCCGGGCATAAAGCTCACGTGCGTTACCCCCCGGTCAGCCCCGTACCTGCTTCAGGTGTGGGGAGACCGGGCACGAAGCCAAGGGCTGCCCAAATAAAAAGTGTGGGCGCTGCCTTCGTCTTGGGCATGATACCTCTGCTTGCCCAAGCGAAGTTGTGTGCTCACTCTGTGGGAAGGAGGGACATGTCTTTCGCGCTTGTCCCTCCTCTTATGTCTTTATGACAAAGAGTGGGGGTCAAGCAAAGGCGCCAAGTTCTGGCGCACCTACTGCCTCGGAGGAAGCTCCACGCAAGGAGGGGAAACCGGGTGAGGGTTCCCCTTCCGCACCTGGTTCACCCTCCCCCGTAGTTGCAGACCCCAACCCCGTGCCCGCACCGAGAAAGTCTCCACCAGCTTCCCCCATCAACCCCGTGCCCGCACCGTCTCCACCACACAGCGAAGCGGACACGGGGTTTCCACCAGCTTCCCCCATCAACCTGTCCAGTTCCGTCCCCAGTCCGCCGCCGGTATCGCCAGATCCGGAGACTGTCTGACGACGACTCGGTCGTCGGGTCTCCGGAGGCTATGTCTGACAGCGACTCCGGAGGCTCGGTGATCGTCGCGCCGAAACGTGCCACTGGGACGAGCTGGTACGACGAGATGGGGGAACCCTCTCTGAAAAGGTCGGCCTCAAGTGACGACTCCGACGACGATATGTCGTCTAGAGCGCGCTTGAAGCTTACAGAATCCTCGTCGGCGTAGTTTTGCCCCATTGCCCTCACATGGCCCATACTTTATCAGTTGCCACTTTGAACGTCAATGGCATGAGGGATCATCGCAAGCGCAGTCGCATTTTCCAATATTGTATTTCAATGGAGGTCGACTGCGTTTGCCTGCAAGAAACACATATTTTGGAAGATGTCCCTCTATGGGCTTATGAGTGGGGTGGTGGGCTGCATGTTTCGTTTGGTTCGTCTTCATCCTGTGGCACTGTCATCCTTCTGTCACCTCGTCAGGCGGGTTGTGCCACTAGGGTGGAGACGGATCACGAGGGCCGATTGGTTTGCATTCTTTTCAAGTATCCACAGGGTAACATCTCCCTTTGCAATGTGTATGCTCCCAATCGGCCTTCTGCTAGACGAGAATTTTTTAACACACTGCCTTCCTTTGTTCCTGGTAGTGCTCCATGTGTCATGGTCGGACACAGTTAGTGTCCCGGACTCGGGGCTTCTGTGTCTGCTAGTCCTATCCCGATCGGGCGGGGCCTATGGAAGCTTAACTGTCAGATACTTGGCGAGGAAGAGTTCCGCCAGGGTTTCGAAACCAGGTACAAAGGATGGCAAACCTTGAAGCCGGCCTTTGCCTGTACATCCCAATGATGGGATCATGTGAAGTTGCGCATCAAACGCTACGCAATTCAGTATTGCGTGACCCGCGCACGGCGTCGAAGAGAAATTCTCCAAGCCGTGCGCGGAGGTGAAGTTTGGCTGTCATCGCTTTGCAGACTTATCTCGATGAAAAGTACCGAAAGTATGAAAAGCCCGCGTCAGGGCCAGTGTCGAAGCAGTGAAAGCTGAGGAGCGCCCTCCACTGAGGTTTTACCAGTCCGTAAGCTCATCGGCGGGTGACAGACACTTCCCATCTGTGTGGGCTACTTGTTTTAAGCTTGTGGGAGTGGTTTCAGACCTGGACCGACCGTTTAGCGGGAGACCGTTCCTGGTCGGTAGGACAGGGCTTGTTTTGTATGGGTTAGATCCTCCACTTTGTTCTGTCGCTGTGTTGCAGCGCATTATTTGTGTTTGTTCTGTTCTAAAAAAAACTGCTTTGGAGGAATAGATGTCATGTTTTTAGGGGGAAATTTGCCAGTTGGCAGGCAGTCCTGGAGGCGGTGAAGTGTGACATTCGCCGTTTATCTGGGGCTGTCTTTTTTTGGACTGTTGTGTGCTGGGGAGGGCTGTTTTGTTTCGCTGCGTGCTGGTCGTCCTTTTGTAGTTTTTGGAATGTTTCAGTCTGTGGTTGGGCGTTTTGTCTCTGTAGGTCGATGGGCGTATGTACTTTTTGGGCTCGCTTGACCTGAGTTTCGTTTGTAAGAATGGGATGGTTCGGTAGTGCCGTTTGGCCGTGACTTTTGTATCCCGCATGGCGGGTCACGTAAAAAGCACAAATAATCAGGAGAACCCCTGTGGTATCATGAACAGCTGCATTCATTGCAAACTCAAACTCGGTGATATGATGAGCCTACAGCACATCATTTTTGGCATGAAAACATTGTAAACATTGAGAAACACCCCAATCTTTCAGAAGATACTGAATTCTGTGTGCTAAAAACTGCTGCGCATTGTCAGAGACAAACTTCCTTGGACTACAAAATGTACCAAAACCATAATTCAATATCTTGAACAATACATGACTTGTCGCATTTACAACTGGAAAAAGTAAAATGAACTGTCTGGTGCTGCAGACAAACAATCTGGAGCTACCATATCCACACCTGCCAGATACTTCATTTCCGTAACCTTAGGACCCACCTAGCATGTCGACCTCTCAAATGTTTTGTAAAGCCTGATGATGACAATAAATTGTCGTTACGCTATTTTTTTCCAAATAATGGTGCCATTTTCTAAGGCCCGAACCGTAGCTAAACTTTCCAATTCTGTAGTGGAGCAATTTTTGTCATATTTCATGCAACTGAATGGCTTGCTTGGCGTGGGTAGATCTTGACTGGCACTCAAGCATACCATGAAATGGATCATTAGCAATTTCACCTTCAGAATTCTCGTTTTGCTGAATTCATGAATTAAAAAGCACAGGATTAAAAGTAACAATTGGATAAAACTGCAAAGTGATTTTTTACTTTCAATCAATCAGATCATACACCATATGCAATTTTGGAATTAACTCACGCCCAAGAAGGACAGGAGTTGACATTTCCATTACATTAAAATCATGAGAAAATTCTTGATTGGCAATATTGCCTGACAGAGATACCTTTCCAAGAATTTAGATTATCAATATTGGATGTGGTGAATTCCTTGGTCACAAATGTGTTAATCATAGAACAGGCAGCACCTGAATCTAAAAGTGCAAGATATGGAATACCAGTTAAAGAATTAACATATTTACCACAGTCAACTTTGGTTTAAAGACTACAACTACCTTGCATTTGCAAATTAGGTGTCATTGGATTTATGTCCTGACGATTTTGGGAAAATTCAACACTACTCGGTACGTTAGGTAAACCAGGGCGAGTATATCTTCTGCCACCTCTGTTAGTCGAAAAGCCACCTCTGGAATTTTGTCGGTATCCAGTTAGATTTAGCGAACCTTGATTGGTCTGAGAAACTCCTTGACTTGACTGCTCATTTCTGCTTGAAAATCTCACACATCACCCTTTTCTTGGCGACTTCTAAAGGGCTTTGTCATTTTTCCGACATTGCGCAAACCGATCAGGAGAATGGGTTTTAGCTTCAAGATTACGTTATTTCTCACGTAGCCTGTCATCCCAAACAATCGAAAAGTAGTTGCGCTCGATGACGACGCTTTCGAAATTCTTTTGCAAATTTGATTTTATCAGCTGGAAAATCACACCATTCATTCATTACCAGGTCGGTGCGTTCACCAACATAATCTTCAAAAGTCATACTAGCAGATTTTTCCAAGCGGCGAAATTGTTGACGGAAATTTTATCTGGAAATTAAAAAACTATGCATTCAACTTGGGGTATGTTTTTTATGTGGTGTGTCACGCTTGGCTTATGTACACGATATCTCAATAAGGAAAAGATGTATCATGATCAAACTTGGTGCGTGGATAGCCCATAGTAAGAGGAAGGTCCCTATTGTTTTTGGTGCCCGCAAAGGCCACTTAGATGCCAAAAAGCAATATATTCAAAACACCAATAACTCCCATTGACAGGGTCCGACATGGTTGGTATTTTGAGAGTAGTTGTAAATGGGTTAAGGAATCGTTTCCAAACATAACGGTCATGTGATGAAAGGTCAACAAAGGTCACTTAGGGGTCAAAAACTAGTATTTTTGCAATAACTTGAGAACAAAATGTCCGTCAAGGTGTAGTGTTGTGTAGAGGATTTCCAATGCCTCTCGGTAAAATCATCTAAGATAATCATCAGTATTGTGATTGGTTGATTCATAATTATTCATTAATATGTATGTCATGTGATTTGGTCAAGACAACCAGAGCGAAGCTTCTGGAAGGACCTTTGCAGGTGCTGAGAGGAGTCACGTTCTGGGAGTGTGTTGACAGTAAAATATTCCAAACGCAGAGAAAATCTCAATAAATCGGAGTCGAATCAGACCTTAATCGTTTTTTCTGATTATTGCATATTACACTGAGATGTCTAATTAATCAACCGAATCAACAAGAAACACAACATGGCGCCCAACGTAAAGTTTGCCAGATATTTCACTGCCCGTTTGCGAGTTTCGTGACTATCTTTATCGCTGCCAGAACCTATTCTTATATTTCGATAGCAGCCTAACACGTACATCTCGTCATCTGATCCAGCCAGAACCAATGTTATATTTCGATAGCAGCATAACACGTACATCTCGTCATCTGATCCAGCCAGAACCTATTGTTATATTTCGATAGCAGCCTAACACGTACATTTCGTTATCTGATCCAGCCACAACCTATTGTCATATTTGGATAGAAATCTTACACCTGCGCTGGAGCCAGACGATACTGGCTAGACATTTTCGCGTCGTATTTGAGGAGACGATTCGGAAGTTCAGTTCGAACTTGGAAGACCTAGCCGAAGTAGCGTCTCACCTTACTTAGCCTACTGTATAGGCCTAACGTTATTATCGAGTGATCGTCACCTACTGACTACTGTACCGAATGACGTACCGAATCATCATACTGTACCGAATCACCATACCAGAACCGATCCTACCACAGTACTACCAGTCAGCAGTTTTTCTTTTTCATGCATTGCTTGATTTATGCATTATTGTACGTATTACCTATTTCGAAATTGAATTTTGTTTTCACATTGGATATGTTGTGGTGAGTTCAATTATTTTCTCACATTAATTGGTCTGTACCTGTTAGTTAGTGTTACTAAATCACAATGTATTGGGCTCTACAGAGTAGGTCACTTAGCCTAAAGTGAGACCATTGTATTTTAGCTCATGTAAGTTGTGCTTGTGAATTTTCTCAAATTTTATACGCCCATTTTCACGCTTGCATGTTGCTTCAAGTTGTATTATTTATGTGTATCATGGCACAGCCACCGCCATTACGGCAAACAGATTTCTTCCCAACTAGATTTGATGGTAGTTCCATCAACAGTGATGCATGTACTTCACACTTTTTGCTCTTTAGAGATTATCTGGAATCACATAAGTTGAATAACCCAGTGTCTGATGATGACTTACTGAAAGTTATTTCTATGTTCAAAAGAACTTTGCACGGCCAGGCAAGATTGTGGATTGAAGACAAAACATTCACTTCCATCCAGAATCTGAGGGAGACATTTATTGCAAGGTTTAGTCCAAGCAAGTCAAAGTTTGCTTTAGTTAATGACTTCTCAAACCTTTCATATACAGAAGGGAACAGTGCAGAAGTGCATGTAGGTAAAATCAGAGAGGCAGCACGCAAAATCAATTTTTGAGTACTCTTCCACCCCAGTGCAGAGCATCAGTATTAATGTCAGCTCCAAATGACAAGTTACAGACTTACGTTGATAGAGCTCAGTGCTATTTTGATCTATATTCTCATCACATCCATGTGGATGAAACGTCATACTCCGCCACTAGTAGTGAGATACGACCCATGACACACGTGAATAGTGATCGATCTCGTCCCCCTACACGGGACTTGCAAAATGTTCCTAACAGGCGAAATCGGGACTATACCCGAAGAGCAATGATTTGTGATTTTTGTTTATCACCTGGTCACAAGTGGCGACAATGTCGTCAAAGACAGTATATGTTGGAACAACGTAATAAGAGACTTTTCAATAGTGGCAATGCGGAAACTAATACCTCAGGTGGTAGTTCTGGCAACACGAGTAATCAGAATTTTTAGTAAGGGGAGTCCGCAATAGCGCTCGTTGTGAGGCCCCCCAGTGGCAAGAACCAAGTGTAGAATCTGTGACCTCAGCCAAATATTTAGGTCAGGATGTTGATGTTACACTTAACTTGGATTCAAAAAATCGTGTGAAAGGTACACTACCAGGTGGTAAAAATGTGTTGATTTTATTTGACAGTGGTGCTACAAGGTCGATCCTTTCTGGGTCATTTGTTCGTAAATCACATTATCTGTCATCTGTGACGTTAAAGAAAGTTGAACCCATTCACTTCAAGTTGGGCAATGGTAACTTCTTAACTGCTTCGCATGTGATCGACTTTGAGATTACAATTCAAAGTCATCGCTTTAAAGTAAGTGCTGTTAGACTTGATTTTGGGAAATAACACTTTAAGAGAGTTAGGTGGTATGTTAAATTTCAGAGATGGCTCTTTTCAGATCAAACCGAAGAAGGTGTATTTCAGACCTGTATCTAATGTTACTGTTCAACCAGGTCAAAGAAAGAAAATAATTGTACAAGCTAGAGTACCATCATTTTTGAGAAATCATGAAGTTGTTTTTTGGCTCAGATGTCCCCATCTGATATGTTGGTAAATTTAAGGAAAGGAAGAACTTTCATTCGGGTTACAAATACAAGCCAAATAAGGAAGTTCTTTGTACGAAGTAAACCAGTGGCTCATTTGAATCTGAATGATGTAGCACATATTACTCAGGATGTTACTCGAGAGTTTTTGAACTTCTTACATATTGCTCATAGGGTTACTTCAGGTTCAAAAGTCACATCTCAACAAACTTTGAGACAATACAACCAAGAGCAGTATCCTCATCTAGATCCTCATGATCCTTTACTGGATATGACTGAGGCAGGTGTTTTTAGAAAGCATGTGAATTTGTCTGACAGCATTCTTGATTTGGAAGAGAGATCAGATTTTCACAATATGATATTAAAGCATAGGGATGCATTTTCCTTGTATAATGAGCTTTGAACTTGTCATGGTCATGAAATTGATTTTGAACTAGAGAACAAGGAACCATTTTTCATTCGACCTTACTTTAAGACTGAGTCGGATAAACTAATCATTGAGAAGGAGATGGATAAACTAGTTACTTTGGGAATTCTTGGTGTTGGTCATTCATCTTACACCTCACCTGTGTTGCTTGTGTCGAAGAAAGGCACAAATGAAAAGAGAGTTGTGACTGATTTTAGATACTTGAATTCACGCATCAAACGAATAAATCATCCTTTTCCATTACTTGCGGAAACCATGATGCGTATTGGAAATTCAAATGCAACTGTTTTGAGTGTGATGGATCTTAAGTCTGCATTTTTTCTTTGCCTTTGACTAAACGTGCTCAAAAGTATACAGGTGTTTCATCATTTAATGGGTCAAGTGCAGAATTCAAGAAACTTTTGTATTGCGCACCATGATGACATAATAGTGTTCAGTCAAGATAAAGTGTCGCATAAACAACATTCAGCCAGTATCTTCCAGGCTCTTGCATTGAATGGGTTAAGATTAGTCCCAAGAAGTGCAAGTTTTTCTGTAAACAAGTGATTTATATGGGACATAGTGTTACAGTTAATGAGTTAGGGAATGCCACCATACAGCCACTTGCTGATAGGTGTGCAGCTATTCGTAATATGGCAAGACCTACTTCTGCCAAAGAAGCTAGACGTTTTGTGGGTACAATTAATTAATTTTGCGACCTTTGCATTGTTTGTCCAGAAAGCACAAGCACTTTAAATGGATAGAAGGGTGTGAAATTTCATTTTCCAAAATTAAGAAATTAATGACAAGTCCTCCCATATTGCATTTACCTAAGAAGGAAGGTACATTTTCAGTGTATAGGGATACATCTAGAGTTGCCACAGGTTCTTATATTACCCAAAGTGTTGATGGTAGAGAGAATCTACTTGGTTATTATTCCAAAATACTGCCTAATGCATGTCAGAATTACAGTGTTACAGAATTGTAATTATTCGGACTGTTCATCAATGTATCAGCATTCAGACATTTACTTAAGGGGTGTACGTTCAATGCCTTTGAGCACTCAGCAATTGTCCAGATTTTAAAATCTAAGGTTGAAGCACCTAAACCACGTTTGCAAAAACTGCTTCTCAAATTGTCAGATTATTCCTTTCAATTTGGTTACAACAAGGATACAGAAATAGTCTTGGCAGATCTTCTATCAAGATCACCCAGAGAGGATCATTCCGAAATTGATCAAATCATTCCTGTAGCATTTTCGGCAGATGGTGATGGCTATCCTGAATTTGCCAACCCAAGTCACCCGCTCTTATGCTAAGAAAATGGGAATCACAATCCCTGCCTTGTTTCCAGAAAAACAAACTGAAGTCACAGGAAATAAAGATAGTTCTGAGGAGTCATCTGAAACTAACTTTTCAAGGTCAGGTGTTCAAAGTTTAGAGCAACCTACAGTAGAAAACCAAGATAATCTACCCATCACAAACAATGTGGTAAATGAAATTGGTACTAGTAACATTCCACATTCCACAAGGACAGAAAGTCTGCAAAGTCAGTTCAGTTGAAGTCTGAAGAGTATATTCTCTGTAATGGAGTTTTGTTTCGTTTATTTTTCTGTAACAAGAAAAATGATTTCAATGTGCAGTTAGCAGTACCAGAGAATGTGTCTGAAACTAATTTCACAGTTTCATGACAATCTTTTGAGTAGTCATCAGGGGACAGTAAGAACTTACTTGACCATCCGGCGACATTTGTACATGCCGAAGATGTTTGAAAGAATCAACAATTATGTGAAGCCATGTTTACGTTGTCAACAATTCAGAGACAAACCAGATAAATTGCGAATGTATCATCAGAGAGTACCAGATCAATATCAGCCATTTTCAAAAATAAGTCTTGATTTCAAAACTATGCCGTCATCTGTAAGTGGATTTAAGCATCTTATGGTTGTATGCGACGAGGTCACAAGATTTGTGATATGTGCACCTTTGAAAACCTTAGATGCAAAGACAATCTGTGAGGCATTCATTCAGAAAATAGTGGCAATTTTGGTCCACCTCAGTGCCTTATCGCAGATGCTGCATCATCTTTAACAGGCAAATTACTAGCTGTGTTATGTTCTGCTCTAGACATTGATCAGAAAGTCATAAGTGTAGAAAACCATGGAAGCCTCCAAGTGGAGCGTCACATTCGTACGTTGTCAAACTTTTTGAAGGTTATTCTCAATCAGTTCGGAAATGATTGGGTAAGGTATATTCCTACAACATGCTATGCGTACAACTCTTTCTCATCACCATTTTTGGGAAACTATAGTCCATATGAGTTAGTTTTTGGTCGGGAACCGCAAAATTTGACAAATGTGAAAGTCAATCCAATGTCAGGATTATCGTTGTCTTATCAAGACTATGTTTCTCATTTGAAGGACAAATTCAGCAATATTTCAAGAACAAGGTTATCACTTCAGAGACACCAGCAAAATGTGGAGCAAAATGTGGAGTTGTCTCAAAAGTTGTCGAAAAATCCAATTTACACTGTTGGACAATTGGTATATCTTTTCAAGCCTATCTCTTCCTCCCTGACGGCTAACTCTAGGCGTATTGCAGCAGAATGGTGCGGACCCTTGGTCATTCATAAGGTTTTAGATCGAACTCATTATGTTCTATAACAGGTGAATTCCTTAATGATGTGTTTAGTTTCAATCGTCTCAAACCATGTTTCATTAGTTCTAATGATATCAAAAGTATTAGAAATGTTCAAAAATTGAAAGAAGCTTTGGGTGAGAGACATAACCCCCAGCCAAAAGACACAGTCTGAAAGTCTTCAATTCATTGATGAAAACGATTCAGTCTTATCAGGTGTTTGTTCAAGAGACATAGAATGTTGTGATAAGGTAGATGCAGTTGATTTGAGTGAACATGTTATAAACATATTTCAGAGAATCAGGGTTTGGGAATCCCACGTGTTACTGACAAAGAGAAACTACAGCAACAGTTGAAATTAATTTTGGAAGCTCCAACAAATCTTGTTATGGATATTGAAAAGACAAGGTTCAAATCAGGTCATTTGCAAATTTTACTTTCATTTCAAAAGTGAACTTGCGAGAAAGATACAAGAATTTATTTTTGGTGGTCAGTAGACAAGTACGCTGATACCGAAAAGGTGGTTAAAGAAGTTTTAGAGAATGCCAAGATTCAAAAGTTTGGTAATCCTAGAAAATTGTTCAAAGGGTTATATGTTTACAATTTTGAACTTACAATGTTACCACATTTATATATATACCTAATTATTGCTTATACCTTGAAAACTCTTTGTTTTTATAAGACATGAATATTTCATTAACATGTTATATGTTTGCAGACCAGGACAGTTGTCTTCAAGTATTTATTTGGTTTGTAACAATGTTCAAGAAGTTTTTATTCAAGGAAATGTGTGCTTGTAAGAAAGTTATGTCATGATATGAGTCGGACAGAAAGTTAGTTTGAGAGTTAATCAAAACAGGTTGGACTTCATTTTGCTTGAATCATTATATTTGGTACCTTCCTAGGAGCAACTTGATCACTCACGTCCAGAGCGCACCTGTATGTTGAAGAATTGTAAGTGTGAAGTTTTTCAAAAGAAATGAGAAAGAAGGTGAAGATGGTTACCTAAAACACTGTCTTGCTCTTAACAGAGGTCAAGTAGACTCTGAACAGATTTATATATCATTTTTACAGTGAAGATTTGTTTTTATTCTTAAAAGCAAGCAAACAACTTTAAGCGTAGAGGTTACATTTTAAAATTAGCATGAAGTGCATTCCATTAAGCATACCAGTGTTTACTATGTAAACATGTTGTAAATCTTATTGCAGTTGTTTATGTGTTTGGGAAGAAAACAATAATTTGTATTGATTAGATTGATTAATCTTATCCAGTTGGATTGGGGGGGGGGGAACAAAAAGAGAAGTTTCTCTCTTTTTTTTAAAAAACAAAGGGGATGTTGTGTAGAGGATTCCAATGCCTCTCGGTAAAATCATCTAAGATAATCATCAGTATTGTGATTGGTTGATTCATAATTATTCATTCATATATCATGTGATTTGGGTCAAGACAACCAGAGCGAAGCTTCTGGAAGGACCTTTGCAGGTACTGAGAGGAGTCACGTTCTGGGAGTGTGTTGACAGTAAAATATTCCAAACGCAGAGAAAATCTCAATAAATCGGAGTCGAATCAGACCTTCATCGTTTTTCTGATTATTGCATATTACCCTGAGATGTCTAATTAATCAACCGAATCAACAAGAAACACAACAGTAGGTCACGTTTGACCTCCGGTGACCTTTATAATTTTTGGGGGTTATTGGAATTTTCGCGCTTATAATCGGATCTAAAAGGTACCTTCCGATCAAAATTGTCCTTGGTTGACCCCTTTGCGACCTTCGTGTGCGAAGTAATCAGTACAGTTAGGATGGTCGTGTACAGACTTGTCATGTTGCTTTTTGGAATCAGTGTGTCAAACTACATCTGTCCGTGAAGTAAAAATGTCCAAATTCGCAAAATATGCTCATTATATTGTTATGTGATAAAGCTCTGTGTGCTATATAGAGGAAACCAACTCCCGCTTCAATCGGACACCCGGTTCTCAAGTTATGAGGGGTAAGGTTGGTTTTCATATACCTTATTAGCAATAACGTTGTGTGTGTACATTGGATCACATAACAATTTTAGGATAGGTTTCACATCATCGAAGGGAATATTTTTTGACAAAAACCATCAGGTCATCCAAGGTTGCTTATGTTCCAAAAACCGCCACCTTATGCTAATTTTTCCAACGACTTCTAGTCACGAAGTCTGACACGGCTGATATATTGGGACAAATTGTGAATGAAGTAGGGGCAAATTAAAAAAAATATCCATCATGGTCACCAAAGGTCACCATGGTCACAAAAGGTCACCAAAGGTCAATTATGGGTCAAGATGTGTTTCTTCCTGTGCAGTAACTTGTGAAACTCCCACTGACAGGGTCCGACATGGTTGATATTTTGGGAGTACTTCTGAATGGGGTAAGGGATCGTTTCCAAACATAACGGTCATGTCAACGGAAGGTCAGTTAGGGGTCAAAAACTAATATTTTGGCATTAACTTCAGAACAAAATGTCCATCAAGGTTGGGAGTTACGCTATTGCAATCCATTAGTCGACCTTCATTTGGGTGACCTTTGACATCAGGTTCAACTCCAGTGACCTCTATAGTTTCATTCACTCCTCTGTTCACTCCTCTGCAACCATTGTGTGCTAAGTTATTACGGATCAAGGTTTTCTCAAAACCAAATAAGTACAGTTCGGATGATTCTGTGAGTTCTGTAAAAACAGCCAACTCGTGGTCATATCAGACACCTGGTCCTCAACAGGTACTCAAAAGTACCAACGATGGATTTGTTATTTTTTTAGCAATAATATTGTGTGTGTACATCGGACCACATAACAATTTTAGGACAGTGCTGCTCCCCTTGTAAATATTCCTTACAAGCAAGGAACCTTAGTGCCCTTGGGCTCTTCTTTCAATTCTGGATTTGACTGCAGCACAGTCTTTCAACTGAAGGGAATCAGCGAAAAAATACTCGGGGATCCTGCACCAGATCATAAAGGCTCCAATAAGAGCGACCACTCATCTTTCGAATGAAGAAATTGAAATGCAGCTTCATGTTCAAAAATGTCGAGAAAAGGATCAATACTGCTATAAATTTTCTCTTCATGTAGTGCAACATTTTCAACTTTATTCCTTCTTTGTTGAGAATTTTATTGAGTGGGTCACGGAAATCTTGATTTCATTGTATAATGTTTTACATACACTGAGTCTGCTTGCTCAATCCAGGCCCATGCTTAATTTAAGCAACTCAGGAACACTTGACAGATAAGGTAGTTAACGGTTGAAGAGATGCGAAAAATATCTTAACTGAAACTTGACTTGCAGATGAAAAGTCCATACTTTTACCCTGCTCGCAGCGCCATGTAGAGAAATTAAGTTCATAAATGAAAATAGGACAAGTTAACTCCAACTAATGTCAATCAAGGTATATAACAAGTGAAGAATTTATGCAAATGAGAATATTAAAGGAAGTTATGCATACTTAGAAGCAAGTGTACATATCATCAAAACAGGGGGAGAATAATAGAAAGAAAGGGAGTATGAAAGTTGAAGCATGCAAGATTGAAAATAAACAAAGGTAAGTAAATAAACATATCTGAGGAAAGCTAGTAGAAGCTGTCTTTAATTTTTCGAAAAACAAACACAGAAAGCTGTCTGCTACATTCCCCAGGTAGAAAAGAGATTAGGTAGGTGGACCAAACCAAGCCCACCGCTCAAGGGGGTCTTATACAGAACGGTCCTTTAGACAAGGATTGGTTTGCGCTTTCCCCAAATGAAACCAAAAATGATCCTCTCCAATCGCACCAAGGCATGATCGTACCAGGATACCAAAGGAGAGGAACAATAAAACGATTAACAACTGTAATCTTCCCAGGGATGGAGAGCCACCTGTGACTGAATGTGTCGAGCCTTGCCTCCGCCTGATCAGCCTTCTCGGCCCAAGTGGTGGCATCCGGGGCACCATAACCTAGCCAGATGCCATTTACCTTCATCATGACATCTGACCAAGTAGCATCGAACGGGAGGGATTGGCCGCGCCAACCTCCTAAACGCAGCCCTTTGGTCTTGGACTTGTTGAGTCTGCCACCAGTAGCCTCTTGTAAGGTGGTCAAAACCTTCGATTAAGGCTTGAAGGAGGCGAGGTCCGACATCGGCATACTGCACGCATTTAACTCTAGCTCCACCGGTACGTTGAAGGGTGGAAATCCCAGGCATCTGTCCAGCGAGGTAATGAGTGTTTCGCTGAAGAGAACATACAACAGGGAGAGGGGACAACCCTGACGGACTCCCCTTCGAACCGGGAAGGGACCAGAAGTTAATCCGTTAACAGTGCTCGTGACGTCCTTGTATAGTAACGAGACCCAAGGAATATACAGTGAGTTCAATCCGAAGGACTCTAAGGTTCTGAACAGGAAGTCGTGATCTACCATGTCAAAGGCCTTCTCCTGGTCCAATGAGACCAGTGCACATGGCAAATCACGAACTTTAACAAACTCGATCAAGTCTCTCTCATCAACCAGAGGTTATGTTGAATACACTTGCCTCGCACAGCACAAGTCTGGAGAGGACCTACAATATCCGGCATCATATCCGCTAAGAACAATATTTCCAACCCGCTGTGTTTGGCTCATGTAATTCAACTGGAAAGCGGTAGCGAACACATCTCTCAAGTCCCCACCGAGGACCTCCCAGAAGGGTCCTATAGAACTCTGCAGGGAGGCCATCGGGGGACTTTCCCTTCTTCATCGCTGCTACTGCTGTCCAGAGCTCACCAACGGAGAGATTCGAGCCCAAGCTATCGTTTTTACTATACATGTATTTTTTACTATACATGTATGTAAGTGTTTAGTGAATTGAGCACAAATGACCTGATGACCTCTAAGCGTCCTCCAAAATTGTTTGCACTAAATGTTTACTATAGCATGCAAGTTTCAACAATATACCTCTTATATATCTCCGAATACTGCACTTACTTGAATATTGCATAAATTAGGCAAATTAGCGTGAATTGAAACAATGATGTTGCCCTTCCAAATTTCTTCAACATAGCTCCTATGGTTTAAGATTTATGGTGTTCGCACAAATACGCATGCACACACACACTGTAATGGTCACTAAGTCTCTTGTAAACGTAGTTCAGGCAAGACAATATTATACAGTATAGCGAAGTTCGGAACACTGCAAAGTTCCAACATCCTCATTTTCATAACATTTTAGCGAGGAATATGTAATAAAACTCCTAAATGAAATTTGATGTAAGGTCACACCATTTTACGGTCTTTCCACAAAATATTACATTTGAAGAACATTTTCTTCAGGTACTGAACATTGTGTTAACTTGAATGGAATAACGCAAACTGTTTTCAAAATCAACACTTTTAGCAATCAACCCCCCAAAAAAATATGAAAATACGAAATATATATATGAATTGAAGGTAATAATTAGAGCTGTCTATAATATTCCATGCCTATCAACTTTTAGCGGCCACTTTAGTAGGCCGTTCCAACTTAGCAACATTCGGACATTGCCAACTTAGCCAATATTTCCTTTACAAAAAGTAGAATATTTGCTGCAAATATTTGCCTAATTTTTGGAAACCCCCACAATTGATGTCTATCAAGCTGATCAATAAAGGGTCAATTTGGTTTCATTAATACAGGTATTTCTTGGAGTTGAAATTTCCTTGAGTGGAGTTGAGGGTATTACTTGTACAGTTTTGTTTACAATTAGGCGTGATCTTCCCTTATCAAAGTTCCGCAATAGGACACTTGTTTTTGGGTAATTTAGGGACAAGTTTGTTCTCATAGCAGATTGCTTTAGTGGCACCGGTGGGATCAGCAATTCCAATAACAACATTGTTGTCCTGTTCTTTAGTATCTACCATAAGGACTCTTACTACCTTTGGGTATGGCCCGTAAGAAATGGATGATACTGTTTCCATCTGTGAAGACAATTTCGATAAAAATTGATAAGTTAAAATAGTGTACGTAAAGATAAGACTGTCAATGTATATGATAATTTATGACAGTGATTAGGTCTTTTCATTGAAGGGTTGTGTGGGATGAAGGAGTAACCTTGTTGAAGTTCTTTGTTATATATAATAAATTACAGATATTCATGTTGTCAAAGCTATAGTGTTGTGAAAAATTCAAGAGGAAACAATTAACAAGTAATTGTATTTGAATACTAGGGTCGCTGGTCTCAACTTCAGCCTTTCCTACGTTGTCCCTTATTTCAGATATATATCTCAAAGTGATGTAACTTGCCTCTGACTATTGATATTTCGTTTTCTCAAATATCTCTTTGTCTCAAACAAGCTGCAAGTAGTCACTAATGGATGACAAACATATTCCACTATGCAAGATGCCTTGTCCATTCGCCTTTTTATTTCAGTCTCCTAACTGGCCCTTTTGTGTACCTGACAAAAGAGGCTATCGTGTATGACAATGACAATAAATTGCTAGTATAGAGTGAGTAAGTACAGTATGTTCTGTAAGAAAGTGGATTGACAGTATTTTTTCACAATTAAATGAAAATGTTTCAGTTTTTAGTTGTAAGGTGAGCACCTACGACTTGTTTAGTATGATTTCTTTGTATTTGAATGTTCTTGTCAATAAAGAGAGAAGGCTGTTTTTGTCTGGCGTGTTTTCGAGTACATCAACATTTAAATCACGAATAATCAATGTTTCTTGTGAATGATCTCTGTGACTTACAAAGTTACTCAATGCATCATGGAATTGTTGCATGGGAACCTTTTTAGACCTGTACATTAGTGCAATTTGAATACTTCCAGCACATGTGTCTTTGGTTGTCAGGGAGATTTCAATATTATTTGTATTCAGTGTATGTTCAGTCAGTGTTGTGATATTATTCTTAGTGTAGATTACAGTGTCATATGGGGAGATTGAGACAGGAGCATGAGATGGGATGTTTTTGAAAAGTGTGAATCCTTCAATGTACAGCTCATCATTTGTTATTGGTTCTGATATATGGCATTCAGTGAAAAGTAGAATATCAGCAGATGTGATTGTGCTGTCATGAATTATGTCAGAAATGTGTCTCCTCAATTATCGTGTGGAACGAAGGCTTTCTACTTCCTTGACTACATTTCGATCAACATTAATTTTCTCAGGATTAAGATCAACAATGTATATTCCATTTATGGAAGTCACTGTAATCTTGTGATCTAGCACCTGCCATATGGTATCTCCTTGACATCTATGGACTGTCTTTGCAGTTGCGGGTCTGAGGGTAATTGTTTCCACATAACTTCTGCATTTTGGTGCGACCAATCCTGAACTGTTGACTACTTCTTGATATTGGTGTCCATGTTCAAGCAAGCTTGGAATGATACAGTTCTCTTTTAGAGTGTCGACATGCTTTACCTACACTTATGTCATCGAACTGCACCCATATAGTGTGAATGTTCTGATCATGTACATTCTCTATATACTTCATGATACCAGTAGCACCATTAATAATTCCATCTTCAACTGAAACATTGAGACAGAGGTGAATTCGTTGGTCAATGCCCAAGGATAGTTCAGTGAATAATCCCATTTTCTTTTGAGGGTTGTTCGCTATGCAAGTCAGTAATTTCTGTTT
The DNA here is from genome assembly GCF_037975245.1 of Apostichopus japonicus. Lineage (NCBI taxonomy): Eukaryota > Metazoa > Echinodermata > Holothuroidea > Aspidochirotida > Stichopodidae > Apostichopus > Apostichopus japonicus. The sequence continues at coordinate 19,720,259 of NC_092577.1, forward strand.
GACTGTGTTTGGGACATCACCTACGACAATGTCTTCAGATCTAATTATGAGCTTTAGAGTGTCTAGTTTGGGAAAAACTTCATCATTGCGTGCATTCACTCTTAGGTTTGTCTGATACATGTGTAACATTTGATGGAACATTGTCGACTGTAAACTGTAGTGTTCAGCAGCTTCAAATCATCACCTGTTTGTCTGTTTTCTCTTAGTCGGTTGAAAAGTTGAGTAAAACTCTTCTCATCTTTTTGTCGCATGATTTCAGTTAGTTCAAATGCCATAAAAAGATCTTTCCATAAATTAGATCATTAAATATCCATCCATCAAACACTGGCTTGAGTTGAAAGAGATCACCAACAGCAATGATGCTAACACCTCCAAATATGTTCTTGCTACCCATAATTTGTTGCAGTCTTTTATCTATGTATGTAAACATTCCATTACCAACCATAGGTATTTCATCAATGAAAATGATTTTCGAATTTCAGAACTTCAGAACACTCGAAGTGAGTTTAGCTTGTCTGATGTTAATGCCTGGTAATGAAATTCTTGACTAGCTGGAATGAGTACAGCACTGTGAATGGTACTGCCTTTAATACCATGAGCTGCTTTGCCTGTTGGTGCCATTAGAAGAACGTGAGTATCATCTGGATCACTTCCAGGCTGGCAAGAATAGTATTTCAAAAGTGCATTGTACAGAGCTTTCAATACTTGAGATTTTCCTACACCAGCTCCGCCAGTCAGAAATGTGTACAGTGGTTCTGGTTGCTTTGCACCAATGCAGTACATAGTAGAAGTGTTTGTGTTCTTTGTTCAGGCTGCGTACTACAGTTCTGTATTCAGAATCAGGCAAGCGAGGTTTTTGCTATTCTTCTATGTTTGCACTATTGATTTCAATCCCAATGGGATTTTCACTTGTTCATATGTTCTGTATTTGGTGGTATCTGATCATACATCTCAGGGTGTTCTTCATTTTCAATATCATCAATTGCCTGGTCAATGATATCTCCACTGTGGTTATATTGTGCTTCCTTGTCTTTTATCTTGGATTCAACCTGAAGGTATCGTTCTTGGTACGTATCACATGACTCTATGATATTATTCTCAGATCTCCAAGGAAAAAATAACATCAGTTGCTCTCTGTAGTACTTTTCTGCATCATTTTCCTTGTTAAACCAACTGTGTAGCATTTGGCCTCACCAGTATCCCTGCATATCATGGTTATCAGCATTATCATGTGATTCATAGTCATGGGTAGTGCTGTCTTTGTTCAATTTGACAGAAGGGTCATCAGCATTTTCATCTAATTCATAGTCATTGTGAGTGCTCTCATTGTTCTTGTTGTCACTAGTTATATCGAACCAAGCTGCAAAGTCTGCAAGGCAATAATGTTCTTGTGCTTTAGGTCGGACAGCATACTTCCTGATAAGTCCCATACATTCAATATCTGTAGATTGTCAGTTGGCTTTCGTGGAGTGCGGACGTGTTTTTCGCTCTCACTCTCCATCTGATACAGCTACTTTCTTACCTTACTGTACTGTGTTATACTTCCCGCCAGGCGGGTGTGTGCGTTTGTCGTATATAGTTATCGTATATCGTTTTAAGTTTAAACCTGTCTTTAGTTTGTTTTTGTTACTCCTCTGTGGCATAGCCACCTTCGGTATCATGGCATCGCGCCGTGATTCGAAAATTGTTAAGTTGACCTTCACCGGTGAACAAGCGGTTCCACCGGTGCAAGTTTTTAGTATTTTAAAGAGTAAGGGTGTTGTTGTGCCTGGAGAGGTTGATGCTTTACAAGCTCTCCAGGGTCGTAATACGTACGATTTACGTTTTACCAGTGACGTGGCCCGTCAGAAAGGTGTCACGTCGCTGAGTAACGTCGAGGGGATGACAGTTACTCCATACGAGCGATCCGTATGGGTAACTATCATCCACGTAGGACTAGAGGTGCGGCAGGAACTTGTCGTAACGGTTTTGGGTCGGTTCGGGGCTGTCAAGGCTGCCAAAATGTGCTCCTATGCACAAGCCCCTGGGGTGTTGAACGGGCACCGACAGGTTCGGATCGACCTGAAACAGGACATTCCCTCCTTCCTGTTTATAGCAGGGCATAAAGCCCACGTGCGGTATCCCGGTCAGCCCCGTACCTGCTTCAGGTGTGGGGAGACCGGGCACGAAGCCAAGGGCTGCCCAAACAAGAAATGTGGGCGCTGCCTTCGTCTTGGGCATGATAGCACCGCTTGCCCAAACGAGGTTGTGTGCTCACTATGTGGGAAGGAGGGACATGTCTTTCGAGCTTGTCCCTCCTCTTATGTCTCTAGGACTAAGAGTGGGGGTAAGTCAAGTTCCGACGCACCTACTACTTCACGAGAGGAGGGGGAATCTGGTGGGATTTTACCCTCCCCTGCACCTGGTTCACCCTCCCCCGTCGTTGCAGACCCCAACCCCGTGCCCGCACCGAGAAAGTCTCCACCAGCTTCCCCCATCAACTCGTCCAGTTCCGTCCCCAGTCCGCCGCCGGTATCGCCAGATCCGGAGGCTTTGTCTGACGGAGAATCGGTGGTCATCTATTCTCCGGAGGTTCTGTCTGACAGCGACTCCGGTGAATCGGTGATCAGCGAGCCGAAACGTGCCACTGGGACGAGCTGGTACGACGAAATGGGGGAACCCTCTCTTAAAAGGTCGGCTTCAAGTGACGACTCGGACGACGATATGTCGTCAAGGGCGCGCTTGAAGCTTACGGAATCGTCGTCTTCGTAGTTTTGCCCCACTGCCCTCTCATGGCCCATACACTTTCAGTTGCCACTTTGAACGTGAATGGCATGAGGGATCATCGCAAGCGCAGTCGCATTTTCCAGTATTGTAAATCAATGGAGGTCGACTGCGTTTGCCTGCAAGAAACACATATTTTGGAAGAAGATGTCCCTCTATGGGCTTATGAGTGGGGTGGTGAGCTGCATGCTTCGTTTGGTTCGTCTTCATCCTGTGGCACTGTCATCCTTCTGTCAGCTCGTCAGGCGGGTTGTGCCACTAGGGTGGAGACGGATCACGAGGGCCGATTGGTTTGCATTTTATTCAAGTATCCACAGGGTAACATCGCCATTTGCAATGTGTATGCTCCCAATCGGCCTTCTGCTAGACGAGATTTTTTTAACACGCTGCCTTCCTTTGTTCCTGGTAGTGCGCCGTGTGTCATGGTCGGAGACTTTAACTGTGTCCCAGACTCGGGTCTTGACAGACTCGGAACTTCTGTGTCTGCAAGTCCCGACGCTGGGATCACAGAATTGGACAGATTCACTTCGGCACACCTTTTAGCCGATGTCTGGAGGCATATGCACCCGTGTAGTACGGTGTATACGTGGGTGAGGCCTAACGGAGAAGATGCCTCCAGGATAGATCGAGTGTATGCGCCCGTAAGTTTTACATTTTCGGGTTGCGAGACGCTCAGCTGTCCGCTCTCTGACCATGACACTGTAGTAGCACGTTTTGTTTTGCCTTCCAATTTCCCCATCGGGCGGGGCCTATGGAAGCTTAACTGTCGGATTCTTGGCGAGGCAGAGTTCCGCCAGGGTTTCGAGACCAGGTACAAAGGATGGCAAACATTGAAGCCGGCCTTTGCTTCTACATCCCAATGGTGGGATGAGGTCAAGTTGCGCATCAAACGCTACGCAATTCAGTATTGCGTGACCCGCGCACGGCGTCGAAGAGAAATTCTCCAAGCTGTGCGCGGAGGTGAAGTTTGGCGACCCTTCGGCAGTCATCGCTTTGCAGACTTATCTCGATGAAAAGTACCACGGTGCCCGCGTCAGGGCCCGTGTCGAAGCGGTGGAAGCCGAGGAGCGCCCTTCACTGAGGTTTTACCAGTCCGTTAGCTCATCGGCAGGTGACAGACGCGTCCCGTCTGTACGCGCTACTGATGGGACCGTGGTTAGTGACCCTCACGGCATTGTCCGCGTATATAAAGAGTAGTATTCGAGTTTGTTTACGCGTGGCAATGTCGACTTGTCGGCACAGGCTGATTTATTGAGGGGATTCTCAAAAACCGTTCCCCACGATGTCAATGATATTTTGGGGGGCGAAATAACCACTGTTGAGCTTTGGAAGGCGCTTTCGAAGATGAAGAATGGCAAGTCCCCGGGTTCGGACGGGCTTCCGAGGGAGTTCTACCGAACCTTCTGGGCAATAATAGGACCCGACATCAGAGCCGTCTTCGAGGACGCCTTCCAAAACGGACTGTTAAACCAAAGTCAACGTCTGGGCATGATTACTTTGCTGCCCAAGTCTGGGGACCCCTTGGATCCCCGTAACAAGCGTCCGATCACCTTGTTAAATGTGGACTACAAGTTGCTGGCTAAGGCTTTGTGCAACCGCCTTGCACTGGCTATGCCGCATCTTGTGGGTGATCTCCAGACTTGTGCAGTGAAGGGTCATTGCTTCCAGCAGAACTTGTGGTTGATGCGCGACTTGACCGACTTTGTTATTGAGCGTGATCTGCCATGTGCATTGGTGTCTCTGGACCAGCAGAAGGCCTTTGACATGGTGGATCGCGGTTTTTTAATGAATGTATTGGAGACGTTTCAGTTGCACCCAAATTTTCGTAAATGGATTTCTGTTTTGTATCAGGAAAGTTTCAGTTCTGTTATCGTAAATGGGTTTTGTTCGGAGGTTTTTAACGTAGAGAGGGGGGTGCGCCAGGGGTGCCCTCTGTCTCCATTACTTTATGTTTTGTTTAGCGAGTCCCTCTCTCGTCTTTTGGAAAGGGACTCCAGACTTGTTCCATTCGTTGTGCCAGGGGGTGCCAAAGTGAAATGCGCTCAATATGCAGATGACGTGACATGTGTTGTTTCGAGTCTGGGCTCCTTTCGCGCACTCTCGCAGGATTTATCTATTTTTGAGAGAGCTACCGGGGCGAAGTTGAATCCAGAAAAGACAAAGGGCCTTCGTCTTGGTAGCTGGAGATACAGAGACTTACCATTCGGTGCGTCGTGGTCGGATCAGAATATCAAAATTAATGGTATATGGTTCGGCTACGATGCACCTGGTGATGTCACCTGGAGCGAGAGGGCTGAGGTATTTGAGAGCAGGCTCGAAACCTTTGGCACCCGCTGGCTTTCGATCCTAGGGAAAGTCACCGTAGTTAATCGTTTTGTTTCGCCCATCTTGTGGTACCCGGGCGCGGTGTATCCAATTCCGCGTCGCGTCTTAGTGCGGTTGGAGAGAGCGATATTTTCATTTATTTGGTCGGGTGGTACAGAGCTTGTCAAAAGGGCGGTAATGTACCAAAAACTGGAGAAGGGTGGGTTAGGGGTGGTTCATCTGGGAAGTAAGTTAACTTGTTTGTTATTTAAGCAGTTGTTTGTAGCGGTAACTGACCCAGGGTTGCCTTGTTCATATTTTGTACGTTTTTGGGGCGGTTTGCACCTGCGTCGATGGGTCCCGGCGCTGTTTAGCAACAGAGAACCGCATAGTAGTACTCCAAACAGGGTGGTGCGTGTCATTTGCTCCGCTCTGATTGAGTTGCCCCCTGTTGACCTGTCACAGCCGGCCCTCGTTCACAGTTCGTTGCGGGATAGGGCCTTGAATGCAATTTTTGTACAGGGACGTCATCCTGTCGAAGTATGGCGTTCGGTGCATTCAAGGCTGAATGGTTGCAGGCTCCGTGACCTTGCATGGAGAATTGCACACGGTGCCTTGGTGACCAATCTGAAAAGGTATCACTGGCGATTGGGTGATGGACTGTGCCCGAGGACCGGCTGTGACAGCTTAGAGAGTACTGCCCATGTTTTTTGGCATTGCCCCTTTGTTTTGAACTTGTGGGAGTGGTTTCAGTCCTGGACCGACCGTTTAACGGGAGACCGTTCCTGGTCGGTGGGACAGGGTTTTGTCTTGTATGGATTAGATCCTCCAGTTTGTTCCGTTGCTGTGTTGCAGCGTATTATCTATGTTTGTTCTGTTGTAAAAAAACTTATTTGGAGGAATAGATGTGATGTTGTTTTTAGGGGGAAATTTGCCAGTTGGCAGGCAGTCCTGGAGGCGGTGAAGTCTGACATTCGCCTTCAGGTTGAAGGCGATTTTCGCCGTTTATCTAGGGCTGCCTTTTTTGGACGGTGGTGTGCTGGGGAAGGGTGTTTTGTTTCGCTGCGTGCTGGTCGTCCTTTTGTAGTTTTTTAATATTTCAGGGGGGGGGGGTTGGGCGTTTTGTCTCTGCAGGTCGGTGAGCGTATGTACTTTTTTTTGGCTCGCTTGACCTGAGGTTCGTTTGTAAGAATGGGATGGTTTGGTAGTGCCGTTTGGCCGTGACGTTTTGTATCCCGTATGACGGGTCACGTAAAAAGCACATTCAATATCTGTAGAGTAATCTGTCAACTGTTGAATATATTCCAATGGTTCGATCTTCTAATGGTGAGGTATTTATAAACACAAAGTGCCTGGAGGCTTTTCTGAGTGACATTTGTAATACCAAATACACTGCTTCTTAAGCACTCATTTCAACATGATTTAGGAAGTTGTTTCCAATGTGTCGAACTTGTTGTTTAATGTCCATGTTTCCTTCTGTTGCTGCACGCTGCATAAGGTTACTCATACCTCTTTGTCCTTTGCTAATGTAAGATACAATGTGCATGGCACATGCATATGGGTCCAGGACATATTGAATATCCATATTAGCTGTCCAAGTCTCTAGCAAGACTTTATTGTAACCATTAATCCTGACTTCAGATGGTGATCTTTTGAGAAAGATTTTGTCTGTTATGGATGAACGAATAGCAAGAATGTAGTCTCTTTCTGTACAGTTCTGTAGTATTAACATTGTCCTCAACTTCCAATGGTGTTAAAATCATGGTTCTAGGCATTGGTGGGAATGGGTGTTAATGTTTGTATTTGATTACCTATAATTTTTGTACTTTTGTCTTTTTATTTGAATTTTTGTTATTGCATCTGGATTATTATTTCTATCTGCTATTAATAAATATTTCTCATATTTGAATAGTGTGGTGATGTCACGAACGACTGTATTCATTGAACGTGTATTCATTATACGCTGGTCTGAGTGATAAGTAGGTCACTCGCCGTGTCTAATATTAGAACATTATGCAATCCTTTCTGAGCTTACGTCACTGTGTGCGTTCTTTCTGGAAGCGACGAGAAATGATGGCGCTTTTCGATATTAGCCGGTATTCAAGTGACGGGAAGTTATTTTTAGCAGGCGACCGGATATCGTCGACCAATGAACGTTGAACTATCGGTCGTATCTTCGAGACATGGATGTTTGTTGATGTTCCTGGAAAAGAACTTTCGGGAGATTTAACCCCGGCTGTTTATAAAGAAGAGATATTTTCGCTGATGAGGGTCTTTCGATCGAATTATCCAGTCGAGTCAGAATTAACGTTTTCTCAATAAACCAACGGAGGAGAATTGTGAGAAGAAATTCAGAGATAAAAGATTAATTATCGAGGGGACGGACGGAGGAACCGGTGGAGTGTTTGTTTATCAAATTGCTTTTTACGTGCAAAGAAAACGGACACGGACCAAAGGTCAACAAAACCAAAAGCAATCCCAGTCTGTTAAACAACCACTAAAATCAAACCCTCTCACCAACCCACAAACGTATACAATGCAGCGTTCAACGTAACGTGAAAAGGACACGGACCAAAAGGCCAACAGAACCTAAACAACAAAGCTGTACAATTCAGCCCCAAACCACAAACAGAACCCCCCCAACCCATATTATGTAACGACCACACAACCCCCCCCCCCCACACCTAACAAGTAACTCACTCCAATATGCATCCTCCATTATAGCGATGCATGGGTGGTAAATTTCCCAGAACAAAGTACAGCACACAAAATTTCAGTAAATGAACATGTGTTCCTAAAGGATTTGCAACAGTGAAATCGTCACAGTACAGTTGAATTTGAAAGCTCTTTGGCTTCTTTAAGAACAGATAGTTATCGCAAGGAATGACCATTTAATACTTCACTGAATACATGATCAAATTTCAACAAGGCCATTAAAGTTTGAAGAATAGGAATATTCATTCATTCAATAATCGTCATAGACTCTGTAGAGTCCGTGGACGCTGTCTCAAAGCGATGCGAGATGACCGGCGAAGTGGAGCTGGTCGGTGACCACGTATCCGCAGATGAATCCGGGAAAGAGCCTGCTGTGTTTTGCTTCCTCCAAGGTGAGACCGGTTGAGGCTCTCATGCTATCATACCAGGTCATCCGAGGCCGCCCACGACTACTCACTGTGCCCAGAACGGCACCTTGACATTGACATCATTTATTTCCATCATCAATTAAATACAAGAATGTTGAGCGTAACATTTTTAAGCTCACAGAAAGCACAATACAATATAGAGACAACATTCGTTGAATAGATATATATATGTAGATAAATCAAGATTAAATGGAAATGGAGAAAAAAGAAGCAAAATGCTTATAAATACTTTCCCCAGTTCTGTATCTGTCTATACATGTAATACAGTGAAGGTAAATTGATGATGGTAATTATAAATGCAAGGAAAAAAATACAGAAAGCACTCAAAATAAAAACACAGATGTTGTGGCATAGAGAGAAAGAGACAGTGTATACGGTAACCTAATTTAAACAATCATCATCATAGGCTTCTCGGCCTTTTGGCTACGATCATGTGTAGTATATGTTCTTTTAGGGAATGGTGATACACACCTGACGATGATCACACAGTCCCGATGCAAGGGGACTGGGGCTGAGAGCGGATCAGTCGTTTGGTAGTTTGCTTTTCGTGCCCAGGTTCTTTCCTGGGTGACTTTTTCTTAAAAAGTACAATCATCATCATAGACTGTCAGGAAATTGTTTTTAAGTCTTTTTTTAAACAAACATAATGTAACAGCAGATTTAATGGTTTTATCCAATGAATTCCAAATTTTAACACCAGAGAATTAAATAGAAAATTGTCTTTTCTTTGTTCTGCCACAAAATCTGTTATTGTTATTAAGTACAAAAAGTACAAAATAGCTTTGCAAAGTTGATGGCAGACTATTCTGAAAAGCTCTATACATGAAAAGACTTGTATTGAAATCAATAAGATCCAAAAAACTTAAGTGCTCGTAACTTATGAAATAGTGGGGAAGTATGGTCCAAACATTTGGCCTTACAGACAATACGAATAACCTTTTTCTGTTTTAAAAATATTGGATGTACATTGGTTTTGTAAGTGTTACCCCATGCTTCCACACAATAATTCAGATAAGGAAGAAAAATAGCACAATATAAAGAATACAGAGCATGTGTATGAAGAACATGGCTAGCTTTGTAAATAGCACCAATACTTTTGGAAAGTTTACTTGAAATATGGGAAATGTGATCTTTCCAGGAGAGTTTACAGTCAAGGAACACACCAAGAAACTGGACACGGTTAACTTGGTCAATTTGTAAACCATCTGTAGTAATGTTGACATTTTTACATGTGGAATGGTTGGAGAAAATGATATCATTTGTTTTGTTTACATTCAATGATAATTTATTAAGGGCAAACTATCTGCTTAACTTCTTAAGTTCGGTACTGACCAAATTACATAATGTTTTGATATCACTATGACATTCAATATATTCGTAACATTGCAAATATCATTCAAGTACAAAATGAATAGTTTAGGTCCAAGGATTGATCCTTGCGGGACCCCACACAATACATTACATAAACCAGACTTTTTATTGTTAACTTGAACATACTGATTCCGGTTTGATAAATAGCTTGAGAGCCAATTTTGGACAATACCACGACAACCATAATGATTTCATTTTTTAAGTAAGATATTATGATCAATAGTATCGAATGTTTTTTTCAAATCTATAAATACCCCAACGGCTGCTTTCTTCTGGTCTAAAGAAGATGTAATTTTTTCAACAAGCTCAAGTATTGCCATATTAGCGGACCTACCGGACCTGAAACCATATTGGTTCTCAGAGAGAATATTATGCTTGGCAATGAAATGATCGAACCTTACATCAAAGAACTTTTCAAGAATTTTTGAAAACTGTGGAAGCAGTGAAATAGATTGGAATGACTTTAGCAACTTTCATTGCATCTGGAAAGATACCACTGGCAAAAGACCTATTGCAAATAAATGTTAAAGGTTCAACTACATATAATATAATGTCTTTTATAACTTACATACTCATGTTATTACAATCAACAGATGTCTTACTAGAAAAATTAGACACTATCTGCTAAACAGACCCATCTTTATGAGGGATTTCAGCTGCTAGGTTTGGTCCTATACTTTTGAAGAAATGATTGAACCTATCAGCAATGGCCTCACCTGTTACCTCTTTATCATTTTCAACAAAAGTATCAGGATAGCTGAAATTTCCACAATTTCTGTTAATAATACTGTTCAACACTCTGAGTAATACTCCCTTTTACAGAATCTAAAGACTGAATAACTTTTGTACCTCAGTTCAGACTCACTTGTTCTTTTCTTTAACAATCTGACATAAAGCACTTTTTTCTTCTTACAAGCATTTTTCAGCCCTTTGGTCATCCATGGCTTGTCCTTAAATTTCCTCTTGGCTGACACCAGCTTCATAGGACAAGTTTCATTGTAATAATATCAATAAAATTATTGTATGAAGAATTAACATTTTCCGCAGTGTAAACTTGTTACTAAGCTTGCTATAAAATGCATTCATATTTACATCACTTTGATTTCTTATGTAGATACAACCATTGTGACGAACGTGACTTTTTGTATCGTGTCTATGACTACAAATTGTAAAAATGGGGAGATGATCACTTACATCACAAACTAATATACCAGAATTATTGCTCAACCCCCAAGACATTTGTGTAAATGTTATCAATTAATGTAGCAGACTGACTAGTGATACGCGTAGGTTTGTCTATCAAAGGAAACATACTTAAACTAAAGAAGGTATTCCAAAAATCACGTGTATGATTACTGTGCTCACAGTTGAATAGATTTAGATTGAAATCTCCACACAGATAAACATTACATCTTTTATGTCTATACAGTTTCTCAAGGGTATCACACAATACTTCAACAGATGAATCAGGTTGTCTGTACATACAAGATATCAAAACAATCTTTTTGTTTGGCACAGAAACCTTAATTGTTATACACTCAAGTACATTAGTCATTGCAAAACCCATATCAGTCAAAACACTATATTTTAGGGTATTGCGAACATAAATCGCAACTCCGCCACCTCTTTTGTCTTTTCGATCTATATGGTGAAGACCATATCCAGTGAGTTGAAAAAGAGCAGTATTTCAGACATGACTCAACCAAGTCTCACTGATAGCTATAATATGAAAGTTAAAATGTAAGTTGTTTAAATAATCAACAAGGTAACAGAAATTTGCACCAAGACTTCTACAGTTAACATGCACGACGGACAGACCACAATCTTTTGCATCATCTTTAAAGAAGTTGTCAGTATAATAGCTACAGTTAACATTATTGAATGAATTAAATAGGTTATTATCAGCATCAATATCCTGCTCATAATCAAGAAATTTGTAATCTGTGTAGTTAAAAGGTTGGAAATTAAGATCAATTGATTTCCGTGGTTACTTAATATCGTGCATGTCGAAATTTGTGTTAGGTAAAAAGTCTTCAGCAGCTAACTCATTGACGGGAAAAATATTATTAGCCATAGGTGATTGTTACACAGCTTAACATATTGCTACATAAGTTTACACTTGCAAGAAGTATGAAATGTCTTACTCTGTCCCTGCACAGTAAAAAACGACTCATTTCTTGCATTTAGTTTTTCCTTAGTTCATATTTTTTTTTTAAACTGGGCACTTCAATGTTCCTTTACAGCTTTGCAAGGTCAGCAGATGAGTTGATTGATATTTTGGTTTCCTCTTCATTATCACTCTTTACCAGAGCTATCACTCGTCGTTCTACTGTCCAACAATTGCTTACTTTTACATGTCTGTGAGTCTCAGTTAGGAGCCGGTTGTTCATCATGGTTATATCTTCCTTTATTGTTATCCCAGAACCTTTCAAATTACGCCGAGCCTTGATAACTTCTCGTCTATGTTGGTACGACAGAAACTTTACTAGTATGGGTCGAGGATTTGTCCCGGGGGTAGATCTGCCCAGGCGGTGGCATCTATCGATAAAATCGCTGTTAAGTTCAAGTTTCAGCTTCTCCTTTGCCAATTTGACGAATACATCCATGGTATTTTCATTTGGGTCTTCTTTCATACCAAAGATACGAAGATTGTTACGTCTAGAATACTGTTCCATATCGGTGTTAATTTTCAGAAATTGTCCTTCCTCTTGTTTAGCCAGCCTTTCTTTTAGTTCGTAGTTATCCTTGTTGGAGTCATCAAGTTTCTTCTCTACCTCCAAAACTCTGGAATCTAACTTGTCAATCAGCTGATTTATGCTGTCCATCTTTTTTTCTAAAGCTTTCAATACACATTCTTCTAGTATCTAAAACCATCACTGGATAGCTCAGTAGTAACAATTGAGGCCTGACAAGAGGTCCCACTGGAGACCCATGTTGACCAGCGATGTGGCTGAACCAGTCCATTTTTATCTGCACAATAGTGTCATAGGTGAATAGCCATCTACCGTGTATCATTCGCATAAGTGACTCGTTGGTAACGTGGTCGCTCCAATTGACACCTAGCAACCATCTCCAGACGGTACGACCAAAAGCATTCCGTTTGGCTGCATCCGAATTCTTAATCGACTATGTAGTAGAGCCATAGGTCAACCTAGACATAGGGCTCTGGTGACCAGAAAGCTTAGTCGCAACGGAGAGGTGTAGGCTTCGGAGGTACATGCACTCGCAGAGTGTAGTCTTGGCTATGCCGATCCGCTTGCTGATTTCTGGAGTATCATCAGTGTTGTGGGTGATGGTGGAGCCGAGGTACATGAATGAGTTAATGTGGGGGATAATGGAGGTCCCCAGGTGGATGGTATCGGTGGAGTTCGGGTCCGTCTTGATGACAAGGTGAGCCGTTTTTCCCGGGTGAATCACAAGCTGATAGGGCTTGGACAAATCCGCTAACATGTTCAGAGCCGTTTCTGCTTCCGCAGCGGATAGCGCAAACAAGACAAGATCATCGGCGTATCTCAGTTCCTTCACTGTGCGGTCTCCTATGGTAGCACCAGGCAAACCAGCGGTCCTTGCATGCCATTCCCTCATATAAGGCATTCAGTGTAGAGAGAGAAGAGGATTGGAACAAATTTAAGATATTCACATTAGCAGCTTTCCAGAACTTTGGCTTGGTATATATGAACGAAAGTATATAGTGAAGCAACTATTCCCAACTATTGCGCCCATTATATAGGCAGTCCTCGATCGTTTCTTTACTCGCTTGACTCCGCTCTACACAACACATACATGTAATGTAACCTCTTGTACTGTGTATAGTATACAACACACTAAAACACTGCATTTGTAATTGTATACATGTAGCCGATGTACATATGTACGGGGTGTTTGTGTACATTCGGGGTTGCGATACTTTTAGTTTTATAATTCTAACTTCAAAATGTATTCAATCAATGAATCATGATAGGCCTAGTCGAATGTGCAGTGGCCATGAAGACGCGCGAGCGAGTGTGTGTCAGCCATTGAGTGTACACAAACATGGCATTTGACGATATCTGTGTCTTTTGTCTATACGTACGGAAACACAGATGTTTACCGGCACCATTAGAAGTTCTTGTACATGGTGACCTAGTAGGTCTGCATTAACCGTATATACGTATTCGTATTAGTTAGAGATCTCAAATACACTAATATAGGCCCTGCCGCCCTTACAGTGGCTCTTAATAACTGGAAGCCTCACATTGTATCTACATGTAGGCACACGTAGGCCTACACACTTCAACTTAGCCTGTATAAGGCATACACACGTATTTTTTACATGATGCGGCCCATGAGGATTGGTATGATCAACACTAACAGTGTCACATACATTCATAGATAAACGCAGACTACCATTCCGGTTTTGATCAGCCAATCAGAATCGAGCAAATAATTTCAGTGTCAGTTCAGTTTGGGGAAAAAATATGCGCGGCCGGGCGGGGACCGCTTTAACCACGCCCGTAGCCACTCTCGCAGCGTATGAGCGGTCCGGGTATAAACGGGTCACATGAGTTACACACGATACCCCCTTTACACTCGGCCAGGGTATGCCAAACCTGTAAATAGCGGCTACACCGCTTGTTCGGGCACAACCTACCCACACCTCCAACAAGTGCGAGGCTGGCCCGGATATGCAATGTGGGCCCTGTGCCCATTAGCCCACAAGGTAGAGGGGATATAGGACCTGAGTTCGATTCTAACTCGTCTAGTCCCGGTCTTGACACCTTTAAATTCAAGGAATTCCGGCTCCTCGTAGCCGATCACTTTCCCTAAACGCCCCAGTGTCCGCACAACAACCTGTTCAGACATGTCCAGAGGGAGATGGAGGACTGTCACCCACACCGAACTGTCATACGGTGTGACCTTCAGTCCCTCAACTCCCTCCAACACATGGACGCCTAGGACGCGGGCAGCCTTCGAGGTGAATCGAACATGAAAAACATTCATACCCCGGAGAGGTTTACGCTAAAGCGCGTCAACCTCTCCAGGGACCTTTAAACCAACAGAACGCAAAACTGAAAAAACTTGTCCGGGACGACCTTAGCCTCCCCCGAAAAACTCAGCAATATGACTTTGCTGTCACGGCGAGCCGCCATGACAGCTAGGGGTGTGGCAAGCCACGCACCTACGAAAAACAAAAACCACTCCAAAAAAAATAAAAAATAAAAAGTATTGAAAGGCCAACGTCAAAAACACAAAGTGTGTGGTGAACGAAAAGTGGAGAGCAGCCGAAAACACGTCCGCACTCCACTGAGGACGACTTGGGTCACATGATAATGAACCTGATCTTGGAGTTTTTCTGGCCTTTTATATAGCACTTGACATCCAACTTAAGTACCGGTTAATGTCTTCATGAACGCTGACGGTCCAAGTGGCGTTTCGAAGAGATACATTAAAGACACCATTCATGTCAGTTTTGATATCCTCCCAATTTCTGTACCCAGAGATATCAATAACAAAGATGCATTTTCTCGTACCTTTAAAGAGGCCATGACACGAAAAATCCAACTCATCGAGAGTAACTTCCTCTGAATCTATGAGAAAATCTATGTTCAAAACTATCCTCAACACCTTGAAAACCTCAAGGACTAATTAGTAATTAACGTTTTAATATTCGCATCCGAAAATAGATATCTGAGAATGCGATTTCACAACAAGACAATGATGACGTCATGTTAGGAACACACGTGCAAAGCTCAGGCATGTATCGGATGCGCGACGATCATACCGTTCCATATACAGTACACGCACATTTACACTGAGAGAACAACCACTGTATTACGCTATATCGTTAGAAATTTCAAGTTTGTTTTACAACTGTTGTAAACTATCCGAGAGAAATGCCGGTCCGTTGTGTTGTTGGGGCTGCATAAATATCATTACCCATGCAATTAGCCTTCATCCATGGCTGAAGGACGAAAAAAACACGGCGATTATGACCAAGTTAGTGCACAACACCAGCGCCGATTTCACTGGGCCTAGCCAGTATGCAGCTCCGAATGAAGCGAACACTTCACGGAAGCATACTACGATCCCTCCTTTTTGTTATGAAATAAAACAAATGGACTTTAACGGTTCGACATAAAAGAGTCATTCTTCTGTCAAGTAATCCACAAAAAACTACTCTGAAGACCAGATCGGGGAACAGGAAACCTCCAATGGGGCAAGTGGCGATCCTTAGCAGGTAGCGCGCCGAGCACTAGTAGTACTATAGTATTAACGTTACTACACTGAAGTCGCAATAGACGAAGAGATTATACTGTATCATCTAAATTAACACCCCCTTCATTGCTCTATTGTATACTAATAAGCTATGAGGTTAGCTTCAGAAGCGATGGGTTACATCTTCTTGTGAACAAATCTCAGTGCCCCAATTTATTTCTGGAATATGCTGGATCAGTTATTTATAGCAATAATTTCTTATTCCTATTCCAGGAAAACCATTTATTATGTTGTGGAGGGAGTGGGGGTAATGGGGATGGGTCAAAATAGGTAGGTAAAAAGATTTTATTCCAAAGGTTGTTTAATTAAATCTCAAAGCGATTTATTTTAAAGTCACAGAGCCAAAAATTCACACAACATAGTTCAAGTGTTAAATCATTGAACAAAATTTATTCAATATCAGTTCTAGACAGTCATTCTGGACAATCTGAACTAACATTAACAACAATCATTGTATTATATGACATAAAAGTAAAACTGTACTTTCCATAAACATTATCATTCTTAAATTACACTAATGTAATTTGTGACATCAAAGGAGGTTAAAAGAAAACAACTTACATGAATTTTTTTGCTTTAAGCCTACAAAGCAGTTGCATGTCCATCGCTATCAATCGTTGTTGTGACAAATTAATTAGAATAATCCAGAGCAAATACAATACAGGGTTATTTAAACCAAGAAACACTGCACGATGCAACTCACATGCAAAAATGTTACCCACGCACGACGACACGTACAACACTGATGGGCAATGTGAAACACAGCATCACACGCATTAAAACAATCGAAGACCATTAACAGGGTGTACTGCTGAGTTTTTGAAGAAAGACTACAAAACAAACCAACTGCTGCTGAAGAAACAGTCTAAACATTCAAGAGTTCTGCTGCCTCCATTGGTCTTTATTATGACTTTTCTGTCAAATATCATTGGTGATATGGATATTTTGGCTTCCAGATTAAAGGTACGAATCAAACGAGGTAAATGCCCCTAAAAAGGTCAATGCCCGTTCCCTTATGCACATATTATATGACATCACGATCACGCCAATACTTGTGTCCAAATGCTTCAAAACATGCCTTTTCTTTTATTGTTGATGTTGGGTCTGGAAAATAACCTTTTCATCCTGAATTAAAAGTCTTGAATTTCAATATATCAACACTGAGGGAACCCTGACGGATTGATAATCCAACACAATCGTAGTTTAGAAAGGCTTCCTATACAATGAGTTTTCTCCTGGCAACTTGAATCCAGTGTAATGACCATTGGCTGGAAAATCACTTCTGATCCTTTGGACTGCACATGATGGTAGCACAACCCTGACGTGTCTTGCTAGGAACCCCAAGTATCATTGAACCTGTTGACCGTAGGCTATGTATCTGTACTGCCTGGGAAAAAATTTATGAAAGTTCAAAATGTATTAATGTTGGCCATGATGTCCACAATAACAAGCAGGCACACAATGTACAGTTATGGTTACATTTGTTGTGATTTTACACCTTCCATGTATCATGAAACATTCTTTTGTTTCAGAAAATTGATTTGCAAAACTCCAGGCCAAAGTACTAGCCAAGTAATAATGAGTATGAAATAACACATATGCCTACCTAGCATGGCTGCATAATGCAACTTACATCCCCGAGCCAAACTTTCAGTATGCAACCAACCCTACTAGTACTACACACTCTACATATGGGTTGTAAGTTACCGTAACACAACGCACAATACGGTTTAGGGTGTTCCGCGAATTCCAAAAACACATGCACAAAATGGACTGGATTTTGTTTTTAAATGCTTCGTTAATAAATTCTTACCACGTTATATGTTTCTTGCAATGGTTTCGAACGGATTTCTTCTTCGATATGTTGTGGAGCTTCAATTTCGGCTCGTTTAACAGGCTCGAACTGATACGGTTCTAACACCTCCGCTCCACCCTCAGCGTTCGGTTCAATATTGGAATGATCATCGCCTTCACTCTCTGCTTCGAATATGAGAAAGGGCACTCTAATTATAGCCCAATTTCACTGCCTAGTGAAGAACCATTATCACTTTGAACTTCGGTTGCCGCATTTGGCTCTGGATCCGCCATTTCACAGGAAATTTTGATTTGATATCGCACTTGTGATCGGTGTTTTGTTTAGTAACTACTAGTGGTATGTGTACTTGTCTACTGTGTACGTGAATGGTACCGTAGCAGCGACAACAAATATGTGTTCAAAACGTGACGTCACATGACGTCATGCGAATCGGAAAATTTTCGAGTAAACAAAGTTTCAAACGCCGAAAAGGGTAAATTCATTCTCAATTTTCGACTTGAAAAATCAAGTTTTAAACTGGCAGATTGGTTGATACATGTTTTAGAGAACATTCTTTGATGGATCCCAAAAATATAGGACTTTGAAATTTTCGTGTCATGGCCACTTTAATGGGTGCGTAGATCACAACTGCCAGTTTCGGAATATCACATTTGTCTTTCCAAAACAAACATCAATGAGCTGGGCTGTTTCTCTTGTGAATGAATGAATCTTGTTAATGAATCAATGTACCTATTTTACCTACACATATATACATAGGAAGACGGTTTAAGTTGTTATCCAGGGACTTTTAAGCAGAGTTGAGGTCTTAGGTACGCCATGGACAACTAATAAGTGAGGCTGGTTTTTTGGCTGTATTTACCGGCGTTTGTCCAATGACACGATTATGCATCAGTTCTGCGTTACTCAAAGATTCAACCTAGAAAGAAGATAATTTAACAAAGATGAAAAATGCCGACTTGATCTACGTTACGACTAAACCTCAATATTAAAAAAAGGCCTACAAGATTTGGAAATTGCTCGCTTTAAATAGAGTGGAGTGGAGTGGATACATATATAAATGTCAATCACATGTTGCCGTACACCATGTTCATCGGTGACATTACCCCTCCACAAGTGACAAATTTGTTGTAAAATATACAATGATACTTACACTAATACCACTTCCTCGTGTGCCTTTTGGACTTTTTCTTCTAAATTTACCTGAATGCCGCTGATGTTAACATTCGCATTAATGTCATCATTCGACAGGTTGGCGTTCACTTCGGCGAAAATGACGTGATGGTTTCATGAATCACTGGTTTCAGCGTCATTGCATATATATTAACATCGTTAAAGATTAACATCGTTATGTACGTCTGAAATAAAATACATTAAAAAAACATAGAAAATATACAATCTTTATTCATCTACAGCGTTGAAGAATTTGGAACGGAAGAAATGTATTCCGATCGTTAGACTCCCACTAGACTATTGAGGAACTCGAACAAGTTTCCGAATACAACCGGTATATATTAAATTAACTCGTATTTAGGACATAAGTCTTAAGATGGATTTCATTGTGTGAAGAGAACTTGTTTCATTAAAACTATTCTAAGATCGAAAATTAAGGCTTCAAGGAATATATTAACCACGAGGAACTGTCTCCCTGAACCACAGGTGACATGACTTACAACCAACAGATATGTCAGGAGATCTCATATTTGTCAAAGGAAGTATTTGAGATTAAACATGTGAGTAATTTTGGATTATATTATTTTCAAATGTCTTAAAAAATGTAAATAATTTGTAAAGATATATATTCACACATGTTCGGGATGTAAGATCACACCCTGAGTTAGTCTTTCTACAGCAGTCTTTTTCAAAGAAATTTTTATATCTTCAAAGTGTCATATCTCCTTAACAGAGCATGCTATCATGGTATTTTTTTTCACTGTTCAAGGCACCTGAAGCAATTCTTCAACAATATAATTCGTCAACAGTCGATGAACATCCTTTGCAGAATGTCTGTCTTGAGGGCTGAATTGTGTCGCTTTAGCAAATGCGTAGTAAATGTCCAACAAGGCGTGTCGTCTATCATGCTTCCCTGAAACTGTTGGCAGGATTTCTCTAGCTAACCTGTCTTGGATAAAATCCTTAGCTCTAGTCGCGCAAACCTCCCCTGATTCAAATCAAGTTGGTATGGATAAGAAATGTCTGGATTAAGTATATTGAAGAGTCACCCCCACTCCCCAAAATATCTGATACAAATATCTCAGGAGCCATGTATGGAAACGTACCGCGAAGGTTCGACATCTTTGATTGAAGTATGGTTTCCTTTGTACCATGTTCGATGTGCTTTCTCCAAAGTCGGTTACTCTGCACACGACTGGTTTTCTTCTGTGTGCCTTTTACGTGCTAACAAATCGGACATGGACCAAAGGTCAACAAAACCAAAAATAGTCCCAGTCTGTAAAACAACAACGAAAACCCCACTGAAACACACAAACAAATCTCTCACTAACGCAGCGTTTAACGTCACGCGAAAAGGACACGGACCCAAAGGCCAACAGAAGCCAAAAACAACTACAAACCGGCCCCAAAAAGCCAACCCCAAACCACAAACATAAAAAATAAAAGCTACCCATATTATGTAACGACCACACAGGTTTGTGTATTCATATGTAGAACTGTGTGCTCTTTATGGCTTGCTGGGTTTGATCCACCAGATTCCTAGTCTCAATACAAGAAAAAAGGGAAAATGCAGCAAAGACCACATTGGTCTTCCGATGTTAGTATTTTGCCTAAAAGGCATACAATTATCGGTACAGTAAATTTGCAGTTTCTTCATCACTGCTTGTCACAACTCGTTACATCTAGTATGTTGTGCATGGGTCCCATGGCAGATCCATAATAAAGTTGCTCATGGGAACCACAATGAAGTTTGCGTTCTGGTTATTAATTGGAGTCAAGCAAATTGAAAACATGGTTACCTCAATTCCACAAAAACAGGTACTTGCAGAATCTCATGCAGAAGGATCTCTTGCAGAAGGACACGGACCCAAAGTTACCTTGAAAGGTTAATTCGCTAATTAGTTTATTGAGGACGTGTTTACAAGATGGCTGCCAGTACAAAAGAGATCTGTTCTTTTTCCAATCAAGTTCAAGTGGTGGCGCTGTGCCACAACCACAACACGTGTATGTCAAAAAATCATATTGTGATTTGTCCCTTTTTTAGACTACTTTGTAATTATGATGATATTATACATGAGTTTATGGGGAGATGACTGCAAACTGTCAATAAACACATTTGCATGTAATAAGTCACACCATAGACATGTGGCAATGAATAATTTCTAAAACACATACACTGCTTGTTTCACTTAACTATTCAACTAAAACTTTACACTCTGAGAAATAAGGGTTCATGAAGGTTTTTCAAAGAACCTCAGGGTTCTTGTCAGAACTTTTAGGGTATTAGTAAGTAAGTAAGTAAAACTTTATTTCATCCCAGAAGGGAAAATACAAGCTCGCATATGTACAAATACAAGATGATATGACAAAAGTAACACCCGAATAGATATGTACAAATAAGACAAATACAAGATGATAAAGAGTAAAAAGACATAAGAATGGCAAACATAAGAGTATCAGAGAATTAAAGTATAAAAGTATAAAGGCGTGATGATAAACAAATGTAACACCCGTATGGATGGCAAGAACGGGAAGGTAAAGCAGGCAACTAACGATTGAAACGAAAATTAAAGAGCTTAATGCACTGAGGGATAAAGGAAGATTTGTGACGATTTGTTATTGCACTCGGAAGCCTCATCCGCCCACTGCGAGATATTATTGCACTGTTGAGATCAGGAAACAATGGGTGATTCTCGTCGGCAAGGATGGCGTCGAGCTTAGACTCTATAACATTATGATACATACTCTCCATTGAGAGCTGGTCCCCACCCAGAATACGGTTAGCCTGTCTGATAACAGAATCAATGCGACTCTTATCATAAGCAGTCGAGTTATAAAATATAGTGAGGATACGAATGTCAATGTCAAATTTGATTAATTTCTTCCAGATATTCCCTGTCATCATCCTTTTTAATCAAACCCACTAAGGCTGTATCATCTGCAAATTTAATTAAATGGCAACTGTCAGACGAGGATCTCACATCCGACGTGTACAGAGTGAATAAAAATGGGGCTAGAACGGTTCCTTGTGGAGCACCAGTATTTGAGTATTGGACATCTGACATACAGTTGGATGAGCTAATGTGAACATATTGAAAACGATTGGTAAGATAGTTGAGTATCCAAAAAATTAGATCATGTGAAATATTCATATTTAACATCTTGTTGGCCAAAACATGAGGTTGAATTGTGTTAAACGCAGATGAAAAATCAAAGAACATAATTCTGGCAGAATGACCAGATTTAGAATCTTCAAGGTGGGAATACAATTTCTCCAAGCAATTTAAGACCGGGTCCTCTGTATTGCGATGGGCCCTATAAGCATATTGTTGAGGGTCGAGGTAGTCATCGACTAACGGCTTTATGTGCCGCAGTACAATTCGTTCACACGACTTCATCAGGACAGAAGTAAGGGCCACAGGCCGAAGGTCATTCATGCAGGATATGACAGCCTTTTTGGCTACTGGAATAATACAAGAGCGTTTCCATGATACGGGTATTGTTTTTGTACAGAATGAAAGATTAAAAATGTGAGTAAAAATGTCGGCAAGTTGATTGGCACAGGTTTTCAATACCCGTGGTTTCAGTTGGTCTGGGCCGGCAGCTTTAAATGCATTTAAACGAGAAAATTCCCGATAAACTTCGCCCCTGGCTACACATAAAAAGGGATTCCCCCCAGCACAGTCCGTCTAATGACTCTCTGAGAAGATCAGCCTGTGTAGAAAAGTCATGACAATCAAATCTGTTGTAAAAGTCATTCAATGCGTTAGCGTAATCAATAGAGGTATCAGGCAAATAAGATTTATGATTGTTAACCATGTACCCACTCATCAAACGGATTCCCTCCCAGACTTCTTTCATATTATTATCAGTAAATCGGTTTTCAATCTTACGCTTGTAAATAGCTTTCTCCTTTCTAATACAGTCTTTCAGTTCTTTCTGGACTGCTTTCAGTTCAGCTCTGTCCCCTCTGCCAAAGATGCCTTTCTTCCTGTTGATCACTGATTTGACTGTGCTGGTAATCCACGGTTTATTGTTAGGATACACCTTCACTTGCTTTGTAGGGACCGAGCAGTCTACGCAGAAGTTCACGTACCCGGTAATCGCATCTGTTAGTTCATCGATGTCACTTGATGAACGGATAAACATGTCCCAATCTGTCGTATCCAGGGTCCATTGTAGCTGGTCGAGTGACTCCTGGCTCCACTGTTGGACTGTAATCACAGTGGGCTTCTGCCTTAGGACGCTTGGTCGATACCGGGGATAAAGGATTACCAGGTTATGATCCGATTCTCCAACGACGATAAATGCATAGGGGTGGGCAATCTCCAAGTCCTGTATGACCGTGCTTAGATCCTTTGCAGCCTCTCTGGCAACATTCCGATTGGGTATATAAACAGTCCAGATTACGATCACCCCTCAGTAGTAATGTTATCGTTAAGCCATGTCTCAGTAAATGACATGAGACTGATATCTCTGAATTCCTGGAAGTAACGTGCATTGGCCTGTAGTTCGTCGATTTTATTGTTTAGCGATCGAACATTCCCCATGATGATAGATGGTAAAAATGGTTTACCCTTGCAACGTTTCTGTCTTTTCTTGACTCCTCCCGCCTTGCCCCCGTCGTCGTTTCCGCATTTCTTTCGTTAGTGGGTGCATCCAGTTGTGTGTTGGCTGATCGCGCCTAGGCTGTAGGCTACGTAGTGTGTCCGAGTCATAACGGATCGGTGAGTTCAGTCGATCGAAAACCCTCATGATTCTGACATAATCCGAGCCGTGGAAATACAAATAGCACTACCACCCAGGTAAAATACTTCCTTATATCCATGATAATTCACGAGCAAAGACAGACAGACATCGGACAATAGTGAAATACAAGAAATTAGGATGATGAAATTGCGAGCCGTGTCGCCACAAGTGCAGCGCCACCATATTTCACCATGTGGAAGGGTTCTTCACAACGTGTAGGGTTTTACACCACAAAAAAAGTTCTTTAAATCACCTTCAATATATAAAACATATTTATAAGGTTATTTATAGGCCTATATTAATTTATAATGGCGTATTAAATAAACAATTAATATTTAGTGTAAGTTGAATGCAATAAACATATAAAATTCACTTGAAAAACTAGAACAACTGAATTTGCATGCAAATACATGTTATTGTAGTGCACAGTGAAGATACATTGAAATGAATTTTAACTTGTAATTTTTGCTGGCTTAAATTTATTGGACAAGAATGAAAGTAGGTTTTCTGATAGCAAGCCAATACCAGAAATGCAAAGATGCGTCGTGTTCCCTTGCCAATTTTTTTTTGGCAAATATTTCATGAACCATTCACAGAGTACAACTTGATCAACTCTGACAAAACTCTTGGGATAAATTTACTTGCAATGCAAAGGGATATTTCAATTAGTTCACAACAATGAAATTCTGTTATGAAGTTCACATTACAAGGTTATGGCCATTAGGCCTACAAGGTTTTCACTATTTAACCCTTCTTGATACCCAATACAATCAATATAGTCCATCTACTCAAAAGGCCCAACCCTTACATCATGTATAGAATCAATTCAAGCAGACATTATGAAGCTATGGGCATTACAGTTTTCACTAACAACATCAATTGGAACCATCTAGTCAATATACCCAACGTACATACTAAGTATGAAAACAATCCAAGTTATTTTGACTAAGTTCTCGATGTTACAAGGTTTTGACTTTGACCTTTGATCTCTTAACTATGAAAACAATTCAAGCTACTTCGGGTAAGTTATCACTCTTACAAGGGTTTCACTATATGACCTCTTTTGACCTTAAACACAATCAATCTTTAGCGTAGTGAGGGTTTGTGGCGCCCGGGGCAAGAAACCAAATTGGCACCCGTTCTAATATTGGCGCCCCTTCTAATTGTTTTGCTCGAAAATTTGCGCCCGTTATGGCAAAAAACCCACATTTTTGGTGCAGGAGAAACTGAAAACCTTTTTTTGCTTTTCGCCCTGCAGAAACTGCAGACATTTGGGGAAACTCCCCCATAGCTACGCTACTGCAATCAATAGGAATCATCTGCTCAATATGCCCAACCTACATTCCAACTATGAAAACAATCCAAGTTGGGAGTGCCAAGATATCGCTGCTACAAGGGGGTGTCACACACACATCAACAAGGGCAAGAGGAAGTTTGGGCTACTTCAAAGAATGCATACATTTGAAATGTGGTTTTCAGTTGGTTGATTTCTTGAGTGCTGGTTCGATTTAGATTTGGATGAGGTTTTACAGTCCAGTTTCTAATTCATTGGTTTCAGTTGAGGCAGCGACAGCCTTTTTTCCAGTTGTCGTTTACTGGCTTGTTTTCCCTACTCGATTGCTTATGCCGAGCACCAAGTACAATGGAAGTAGGTTCTATTTTTAATGTCTTTGGTAAGACACGAACAGGATTGGAATCCCTGGTTGGAAACATTTCAGTGTTTGATATTTTGCAGATCAAATATTGCAGTACAGGTAGCCCAAACACATGAACTCTACAAACATAAAGGTAGGAGAATGGCATGTACTGTTACTTCATGTACAATTTGTTACTCAAATTGACAAATTCCCAAAAAGAGAAGTATGGAGTGACACGTGATATGAGATTCAAATTAAATTTTGAATATGGTTTTTAGTAGGCTCATAAATTGAATATTTCTGGATGCATTGCATTATTGCAAAATTGATCACATCACTTTTAATGAGGTTTGCTGCTGAGGTTCCCCGTGACAAGTATTTACATTCCATAAGTTTCTCAGTTGGTATATGGTTGGCATAAGTCATTTACCGGTCCACACCAAAGCATAAATTGACAGTGAATTGTTTTCCAAAAGTCTTTATTTCTCAGGTAGAGTAGCAAGTGTTTTTGTTAGCAAAGAACTATGAAATACTAAGAAAACAAGAAAACCAAAGATAAAATACAAGGTTGAATGAAGATGGCATAAGATCCCTTACTGTTTGATAAGGAAGTATCATAAACAAGGATACATCATGACTGTTTGGAGTTGATTAAATTTACAAAGTAAATTTCTATATTGCAAAATCTTTATTGTTTGATTTCTTCTGGTCTACAATGATCTTTAGTCTCTTAAAATACCAATATAGTGCATAGCCTATAGCTCTCAGGCTCAATGTTCACATTAACTGTAAAGAATCCAAACTAACATTGCCCATTTACTGATATTGCAGGGTGTTTTCTATTTAACTAGTCTCTCCCCCTCCAAAAAAGAAAAAAAGACTTGTCATTTCTGATGAACATCTATTCAATTGTCCTAACCTGTATTACACATTTGAAATGAATCTGAGCTAGCATTGGTAAGTTATAGGTTTCACTCTTTGCAAATGACCTCTGTCTTGTTGATTAATAGGTAGGTAGATGAGGTTTTGCGGTCCAGGTTTTAACTCGGTTTAAGTTGGGCCAGTGTTGATTAATAGGATTCATTAACCCAATATACATACCAATTGTGAAAACAATCTTAGTTTTAACTAAATGACCCATGTTGACCCCACTTATCTAGAATATGATATTGACATCCTTGATCTAATATGATTATTAGGTAATTATAATGTACCTGGTAGGACTAACCAACCTACCAATTATGAATTGTCCAAAGTTATCAAAAGTGTTGATCTGAAAATGACCTCCTATACAATTAATAAGGTTCATTTAAATTACTCCATAGTGCCAAATAAAAAGACAATCTGTATTACTATTGGTGAGGTTTTGCTGTTAAAGGGCAGGTGTGAACCACCCACACATGTACACACATGGTTGCATAGATTCGTTCAGCAAAGGAATAAAACATGTTTATTAGTGGGTCTACCTATACTTCATGACATAATGCACTTTTAGTCATCTCTATTAGTGCAGGTGTGAAGAAAATTAGGCTCCTGGGTGCAATATTATCACCTTTTAAAAGATTTTACATTCAGCCCTGCCTACTCAACATTCAATAATCCTTATGAAATTACCATCAAAATCAAACGTACATATCTAGTGCCATGTTAATGTAACTAACTTTTTTCCATTTTAGATATGAGCAGGTTGGCACACACTTAGGGGTACATAACAAAGGTGAGCCAGATCAGTTTTGTAATATATTTATAAAGCTTACAAAAAAAAACACACTGAATTTATATCAGGAAGGCACTGGAAGCTGCTGAGGAAAGAGTTTGCCAAATCTGAAAAGAATTTTTGAACTTAGCTAGCCTGAAAAGTGTGTATTCACTATTGATACAATACCTTTGATATACTATCCTTATGTAGTTTTAGTTTTGAAAATATGATTAAATGAAATGTGTACTGCTGTACTAAACAAGTGATCACACTAGCAATGATGATAACAGATGGATAAGGCAGGAACAGTCAAATACTTAACACTATGTAGAAAACAAATTAAATAACTTCATCATGTCATCCATACTTCACAATACCAGAATACAGCACCCTTTCCTCGGTAAAAAAGTATAACATAATAAATATGGAAATACAAGTCTCTGGTGTAACAAAATAAATGCCAAACATCGCATGAAATATAAAGGAAGGCACACTAAACAAAAGGAACATGGTATTTTGTCACTTACTTATGAAGCAACCTATAAAGTCTCTTATACTGTATGAAATCACTTACTACTTTTATTATGAAGATCACCTATGATTATTTTTTTATATCAGCCTCAGATGTAAAGGTTACACAAAGATAATTGAAGAGTGCACTTTTGTACATAATAATTATTACAAGTTACATATCTGCTAGTTACAAAAGTAATGTCATGTGTGGCAAAGTTCTTTTCTCCAATACTGTAATCCTGAAATTGATTTCTTTGTATCCTGCTCTTTTTTAATGTTGGTTTTGCTAAAGGTATAGATGTCCATGGTGAAAGGCAACTTTTTTTTACTGTTACACTCCAAAAGCATAAAAGAAATATCTTTATATATCAACACATATATCAACACATTTCCTGGTTATTTTTTATCACAAAATTATTTTGAAATTTGTCTTTTACTGTTTAATTTGACCTGAAAAAGGTCAACATAACTGCAGATGAAAGTCAAATTTCAAACATTTCTCTGGTCCAAATGACCAGGAGATGTGTTGCGCAATGTGATCTAAATCCTGGTTAAATAATTACACAATTGTGCTTTTAGAGTGTATGAAGTGAACTATCAACAGTGTGATATTCTATATGTTACACATTATTAAACATGTCATTAATCACGATACAGGTAATATCATTGTTGCCAAGATTTTGGGCATGATTTGGTTAAATTTTTTTAGGTAATCAATATAAATCATGAAATGTAATGTTCATGGTAAGTCAAAAGTTCCTGTTAGGGATTTGCTCATCCTACTCAGAATCACTATCCAAGTTGGTGACATTTTGAATCACACAGGTGATTACTTCGTTGTCCTTGACAGTCATTTGAGCAGTGAAGGGCAAAACAGTTGAAAGAACTGCTTGCCAGTCATCCTCGTCAGTGTTAAGCGTTGTCTTTAGTATGTTGACATTTATAGTGACTGTCTCATCATCTGCAAGTAACAGCTGAATGCTGTTCTCTTCCTCGTTGTATGCAACTACTTCTTTAGTTAGTGTTTCAGTAGGTGGCTCAGTTTTCTGTTGCATGAAAGGGAAAGATAATGATAGTTCCATTAAAGGAAGCATGAAATATGACAACAAATATGGATATTAATCGTGTTTACAAAACTTCCATGGCAAGTTTTGATGTTGGTGACAGGTGCATAGCCACGAATTTGCTAAGGGAGAGGCAAAGCCTGTAAGCAAAGTATCTAGGCACAGCACCACGATAGGTTGATGAGGATTGTAAAAGAAAACTTTGGCTGAAAATGTCTCCTACATTGCTGGAATTGGCACCTCCTAGGCCTTAAAACTGCATGTAAACATTTTCTGTTTTGAAATAGGTTCTAAAAATTGAGTAATGTCACATATGCAGGACGAGTGAGTGTGGGACAAATGACCGAAATACGGGCCGATCCCGTAAAATACTGGTCACTGAGGCTCTAGCATCTAAGCAAGGTCTAACTTTATTAGAGATGATACAGGCTAATCCTAGGATACAATGTGTAGCAACTGTAGTTAGTGGTCGAAAGATTGACTTCAATAATTTTAACCATTGAAAACAAAACAAGTAGTTCAAAGATTAAAACAATCTCTATTGTAGTTTTTCGTTCTGTTTATACACATGCCTGAAAGGAGTGTAGCACTGTAGGCTGCTGTATTAGTTGTATTTTTAAATTCTAAGAGAATGTGCAACTTTATCCAAGCAATTAAATATAGGCTGTAGAACTTCACACATAAAAATAGGGGAATTGCTAGTGTTATATAAATATTAGAAAAAAATGGTCAAGAGAGAGGTGTTGCTTTGTTCACCACCTCTTTGTCTACATGTCTGGGTTGGTGATGTTTCATCTGAATGTATTGATATTGAAATTTGATTTTTGCCGAAAATACCCAGAAACCTAAAATATCAATACATATATGCACATGATTGTATGGAATACAATTTTAGTAACCATTGGACATGTTAAACATGAACTGTACAGAGTTTTGTATTCATGCTAAATGAGATTTTTTTATGAATAATAAAAATGTTTTAGATTTGATTTTACAGAAACTTTTTGCAAATGGGTTCAATTGTGTTCTCAAATTTATTATGAATTCCAATTTATAGTGTTGACACTAATGTGATTTATTTAATAAATTTCTGCAATGATTTCAAAATTATATGTTTCTGATATTTCGTTGGTCCTCAAAATAGTATAGTGCTTTTGTTTGGTGTGCTTGAACATCAAACCCAATACAAATGCCTCTATAAAGCTAGACAATTGCAGGTGTCAATTGGAGCTTATGTGAACTCACATGAGCACTAACTTCGTAATTTTATAACAGTAAAAGTGACTGTTTCCTGTCCTGTGTGTAGAATGGGAATGAGACTAAATTGCTTGATTCACATCAACTTTTCTTTTAAATAAAAGTAGAGTAAAATATATAATACCTTGATAACTGTTCTACTAGTGGTAGAAAGTTGGTTTTCACCCTTGTAGCTTTGGACAACTACATTTTGCACCGAGATGAAATCTCCCGACTGTACTGGTGTTGCTGAATCTTTTCTCCACAGTGCAATCTTAACTTTGGATTCCCTATCCTTGAGTACAATAGTCCGCACTGGAACCTGTTCTCCTCGCACATTTACTTGTTTAGGTACCTCATCCTGTTTGTAGGAAAGATTTTAAAAACATTTTAACGAAGCCAAAAATGCAAAAACTTGTGATTCCTGACCTATTGAATCCCATCATAATTTTTTGGGTTCTTTGCCAAAGTCTCAAGGAACCTACAATCATGATGGTGACGTGTATGCATTTGCGTATGTGTGTGACATTATCCCTTAATTTGGCAAACTCAATAGTGTCAACTTCACTGAATCTGAATCTTGGTATGTAGATTCCCATAATAAGTGGATGAACCCTATTAATTGTAGTGAAGGTGAAAGGTTATATGAGGTCAACAGATCAAACATTGAAAACATTGTAATGAGTGTTAATTGACAATGCAAATTCAGGATACTTTTATGTGGTAGGAGTGGAATTTTTAAGCGTTGCTTTCAAGGTCGAACATTTTTTCAAGTCAATAGGGGAAAAGAACTGAAAACCTTGTAATAACTTGGTAGTGGCAACTTTGATGAATACCAAACTTGATATCAATTTGGGATTTTCAAGAAAAAGACAAGGAACCATGAAATGATGTCCACAACTCGACCTCTATGAACAACATTTTACATCTAACACAATCAATATGCTACATCTACTCAATAAAGCCAAATAAAAAAGGCAAAGTTTTATGAAAAGAATCTGAGCTTAATGATCTCAGATGATGTCTAATGTCAACTTTCTGTATAAAGTTCATCTCCCAATGGGTAATGCCATGAGATTGGGGCATAAAGTGTGAAATAAGTGTCAAATTTTAAAAATATGTACATTGCTCTAAATTAGGTCAAGTGACACCTTAAGAAGATCTGTTTTGTTTTAAGATAGCTGTTTCCACAAATAACATTACAAAATTCATACACAAATGGTATTCACAAAATACCGATACAATACAGATACTGTGTCCTCATATCCGATGATCCCAATAATTTAATAAACAAGAGCCGAGGGCTACGTGATTCCTTGCGATCTAACTTTAAGCCTTTCCAGAATTTAATGCATGATTCTCTGTTGGCAAATACTGTGCAATCAATTCGTAAGACTTCTTGACAATATCACCATGTTAATCAATGGCATGAACCATCTCCTACTGAATCCATCAAAGTAAACTTGAAGAAAATCGGACTTACGATTAAATAAATATTAGCATTTGAAGGATTTTACATAAAGCCCCGCCCACTCATTAATATGCATGACATTATCACCAAAAACAATAGGCTGCTGGTAGTCTAAGTCCCATGACCAATCCATATACCAAGTATGAGGTCAATCAGAGTTAACCTCCTTGAGATATCATGATTACGAGCTAATACTAACAAAATCGTTGTTAGTCCCACCCACTGATGAATATTACTGAGATCAAATTATATGGATATCTACCATCCCCTACTGACTCCATCACAGCAAGTTTGAAGAAAATCGGACTTACGGTGGCCGAGATACTAACATTTGAAGCATTTTACATTAAGCCCCTCCCACTCATTAATATGCATGACAACATCACACCAAAAACAATAGGCTCGGAGTTCTCACCATGATGGATCTACATACCAAGAATGAGCTCAATAACAGTTAACCTTCTTGAGATATTGCAATTACATGCTAATACTAACAAAATCGCTGTTAGCCCCGCCCACTCATGAATATTAATGAGATGAAGTTACATATAGTACATGGATATGAACTATCCCCTACTGCCTCCATCACAGCAAGTTTGAAGAAAATCGGACTTACGGTTGCAGAGATTGACATTTGAAGAATTTTACAATAAGCCCCGCCCACTCATTAATATGCATGACATCATCACCAAAAACAATAGGCTCTGAGTTCTCACCATGGCGGATCTACATACCAAGTATAAGGTTCATTGGAGTTACGGATCTTGAGATATCGCGATTACGAACGGGCGTCACATACACACAGATACACACAGACATGCATGACTGTATAGATTCCTTTTGCCTCTGGCAAGGAATCCAAAATGGTTGTAACCAGCTTCGCAAAGTGGATTGATGACTCGGGCCATGGGAGCAGAAACTGACCTTTTACAGGAACTGGACACTGGTGACCTATAGTGACCTCTACTTAATTGTAGATCATTTATATCTTAACAGGTATACTAATTATTGCACCATGTTTGGTTAAAATTTGTTGATCTCTGATTATGGGAGCAAACTGTTTAGATTGTATGATTATGAGTTCAAATCTAGGTTGTGCAGTTCTTTCTGTTTTATCATTGAGCAAGGTACATTATGGCTCATGTGTTGTGTTCAGTTATTGTAATGACATTCTTTATGTATTTATGATATGTATTCTTGAAGTACGCCCTCTCCAAGATGGCAGTGCTACGCACTTACGAGTAAGAAATAAACAGGCAATCAATCTTCATGAATCAAGAACATCGTGTCTTTATTTATAACAACTAAACACTATATTTGGCGACGAGGAGAAAATTTTACAACTTGGACGTGTTTTTACAATCATGGCTACCTCGGAACTACTCCCTCCGCCCGTTTTTCTATCAAGCCCTGGAGAGCCGCCTACACTGTGGCCGCAATGGAAGCGCATGTTCAGTAATTACATGCTAGCGGCAGGTACGGATACGTCATCCGCCGGACGAAAGCAGGCGATACTGCTTCATTCGCTTGGACTAGAAGGACAGCGAATTTTCTACACATTGCCAGACCTTCCCGTTGTAGAAGGCGAGGATGTTTACGATCGGACTATCCGAGTTTTGGACAAACGATTTGAACCAACAGTAAACGTCGTGGCAGCCCGCTACCGTTTCAGAAAGCGAGCACAACTAACAGGTGAGCCGGTAGACACGTACATGTCTGCATTACGCGAGTTGTCTTCGACTTGTAATTTCGGAACCTTCCTGGACGAGATGTTGCGGGATCAACTCGTCGAAAAAACGAACTCGACACGTATACGAGAACGACTACTCTTGGAAACGGATTTGAAGTTACCCAAAGCGATAGAAACCGCCCGACAGGTGGAACAAGCAGTAAGAGACTCCCGTTCCATATCTGGGAAAATGCCTGAAGAAGCGACGTGCGCAAATGTCAAGTTTACGAGGGGCAAGAACTCTGACCGTTCCAACCATAGATCAGGAGATGCTAGAAACTCGCAGTCGCAGTTCACAAAGTCTCGGGGAAATTCTAGTTTTACAAACCAGAACACTCCAGATAACAGAGGGCGCCAGTGTTGTTATCGTTGTGGATCGAAACAACATTTAGCCAAGTCACATCTATGCAGAGCAAAGAATGCTAAGTGCGACGCGTGTGGTAAAACAGGACACTTCGCGAGGGTTTGTTTACAAAACAACAATAATGCGAGTGTTCGAAAGGTGGATTCTACACAGAGCAGTACGCTACATAATCCTAGTACTACCGATGAAGGAACAGATAGTGTACAGGTGTTGGGAATTTCTAACGTTACAGGACCAGCGGTTGAAGCCGGTTCCGCGAAACCGAGCATCGTCTGTGACCTGGAAATCAACAGCATCAGTCTGAGGTTTGTGGTGGACACAGGCAGTGATATTACCCTCATGAATGCAAGAAGGTTTGATAAGTATTTTTTGCGGGAATCCCTCGGTCCAATAAACAAGAACCTTGTTTCCTACAACAACACTGTTATCCAAACTTTAGGTTGTTTTATGGCCAAAGTAGGCCATAAAGGAAAGAGCATGCATGCCAACATTTATGTTGTTGAGGTGGGAATTTCCCTTATTGGTAAAGATGTCATCCAAGGACTAGGCTTACAGTTGGATGGCAAATCATTATCATGCCTACAGGTGGGTACGAGTGATGTTGTGCCTAAACCTATGCCTAATGTGCCCGGTGTTATGAGGGGTAGCAAGGGTTATAAGCCTAACACTTGCCCCGACACTAGTAGTGATAATAACACAGGTATTAGTCATGGTAAAACTACTAGACAAAGGCCTACACTTTTACCTAATTATGGTACAGTCATCAGTAATGATGCTAACAGTTACACACATGATTCTACTGCCATTACAGGGCAATTTCAGGATTTATTTTCTGAGGGTGTGGGGCGAATCAAAGGCTATGCCCACAAAATAAAACTTCAGCCTGGCTTCAAGCCAGTACAACAGCAACTACGACGCATACCATTTGCAGTCAGGGGTAAAGTTGCGAATGAGCTGAAGCGTCTGACAGACGAGGGGGTCATTGAACCAGTTCAGGAGGCATCCGAGTGGGTATCCCCAGTAGTAGTAGCGTGGAAAAAGGATGGGGGGATCCGTATTTGTGTTGATTTGCGAAAAGTTAACGAAGCGGTAGTGATTGAAAAATACCCCCTACCGAATATTGATGAGCTCCTGTCTGAGCTTAGGAATGCCAAATTTTTCTCAAAATTAGACCTTAAGTCGGCTTACTACCAGCTTGAGTTAGAGGAGAGTTCACGTTACTTAACAACGTTTGTGACACACGAAGGGCTTTATCGTTATAAGCGTGTTTGCTTTGGCCTGGCCTCAGCTCCTACCTGTTTTCAACGTGTCATGAGCTCTGTTTTACAGGGGATTAAAGGGGTTCAATGTTTCATTGACGATATAATTGTATATGGTGTAAACAGGGGGGAGCATGATAAGAGATTGCATGCAGTGTTGACCAAACTTAGGTCAGTGGGGATGAAACTGAACTCTAAGTGTGAGTTCAATGTGGGGTCAATTGAAATCTTGGGTCACGTGGTGGATCACAAGGGACTATCCCCAAACCCAGACCTGGTGAGAGCAATTAATGAGGCACCCACCCCAACAAATAGGGATCAAGTGAAATCTTTCTTGGGGCTGGTGGGGTATTACTCCAAATTTATTCGCCACTTTGCCACGCGAGTTCAGCACATTAGGGATACAATGGTAGCTGATGCCTTTGAATGGACGAAGGAGGCCCAAGTGGCATTTCAGGCAGTGAAGCATGAAATCATCAATAGTACAGCGCTAGCCTTATTTGATCCGGATAGGGAGACCATTGTTACAACTGATGCTAGTGGGTATGGTGTTGGATCTGTAATGACACAAATTCAAGGGGGGCAAGAGGTCACTGTGTGTTTTGCATCCCGTAAACTAACCGCTACAGAACAGAAATATTCAGTGGGAGAACGGGAGGCCTTGGCATGCGTATGGGCGATTGAAAAATGGCATACATACTTATGGGGTAGACCATTTGTCCTAAGGACAGATCATAGGGCATTGACTACATTGTTAGCCACTAGTGGAACGGGCCATAGGCCAATGCGGATTGCCCGCTGGGCTACACGCCTCTGTCATTACAACTATACAGTGGAATACAAACCTGGTATAGAAAATAAAGTGGCAGACGCCCTATCCCGTTTGCCAGTGGAACATAACCCAGCAATTGGCGTAGTCAATGATGACGATGACGACATTGCTGCGGTATGTCAAACAGTATTACAGGAGAGTAGCGTTACCTATACTCAGCTACAAAGTGAGACTAATAGGGACGAGGCTTGCCAAACTATAAAAGGGTACATACAGCAGGGATGGCCTCAGAGTAAATCAGGAGTAGATGATAAAGTGAAGCCATACTACAGTGTGCATGATGAATTGTCAGTGCATGACAATATCATATTCAGGGGTGAAAAAGTTGTAGTCCCTACAGGACTAACAAGTATCATAGTTAGCATGGCCCATGAGGGACACCAGGGTATGGTAAGGACAAAACAGAGAATAAGAAAGCTATATTGGTGGCCAGGCATGGACAACCAGGTTACCACAATGGTAAAGCATTGTGCAACATGCAACTTGGCTGATAAGTCGGTGAGCACAAGAGTAGCTCCAATGCAGCCAGTACCATTACCAGAATGTAGTTGGGACAAACTGGGATTGGACATAGTGGGTCCCGATGAGACTGCACCATTAGGATGCAGATTTGCAATTACCCTGATAGACTACAAGTCTAAGTGGCCAGAGGTTGCATTTACGGATACTGTCACATCAAGCACGGTGATAGAGTTTTTATTAACTGTGTTCAGTAGGGAAGGCTACCCTAAAGAGATTGTGACGGACCATGGTGTACAATTTACTTCTCATGAATTTAAAGAATTCTTGCGTTCGAGAAACATAGTACATAGAATGTCCGCTATCTACCACCCTCAAGGGAATAGTACAGTAGAGCGATTCAATAGGGTGTTCAAGGGTTACGTACAAACAGCTAGGCTAGAGAACACCAATAGGAAAAGGGCAGTGCGAGAATTTCTGTGTATTTACAGGAGTACCCCTCATGCTACAACGGGGGAATCCCCAAAGATGGCATTGCATGGTCGTCATCTGCGGACCAAATTAGATATAGTGGGAGCAACCCCTGTACCTACACAGATTGACCCAGATAGAGTTAGAGAGCGTGTAGAGCATGCGCAGACTAAGAGCAAGCATTATTTTGACAAGAGAAAAAGGGTTAAGCACAGAGTATTTAAGGTGCATGACTGGGTACGTGTCCACTTACCAGGACATATTCCAAAGGGCAAAAGCAGTTATTCTGATCCTTTACAAATAACCAAGAAAGTTGGTCAAAGCACCTACATTCTGTCTGATGGCAAGACCTGGAATGTAGAGCGATTGGTTCCCTACATGGGAGGTTGGGCCCCAAACCAGGGCAGGAATGAAGAGTGGCTCTTGCCTGTGGCTGGTCAAGTAGAACCATGTGAGAGGCCCAGAGGACGGGAAGCAATTAGGGAACGGCCCATCAGGAACCGTAGACCACCCACTTGGGTGAGGGATTATGTCATGGACTAATTTAATGTTTAAAGTAGTCAAGAGATTTGATCAGTTTGAAGTTTAATATGTTTATTATTCAAGTTTATTAAAGTTGTTGATTTATGCATGTGGTATTCTTTTACAAACATGAATTCTGGAAAGAAAAAAT
Organism: Apostichopus japonicus; assembly: GCF_037975245.1. NCBI lineage: Eukaryota > Metazoa > Echinodermata > Holothuroidea > Aspidochirotida > Stichopodidae > Apostichopus > Apostichopus japonicus. The sequence goes on from NC_092577.1 coordinate 19,757,237, forward strand.
CATATGACCTTACTGCAGGGGTTACACTTCAGTTATAAGGAGGGGGAAATGTTGTGTTCAGTTATTGTAATGACATTCTTTATGTATTTATGATATGTATTCTTGAAGTACGCCCTCTCCAAGATGGCAGTGCTACGCACTTACGAGTAAGAAATAAACAGGCAATCAATCTTCATGAATCAAGAACATCGTGTCTTTATTTATAACAACTAAACACTATATCATGCCTCTCTCTGACTGTTGGAAGTAGACTGACCATTAATAGGAACATGTTTGACCTGGTTTTTCTGTGTGCCTTTTGTATGATAACACTAGATTACTACTGTAACCAACTTTGATCCAATTTGGTTGATGTCCCTGACTGTGGCAGCAAACTGACCATTTGCAAAATATTGACCTCCCTTGACTTCACAGTACATCTGGTTACTTCCTGTGCAATGGCTCTTTCTTATTACTGATTACTGAATGCAAGTTTAAAATAAAAGTTGGCTAAAGGTGCTTTTGGACCAAAGTGACCAGTGGACTTTGATGTTTGGTGACACTCACTGACAATCACTAATGTTTCTAAGGTACCAACACCCCAATTTGCTGATTATTGATTAAAGTTGACCTTTTAACTTCTAGGGACCATAACTTCCCTTTACCCTGAAAGTAGTTGATGTCTGTTACAATTTAAAAAATTTCAGTTCACTATAAAATGAGAACATATTTTTGAAATGGTGAACTAATCCATAGCTGTATTTAATCTGCATTTTGACAGTACATTTTTAAAAGCCATGACCCATAGTGAAAATGACATTACAGTACAACCCAAAATGAGAGAAACAGTATGTTAACGAACCTGTGCTATGACTCCACCTACTGATGTCAAGGTTTTGACTGGTGATGTGTGTACTTCTTTTATTGGTACTCTTGGTGGTGTTGGTGGACGTACAGATGATATGGCTTGGTTTAAGATGGACTCCGGTACTTCAAGATGGCTACTTTTGAAGATTTGAGAGTGTGAAGTAATTGCCTTGTCTTGTCATTTCTCACCAAGTAATTCCTTATCATAATGGTGGAACCGTTTGCAAATTTTGCAATTTTTGAAGGTTCGTACAAAGTAGCCTTTATATACCCTGTTGAATCACATAATGCAAGGTACATCATCTCTTTGTCAACTCCATCTTTTTTGTAGACAATCTGGTCACTCCTGGTAGCCAAGACAACTTTGATCGGTGGGTTGTATGGCTTGATTCCATCATTACTGTTTAGGATTCCACTGATTTTCTGCATCTGCAAATATAAGGATGAAGAACAAGAAAGAAAAATTGTCTTTGTGATTCCTTGCTGTATGATTTCAGTCTTTTCTGAATTTATGTTACCTTGTAGGTGCACATTTAAACACCTAGTGGAGAAAAGCAGTTGGGATAGAGTACCTTGCCTAAGAGCACAACAAAAGAGCGAAGGAGTCCAGGGTTGAATCAAATTCACAGCTCAAAACCATTTGTTCACAAATGTGGAGCTGTGTGCTTTTTACGTGATCCGCCATGCGGGATACAAAACGTCACGGCCAAACGGCACTACCGAACCATCCCATTCTGAAAAACGAAACCCAGGTCAAGCGAGCCAAAAAAACAACATACGCCCACCGACCTGCAGCGACCAAAAACGCCCTATTTAGTACACTAGTATTGTATGATCTACTTTGATCGAAGTTTTCTGTGAAGGCATTAATCGATAACATCGCACATTGAAAGTTTCGTACAGGGTACATCACACATGCACTGTAGGCCTATATGTATTATAACTATGTACACAGTGCAGTGACGGAAATATATCATACTATACTGTTTTGCGTAAATTTACTCGCGTCGTGAAGTTGCTTTTAGTGTAGGCCTACCCATTCCACGAAACGAATTCTGATTTCAATAGAACGGCTCACGAACCAAATAGAATGTAGCGTATGTATCATAAGTGAGGTCAACATGTAATCCAAGCATTAAAAGTAAAGTTAGGGCGTTTGAAGGGAAACCCCTTAACTAGACTCAATCAAGTGTCAGTGTGTAACCCAGTATGTCTTCGAACTTCCAAGCGATGGTTATTATTTATGCTGACGTCACGAGCAATCTGATTGGCTGAAAACCCCGTAATTGCAAACCTGCTTGGGAAAAAAAACTCGCCGCCGGGCACCCCCCACTCCACATGAGTGCCATGGCTCATCCTGTAGATCTTTGGATCCTCGGTGGAGAAGCGAAGACCCGACCTGGATCCCGCTGGTCTTTTCTGGACATTTTTTTCTGAGTATCACATTGAAAGAGCACTGTGTGCTTTTTACGTGCAAAGAAACGGACACGGACCAAAGGTCAACAAAACCAAAAACAATCCCAGTCTGTCCAACAACCACCAAAAACCCAACCGAAAACCCAAAAACAGAAACCCCTCACCCACCCACAAACGCACAAAATACAGCGTTCAACGCGACGCGAAAAGGACACGGACCCAAAGGCCAACAGAACCAAAACAACAAATCTCCACAAACCAGCCCCAAAAACCCAACACCAAACCACAAACAGAAAAACCCCCAACCCATATTATGTAAGGACCACACAAACCCCCCCCCCCCCCCCCCACACAAACAACTAACTAACTCCAAAATTCATCCGGAGTACGCCGTCCCGACAGCAGACGACAGGCTTGCGCATTACCTGCGAAATTTTCCCAATACGGGTCTTTTCAAGCCCCTAACAGTATTCCCCCTTTTCTTACGAGGGAGCAGAGTTCTTAACTCCTCGTCAACCTTGATCGAGTGGACCTCCCTGTCGGGAACAGGAGGTCCACTAGCGACCATCGTGTCCGGTATAGCGGCTGCGGGTAGGGTGGAAGGGCCACTCGAGTCAATGAGATCAGTGGCCTGTTTTATCTCATCAAACCAATCGGAGGACTCCTTAGCCACAACTAATAAGGCTGTAGTGCAGTCCTCCATTGGCGAGTCAGAATCTGGGCCACTTAATGTCTCTTGGGCCGGTTGACTCGGGGCCCGACTAGTATCACCGATAGCGGGCGTAGCTACCGGTGAACCAGTACAAGCGGCATCCTGCGCCGCGTGCCACTCCGCCAGTACCATCTCCGCCGTTTTGTCCTGCTCTGCCTCAGTGGGCAGGCTGGCAGTCTCGGCAAGTTCGATCAGGGGAGAGGTCGGACACGAAAGGGGGAACAAAGCCTCCATCGGAGCGCTAGTGTCGGACACTGGGGCGATGACAGGATCATCATGTGGTACGGTGTCAGAGGCCGGGACAGGGACCGCTGCAACCACGCCCGTAGCCACTCTCGCGGCATATGAGCGGTCTGGGCATAAACGGGCGAGATGGCCCGTTTTCCCACACGAGTTGCAAACGATATCCCCTTTACACTCGGCCAGGGTATGCCCAACCTGTAAACAGCGGCTACATCGCTTGTTCGGGCACAACCTGGCCTCATGCCCTTCCAGCCCACACCTCCAACAAGTGCGAGGCTGGCCCGGGTATGCAATGTGGGCCCTGTGCCCATTAGCCCACAAGGTAGAGGGGATATCGGACTTGAGTTCGATTCTAACTCGTCTAGTCCCGGTCTTGACACCTTTACATTCAAGGAATTCCGGCTCCTCGTAGCCGGTCACTTTCCCAAAACGCCCCAGTGTCCGCACAACAACCTGTTCAGACATGTCCAGAGGGAGATGGAGGACTGTCACCCACACCGAACTGTCGTACGGTGTGACCTTCAGTCCCTCAACTCCCTCCAACACACGGACGCCTCGGACGCGGGCAGCCTCCGAGGTAAACCGTACATCAAAACAATTCATACCCCGGAGAGGTTTACGCTGAAGCGCGTCAACCTCTCCAGGGACCTTTAAACCAACAGAACGCAAAACTGAAAAAAACTTGTACGGGGACGACCTTAGCCTCCCCCGAAAAACTCAACAATACGATTTTGCTGTCACGGCGAGCCGCCATGACAGCTAGGGGTGTGGCAAAGCCACGCACCTATACACAAACCAAAACGAAACAAACCCAAAACACACAAACTTCACTAAAACAAACTGTAAACTAATGAAGGGCCAACGTAAAAACAAAATAAATGTGTGGAGCTGTAACAGCTTAAGCTATCCCTCCATCTTCACCAACTGAACAATCCACATACCAAGTATGAGTTCTATGTTACAGTTCTTAATGTGCTTATGCATGAGAGTAACAAAATCTTGTTAGCCCCGCCCACTCATGAATATTAATAAGATCAAGTGATATATAGTACCATCTGCTACGGACTTCTGCTATGGGCTTATGGTTGTAGAGATAGATACTGACATTTGAAGGGTTTTACAGCCCTGCCCAGTCAATAATTTGCATATCACAAAAAAAAAAAAACAGATCGAGTGCTCACCATGACCAATCCACATAAATAATGCTATAATAACCAGAATTGAAATGCCAAGTGGCGTTGTGATTCCTCGCCGATTTTTTTTAAATTTAAAAAAAAAAATTCTATGGCTCATTCCCAGCCCACATATCAACTATGAGAACATTTGAATGTGCCATTAAGAAAAGGTTTTTGGCCCCTGTTGACCTCAAATGACCTTTTACCTCAAACACAATCCGTAGGATTCATGTGGTCAATAGGCCAACCCACATACCAACTATGAGAACAAAAAAAACAAATGGCTAACCGTTACAAGGTTTTTGCTATTTGGCCGCAGTTGACCTCAATAAACATTTGACCTCTGAAATAATCAATAGGGTTCATTTGCTCATTATGCCCAACCCACATAGCCGCTATGAGAACAATAATTGAACTTACCTTGGCAAAGTTATGGCTGTTACAAAGTTTTCACTATTTGGCACCTGTTGACTTCAAATGACCTTTGACCTCTGATGCAATCAATAGGGTTCATCTACTCAATATGACCAACTGACATAGCCACTATGAGAACAATTGAACTTATCATGGCAAAGTTAAGGCTGTTACAAGGTTTTCACTATTTTGCCCCTGTTGACTTCAAATGACCTTTGACGCAATCAATAGGGTTCATCTACTTAATATGTTCAACCCACTTCCCAACTATGACAACAATTGAACATACCATGGCAAAGTTATGGCTGTTACAGGGTTTTCACTATCTGGCACCTGTTGACCACAAATGACCTTTGACCTCTGACACAATCAACAGGGTTCATCTACTTAATATGTACATCCCATGTAGCTGGTATGACAACAATAGAACTTACCATGGCAAAGTCATGGCTGTTACATGGTTTTCACTATTTGGGCCCTGTTGACCTCAAATGACCTTTGGCCTCTGACATAACCAATAGGGTTCATCTACTCAACATGCCCAAGCAACATACCAACTATGAAATTAACCTGGGTTGTGTGGGCCAAATCATCACTGTTAAGGTGTGTCACACACACACATACACACGCATACATGTGACTGCATAGATTCCTGGAGCGTCTGGCGAAGAATCAAACACTGGTAAATAATAAATAATGCTATTACGGTAGTGTCAGGAAATGTGGAAATTAATCATAACTGAGAGTGCTCAATATTAGTTGTAAAATACACTGGTTCATGGTAGCTGTAATATGTATTGAGAACACCTGCACAGTAAGTTTCTGGCAATGTATCGACATATACAGGATCTAGAAGTGTTCCAGCAGAAGTTGTTGGATTTGTTATAATCTGATGAAAGTCTTTGAGGGGTTCTAAGGATGGTTGTTTTTGAAGATCATAATTTAAGTCACCTAATATGACTTTATGGTCTGTATTGTAAAACTGACTATAAGTTTCTATTTGATGGAGAACTTGCTCCAGAATTTGCACAAAACTGTTTGTTGGCAATGAAGGTGGTCTGTACATTACTAAAATTAGAAATGATGGGACAGTGTGAGTTAGTAATAACAACAAATGACATTGTGCTGTTTCTAATGGAATCATTGTATATTTATATACATCCTTGATGTATATTGCTACACCCTGTCCCCTTGCTTGATGCCTTGAGCAATGCAAATTGTACCCTGGTATGCTGTAGTTTACCAAATTGGCAGAAGCTAACCATGTTTCAGATAGGCATATTATGTCAGTTTTCATGAACTCAGGATTGCTTATTATATCTGTATAGTGGCAGATGAGTGACTGTGTATTGTGATGCAAAATGGAGAAATTCATTTCAGAGTGAAGAAGCATGTTGGAGAATTGTAAATTGCATTTAGACATATTGGAAATACTTTCTTGGACCTCAGTGTTGCAGTAAATGAGATTGGTGTCAACATCTTTAAGGTAGAGCCCCTCTAAACTGACAACACGACTCAAAGCTACATATGCCATTCCAGCTTGAAAAATGCCTGCAAAAGAAATGGCAGCCTGATTCAAAGTCATACCTTGAACTTTATGGATAGTAAATGCCCATGCCAACTTTAATGGAAATTGATGTCTTGTTATATATGTTGTAGTCTCAGTTGGTATATTTCTTTATGTGGCTTTATGACAACACTACCAAGAGCAGTATCTGGAGGTGGAAATTTTCTTCTACACTTTGCTCCAACTCTAGAATTATCAAACAATATGCAGACTGCCTCTGGTTGACTATTTGGCAAATTACCCATGATAATGTCTGTTACTTTCCCAGTTACCCCATTAACCAGACCATCTGCTACATCAAGATCAGTGGTTAACATTACACGGGCACCTATACAAATGCTTACCTGTGGTGGCAATGTGCTCCTAGCCTTTAAAGTTGGCTTAGTCAATTTCCACAGGAGAACTGAGTGACTGTAACATTTTCATATTGTGTAAATCTACAACTGCTCTTTTAGCAGGAATAAATGGGATGTTTTCAGGTATTGATTCAACAATACGTGTTTGTAATGTCAGTATGTCATTTGCCAAGAATGGCTGTCCTTTCTCATGCTTCCTAAGACGGTTCAACAGCTGAACATACGAAATATCATCTTTTTGTCTGATAACTGTAGTTAGCTCCCAATATGAGAACATGCTCCACAAGTCTACAAATGAGCCATGATCTCTTTTATACAATGGCCTACCAATAACAGGTTGAATCTGATAAAAGTCCCCAACAGCAAGTATGCCTACATTACCAAAGACATGCATGTTATGACTTCGTTTAATTTGTTGTAATCTGCCATGTATGTAAAGCAACATATTTTGATCAACCATTGATATTTCATCAATAATAACTAACTGAAGACTGCAATATTTTGCGCGTTTAGTGTGTTTAGTTGCTCTTCTCCCAGTGGTTTGTATTGTGATGAAGGGTTGAATATACTGAAAGCAGAATGAATGGTCTGGCCATGAATATTAAATGCTGCTGTACCAGTATAGGCTACTAAAAGAATGGTCATATCATCAGGAGACTGCAATTTTGGAGAAAGATTTATGTAATTCATGAGTTATGCATTTGATCAACTGAGATTTTCCAGTTCCAGCACCACCCGTAAGAAATATATATGGTGGTTTGGCATATTGTTCTGTGTTTTATTTTTTGCCCATTGCTGCAAATGGTTAAACAGTTGTCTTTGTTCATTATTTAGCATTCTCAACATGGATGTGACTTCATTCTGAGAGATACGTATATCTATCTTTTCAATTGAAGGTCCTGTACATACATCAATATTGGAAAAGATAGGTTGGTGCAATTCTGTTATCACATCAGAATTATCTGTTGGTGTATAATCCTCTACATTTACTTCTTGTGAGAGTTCGATCCTCTCTTCTTCAGTTTGAGGAGCTAGATTGGCCCATGAATTTTCCTGCATAGGGTTTGTTTGCAGATTTTCCCACATGCCTTCCAGGTCTTTTGCTAAAGGTTCATATTTTTGCATATTGTTTGCAACAATGTCCTTAATGGGGTCACCCCTAAAATGACCATGTAAGAAATAATTTTCAAAAGTGTCAAAAGAAGCTGGTTTGAACTCCTCTACTGTGTGTGGCAAGTACAGACGCATAATATTGCTATAAAACTTCTCTCGATCCTTCTGCATTTTTACTTTAGGATACCTAATGATGGCAGGTTTCTTGAGTCTTTTTTTCATTGTGCCTAGTCCATTACTTAATGGAACTGTGTTTTTGACATTGTCTTTTCCCACAAAGCGGTACTCAGATGCAAAAGTTGCAAGGCATATATTTGTCAACTCTGTTGGGCGTTCTAGGTACCTATCATTAATATTGGGCATCCATATTTCATCTGTATCTTCCTCCCTATTTTGCAGTCGTTGTAGAGGGACTGATAGTCTCTGACAATCAAGATCTGTTGGGATAAATATAACTTGACGCGAACACTGTTTCAAATGCATGCCAGTAACTCTGTATACAGATTCCATTACACTCACTTCTCTATGATGCAGATAGAAAACTTGTTCTGAATTCATCCATTACTTGAAGGTTTCCATCACGTGCTTCTTGTTGAGCTGTTTTCAACAAATCACCCATCTCTCGTTCTGCTTTGCTGATATATGATATGATATACATAATACAACTGTACGCATCTAAAACAAATTGAATATCCATGTTTGCATCCCAAGCCATAAGAAGTGTTGGATTGTAGTTGTTGACCCATATTTCTGAAGGGTGCCTTCTTAAGAAAATGGTTTCCTTCTGTGTACTTTGTCTGACACAATCTTGGAGTTGTTGGGTAATCCCTGCCTTATGTAAAGCTTCATCTATGGTAAGAGAATGGTCTGTATCATGAAAGAATGAATCCCACAACTTTTTGACGGCATTAGAATAGCCACGTACAGGTGGAATACTGTCAGCTTCATCAACAGGTTTGGATATGAATGTAGCTTTTGATGGTAACCTTGGGAAATTAAATCGACATGATTTTTGCTGTGTATTTGTAGTTGTGATACTTTCTCATGAAGTAGGGGTTCAGCAGCTGCTGATGGCATTCTACATGAAACATATTTATTGATGAATGCTTCTACTTCATTTGTTGGTGACTTACCATATAATGGAGCATGTTTGATCCAGAACAAGCAGTGTATGTGTGGCCAACCTCTCTGTTGAAAATCAACTCTGTAAAAATAGTCAATAACATGACCGATTGGATGAAGAGTAGACAATATAACATCCTTGATGAAGGCTTGCACTCTGTGGTCAAACATGCGTGCTGCTGTTACTGGGTTACTGGCTATTATTTGACAGTGTGTAGTCCAATCAAGGTTTTCTGGAATAGGTTTCCCCTGTTGTTCAAGTATTGCATGGGCAATTTCAGCCCACCTCCTGTCAGCTGCAGAAAAGCTGCAAAACCATGTAGGGATACCAAGTTGCCTTACCATTGCAAATAGGTCACGCATGGCACATTCCCAGTAAGCTGGTGTTCCTCTTATTTTCTTCATAAAGTAATAACCATCATCCTTTGTCAAAATCTGGTGTAATGTCTCCTTGTTCTGTAACATGGATGATGTAATGACTCTACCAGTAGAGGTTCTCTTGGACCCTTTTCGCATTGCAATTGATATGGATGATAAAATTTCCTAAAGTTCGGTTGTATACTGAGCAAAAAAGATATATTCTGCATTCTGTGCAAAACGTGTGTCATAGGAAAGTAACCTTGCATTAAAATATCTTTTTGGAGAAATATTTACTTCTCTTTGTTCTTTTAATGTACTTGCTCCATCTGGAAATAGAGTTGCAAATGATGTTCCTTCACTATTAAAAACATTAAGTAACTGTTGTCCTTCTGCAGGAGCAATACACAGCACTGTTTCATCTATGTGTTCTTGGACAATTTGTGCAATATCAGTTGGTTGTAGGCATGTGTATAAAGGTACAGATGTCTGAGTTAAATTACTTTGGGTTTCTTGATTCTCATTCCCCATATCTGAAATATCCTGTTGTGTGTTTAACTCAGGTATGTTTTCATCAATGTTTCAAACATCCTGGGATGGAATACTGCTTTCTGTAATGTCACTGAAGCTATCTGACGTTTGTGTGCAACTTTGGAATACCTGTGCAGTGGTTTCTGGCATATCAGTAGTTATATATGAAGCATTTCCAATGGAAGATTCCCAATGTTGTGGAAACTCTTCATTCTCAGTCTGGATATTTTTTATAGTGTGTGTTATTTCTTTTTAGAAAAGAAAGTGCACAATGTATTCGGTGTGGATCCACTTCTTGAAACAAATGATGTCCCTTATATTGTAACTTACGTTTCAGTTTTACTTTGACAAGACTACTATGATCAATAATCCTTGGCAACTGCTGGGTTGTCAAAGTTACATTTGATACCACACAAACTACAGGACCACAAAGCCCTTTCTGAGCACCTTTTGGTAAGGGAGAAATTTTCATAAATGGTATTACTGGTACTACCAAATGTCTTTCAAGACAGTTGAGTTGTGATAATTCAACAGGTTGATTCAAAGGTTTCATTTTGTTTGTTTGAGCCTGACATGGTACCTTTTGCTTCATTATATTTTGGTTGCAGCAATGGCAAATCATCTTTGCACTATGTGCGCTTTGTGAATCATCTGGAAAAAATTGCAAGAAAAATTCAGGAGAATACTTGTTTTCAGAATATTTCAGCACCTGTTTTCTGAACAAAAGTCTGTTACAAATACAGCAAACATAAACAGGTTTTTCACTGCATGATTTCTTAAAATGCTCTATTATAACAGTTGCAGAGATGCCATTGACATTATGTGATGATTCTGTAGGAGGAGCAACTGTCTCTTCATGCCCGGTTGAAGTAAGTGTATCTGAACAAGCAGAAAGTGGTTGTTGATAACTCCTTTGGTCTGTTGTGTGTGAAATTGTTCTGTGTAAATGTTTTGGTTCTGATTTATTTGTATTACTTGATGAATTTGTGGGGGGCGAACTTTTTTCTGTGTGAAAAGTGTGATCAGTTGATTGGTTTGGACCAGAATTCTCAGTCTGTTTGTTTCTCTGTTTACCTTTTGTAGCAGATGAAAAAACTGTTTTAGAGAGATCACCAGTTTCTGAAATGTTGTTTGCATTACTTGCAACGGTCACATTGCTTTGTTCATCGATTATTGGGCTTGAAACCTTTTTTACACGGTTATCACACGTGTTGTCAGCTGCAATTTCAAATTTCCATCTCTGTTCTACAGAAATGGATCTGAACGTTGACGGTTTGATGGATCTGATTTTTAACGGTATCACTTCAAATGATTCCGAAACTGCTACATTTTGTTCAAGATGGTTGCAAAGATCATGGATTTTTTTAAAGGAAATGAGTACATCTGCAATTTCTGTTTCCTTTTTCTGACAGACATTATGTTGTTTCTGAGGGTCAAAAAGATAGAACTGTTTTTGGTTTCTCTCAAAGCAAATAGCCACTGTAACACTTGAAATACAATTAAGAAGCTGAGATTCTCATAACGCAACAGACAACTTGTTCGTTAAACTCTGGTTACTGCCTTTGTCATTCCATACAGTTCCTGAACATTTGAAGTAGTAGTAACCATCAAAAGCGTAATACAGTCTGGATAGTACATCTGCAACTGTTCCAGCAGAAGAGATTAATACCCTTTTTTGGATGAAATGAACAAACTCACAGCTTATACAGTGGAGATGATTAAGCTGTTCAATTGTGAGGGTATGTATTGCAGATGTTATACAATAAGGACAAAAAAATTAGTGCTGATGCTAAAGAACATTCCGAAAAATTGGTCATTACATGTTTAAGTGAAGGTCCACTAGTAAGATGTTCAATGTTCTCTGTACCACATTGTTTATCCAACAGCAAACACAACTGTTGATCTTGCATTAAGGACTTATATTGTTTACCTAATTTCAGAAACATTGGCCAGTCATTTTCAATTTTGAAGGAATGTAGGTCAAACTGACATAGCTCTCCTTCATTTAATAGAACCTTTATTAAATGTAAGTCGACATCTCTAAGAGAATCAGTGTCTTTGTCATTATACATAGCAATAGCATTGCCTTTTGATATAAAAATGCAGGTTGGGAAATGCTCAAAAGCAGTTGCTAATGCATTTGAAACTGAATGTGTTAATGTCATCTCCCAAGTATGTTGATCTACATGAAACAACTCCAGAGTATGTCTTCACTAATTTAGATGCAAAGGAATTTCCTCCAAACGTGTAATATGTAGGTAAATCTGTGGCATGTAACCATGAACTATTTTTTTTTTTTTTGCCTGACATATGAGTGAGTACATTTTATCACCTAAAATCAAAATTTGATCTAAGTCTTGAGAGGAAATAAGAGTTGGTAATTTCAAAACAGAAGTGGATAGAAATATGAGGCAGTTTGCCATGCACTGCTTTCCCCTTGTATTGTTTGAAAAACACAGTGAACCTTAATGAAAAGAACCTTGACTTATGGCCCGTTTCTGCATGCTCATGATGGAATTGTTTGAACAAATGCACCTTGTCAGGTCAATAATATGATATGCTGCACTGGCAAAGTGATGTAGAAAAAAAGAGTGCACATGTATGACAAATGTATAGGCCTAAATAATAATTGGCCTACTTATTGGCCTACTTATTGTATAAACAACAAAAGAAGCACTTACTTATTACCTGAAACAATAAGTAATAAGGTTTAGTAAACAGTGTGCTTTTTACGTGCTAAGAAACGGACACGGACCAAAGGTCAACAAAACCAAAAACAAACCCAGTCTGTAAAGCAACAACTGAAACCCATCAATCTCCCACTAACGCAGGTTTAGTAAACAGTATTGCCTGACACAATAACTGAGGAAACTGTACTGGCTGAAACAATAATTGAGGAATCTGTTTGGACTTTTTACTGAAATGATAACTTGAGAAAACTGTATTGGCTGAAACAATAATTGAGGAAACTGTATTGGCTGAAACGATAATTGGGGACACTGTATTGACTGAAACGATAACTGATGAAACAGTTGGTTGAAACTATAGGCCTAATTGAGGAATGTATAAACAAGAAAAGAAGCACTACTTATTGCCTGAAACAATAAGTAGTAAGTTTTAGTAAACGGTATTGGCTGACAAAATAATTGAGGAAACTGTACTAGCTGAAACAATAATTGAGGACAACGTATTGGCTGAAACGATAATTGGGGGACACCGTATTGACTGAAATGATAATTGATGAAACAGTAGGTTGAAACTATATTTGAGGAATGTATAAACAACAAAAGAAGCACTACTTATTGTTTCAGACAATAAGTAATAAGTTTTAGTAAAACGGTATTGGCTGACACAATAATTAAGGAAACTGTACTAGCTGAAACAACAATTGAGGAAACTGTTTTGACTTTTGACTGAAATGATAACTTGAGGAAACCGTATTGGCTGAAACGATACTTGAGGAAACTGTATTGGCTGAAACAATAATTGAGGAAACCGTATTGGCTGAAACGATAATTGATGAAACAGTTGGTTGAAAACAATAAGTATAAGTTTTAGTAAACGGTATTAGCTGACACAATAATTGAGGAAACTGTTTTGACTTTTGACTGAAATGATAACTTGAGGAAACCGTATTGGCTAAAACGATACTTGAGGAAACGATAATTGGGGACACCGTATTGACTGAAACGATAATTGATGAAACAGTTGGTTGAAACTATATTTGAGGAATGTATAAACAAGAAAAGAAGCAGTACGTATTGCCTGAAACAATTGTATAAGTTTTAGTAAACGGTATTGGCTGACAATAATTGAGGAAACTGTACTAGCTGAAACAATAATTGAGGAAACTGTTTTGACTTTTGACTCAAATGATAACTTGAGGAAACCGTATTGGCTGAAACAATAATTGGGGATGCCGTATTGGAAACAACAAAAGAAGCAGTAAGTTTTAGTAAACGGTATTGGCTGACAAAATAATTGAGGAAACTGTACTAGCTGAAACAATAATTAAGGAAACTGTTTTGATTTTTGACTGAAATGATAACTTGAGGAAACCGTATTGGCTGAAACAACGATACTTGAGAAAACCGTATTGGCTGAAAAGATAATTAAGAAAACAGTATTGGCTGAAATGATGATTGAGGAAACAGTGTGGACTGAAACGACAAGATAATTGAGGAAATCGTATTGGCTAAACTGATAATTAAGGAAGCAGTATTGGCTGAACCGATAATTGTAGAACAGTTTTGGGTGGAAAAATACTTGGGGAAACAATCATTGAAAAAAGAATAAAACGAAATAATAATTCAGACAACAACTTTAAGAATCAGCAATATCAAACAATTCAATCATTAAACTGGGGGCCAATCAAAAGTAGGCCTATACCTAATCTGAAAAAGTATTTAATACCGGTAAGCCAATCTAGGTAGGCTATGCTGAATGAAAAAAGGACCATTTAAAGAGTACTATAACGAAACAACTGTTATAAATTGGAACCTGGTAATATTTAAAATTAAATATTTAATTTGCCCTGTTAGAGGCTACTGAAATAGTGAATACTATCTGCAGCAGATGCCTACACAGTTAGTTACGAATTAAGGCTGTACAGTAGTACAACTCTTTACATATATACACGAGTTGTACAACGACTAAACCGAGTACCCCTATCAGTGTCAGTTTAATACTATGTAACTGTTCGGACTGCAACTTGTTGTAGAATAGGCCTACTGTTCTAAGGTAGGCTACCGATATGTACGCCAACAAAGCCTAACGTTAGGCATCAAAGAATTAAGAAACTAGCCTAGGCCCCCTAAATTTGTTCAAAGTATACGGAACAACAGTTCTTATCGTCCAACCTGTTGTACTCTAGGCATGATACTAACTATTCATAAAAGAATAATTATATAATTCACCTTTACTTGTCTCCAATTCTGCCCTCCGTGATGTCTGCAATCTGTAACACCAGTTCATTCAAACGTACACTTCTCGACGTACAACCGCGTAAGCACGTACACGATATGCACGTAGGCCAATACTGTAGTCAGTCACACAAGGTCCGTGGACGCGGCCCATGCACGTACATAACATACACAACAGTACTTTCTTCCCAGGGCAGTAATTACAAGATGACGAAACTCAGTTCTCGAGATCAATCACACCTTGATCTTGCGGATTAATTTGCAAGAGTATCGACTTTGGCTTTTGAATATGTTTCATATCCAACATACTTTAATGAATGTTAGTTATGTTTATTGAATAATTCGTTGAATTCTTGTAGAATTTGTTATTTCTTGCATAGTTTTTTGTACTAGTATGAATCTCCTGGAGCACTACTTTTTGTTTACGCGCAAAATCGGACAGTTATCCGCCCCAGCAAACAAAGATTTGCAAATTTGGAAAAGTGTGTTTTTCCAGCGCGGCGGACTTGTGAAATTGAAATCTGTTTAGAGCGCCAATGTGTATGTACACAAAGCATCCAGTTAAACAATATCTGAAACCAGCCCTGCAGGTTGATCAGTCAGGCAACAGATGCCAATATTGTAGTGCGCATGCGCACTACAATAATTAATTAGAAACTGATATTAGGCCCTTCATGTTGATAAATTGTTATTAAGGATGTATACAGGGGCCTTAGGCCTAGGTGTTGCTAAGATCCGTTTTCCAAAAGTTACCTATATAGGGTTCTAGCATAGGCCTACACATTGGATTGATTGGACCTTTATCCGCGCCCACCCATTTAGGGCTGTGATAGTTTTTCTTGGACAAAAAGGCAAAATTCGGCGAAATTTCTGTTTTCCTATACGCGCACGTGCGCGTTCGAATTAGGCGCGAGCCAAGTCAGTAAGTTGGAATTGGAGCCGCCGGAGTATGCACGCAATGTAGCCATATCTCGTCCAAAAAATTACCGGGACAACTTACAGTCAAAGGTAAGTACGTACGTGTACCGGTACTTGATTATTTGAAAAATTAAGCAGATTACTTAGTCCATGGGCCAACATCGGAAATTGGACGTATCGGTACCACTCAGGCGGTCAAAGCATGGTTATGATTTTTGTCAAATACAATGTCTAGGAATGATATATCGGTATGATAATAATTAAAATGCGGTAGCTTTAAGGTACAAATCCAAGATGGCGTCCAAAATGGCCGCCATTTTACCCTGTTCCTGTTTTTTGAAGCTATGTGCACCACATACAAACTCCAAATTCCACAAATAAGGTGTCATATGAAAGAGAATTCAATGATCTACCAGTTGATGTGCATTGAGAATAAATTTAGCCAATACGTTAGTCACCATATCAGAACAAAGAGCATTTTTGGCCCATTTTTACGTAAAATTAGTTGTGATATTATTTGGCTATCTAAACTACACTCAATTCACTCCATTTTCTTCCAAAATTTGCCCATAAATATCCTGTAGGTAAGGTGCAAATTTAATGTTTCTCCCTTAAAATGTAAAGACATGGCGTCATTCCAAAGTATACTTATCCGTATAAGGCCAAATGCGAATGAATTTCGAAAAGCACTCTCTCTGGGGTAAGATATCTAGTATGATAATGTTTCCACAGTAGAAACTTTGCTATTACATGTTCATGAGAAATTTCCCATATATTCTCATGAGAAATTGGGACTGGTATGCGCAAAAAACTATATATTTACACAAGTAATGATACGTTCTCATGAAGTTGCCATCAGATCTCATGAGGTACTCATCAGTTCTCATATGAGAAATTGTTATCAGGGATATGACAGCCAGGAGTCCAAATATCTGGAAGACCCCTCCCCCCCCCCCAGCCACCCGCTCGGATGTGTACATTGAACTTAATTGTGTACAGTACAAATTCATCCACTTACTGGCACATCAGCCTTTAGTGGACAAGAAATTACATTAGTAGTTATTGTCATCATCATCATCATCACTAGACTCCTCGAACATTGGTTCAAGCTCCGCCTCTTCATCGTCTGCCTTCTGATTGGCACATGTTTGTAGCTTGCACATATCAGTGCATTTTAGAGCGTTCGAAAGACATTGACGGTCTGGTAGTTTGCAGGAACGAGCGCATTTACATGATAGAAGTTCCAAAACAGCATTCGGGGGAGGAGACCCACGCATCCACTCAACGTCCATTTTCGCCGTCGATTTTCCATCCGTCACCGTCAGGGGCCGGTATGCAGGGCTGACTCTGCAGACACCGCCGCCAAATGGCCGTTTGGTAGTTCGCTCTCAACACATGCATGAATAGGCTATCCCTACATGGTGGAAGTTGACTCGTTTGGCACAGAAGAGTTCATACCGCAGTTGAATCACGAGGTTAGTACTAGTCAGGGATGAGTACATGACGCATGTAAATTTTTGAATCTTGCCAAAGAGCTCTTTCGATACTTCCCATGACTGCCCAAGTTCCATGAATGTCTCTTGGAAAACCTGATCTGATTTTAAGAGTTTCAAGGCGATTACTTTTCCACGACCTGAAAACGCGCTAACGGTATCACAACCGGTGAACGCGTGAAGTCCGATAATAGCATTACAGATACCTGTGCCAAGTGATTTGCTGAGTTTGCTGATATCAATAAACCTGGTACGATTCAGGGTACCACATTTTAGATAAATTGCAGCAGGAACATCTGCACTAACGCCAAGGCACATAACCAGGACATCTGTGTCTTCAGTCGATATGATGACAGTTGTGTACGCGTCTTTATATGCATGCAATGTGTGAAGCAGCATGCGTGTGTCAGCTTCCTCTTGTAATGACTTCAGCTCCTCAACCTCCTGACAGTCATCCTTTGTGAGCCTGTAGCACATGTGACGTATAGGACTTTGTCAAGCAAGCTGTCTCTGTGTTTGGGTAGCTTCCATTCTTCAACCAGGAACTTGATCAAGCCGGCTTGTTCTGGGAGCTGCTGAGATACTTCTTCCACTGTTGAATTCGTTGACCGCCTGATATATTCTTCAACTGAACAGCTGAACTCGAGCCTCTGTTACTTCGCTCAGCATCTTTGATGCTGACGTCTAGATAGACATCGAAAACTACGTCAATTCTCTGGCTTTCACCACCTTCTCTTTTAACTACTGCTAAGACTGAGTCAGCTAGTTGGGCAAATGTTTTGCCATCTTTTCTGTACCACGCTCATACCATCAACGATGCAAGCAGATGGCTTGGGGATGTTTTCTGCTGGGGATACATTTTTCTCAAGCTCTCTAGCAAGAGACGCTTTGTTTGTCTTGCGAAGTGAACCATCACCATTAGCTATTGCCCATGGTAGAGGTCCTAAAGGATGTGCGAGTACATCCCTCATTGACAAATCTCTACCCTGTGCCCCAATCAATTTCGGTCTGCCTTCAGGACTGCCTGATTTGTTTTACCTTTGGTTATGGTCTTCTTGTTCATGTTACTGAAAGTTTTCAAGTTTCTTGAGTTTGTCATAGAACTTTACCTCCGGCCTCTCTTTCTCTAAACGGCTAGATTTCAAATCACAGTACACTTCTCCACCTGCCTTGTAAGCATTCAAAAGGTCTTCAGTGACAGTGACAGCATTCAAAAGGTCTTCAGTGATCCTCGGGAGCAGCAATGCTAGTAGATAAGCTCACCAAATCGGACTGATCGTGGCTAAATGGATTGATCCAACTATTCTCCACTAGGTCTAGTACCGATCTGATATCCTTCTCATCTTTCTGGATGCGTGGTTGATGTAGATCAGCATGATCGAAATTGGCTCCACCTAATCCTGTCATTTCCCTTAGCTGCCGGAGATACATCCTTCTGTACTCTGCTGTGTGATAATATCGACGGATCGCTTCCGGTTTAAGACTGAACCCTTTAGTACCACCGGAAGTTTCAGTGTCTTTATTCACTGTCTCCTCAGTGGTTTGGTCAACAGGAATTCTTCCAAACGGATTTGTTGAACCAATCTGGACAGAGAAACCTCCTTTCATGAAGTAGTCGTATACCTCTGGGTTGTCAACGGGCAATCTCTTCATTTGAGCATAATAAAATGGCAGATAACGCCCATAATAGATGTTGTCATAGGCAAAATACCACGGTATTATGTCCTTGATGCATGGCAGATGCAACAGCCAGTCTCCTTCTCTTGATGCACGCACATGGCCCAACAGTAGCTCGACCATGTCGACATATGACATCCAAAATGTAGACAAGCATCCATTCCCTTCTCTCAGAAAGCTTAGATAAACTTTCAACAGCCCAGTGATGCGTGAGACTGACTCATTTTCCATTACCTCTCGAAGGGAAGAGTTGCAAACGTCATCAGCGAAGTCTTTGATGGTTCTCAGTGTATTCTCCAGATGGATCATCTCAGAGGCATGCGTGATTTTCAGCCATGGCAGAAATCCTTTCCAGGCCAGCCTCATAAATGCTTCGTACACGAGCTTATGAAGTCTGATTGATCGGTTGTACTTATGTCCATCCATAACACCAGCTATTGAGCCTTGTGCAATCACACCAGATTCTACACACAAGTCTCTTAAACCGGCGTCTTGAAAGCGTTTGCCGATTATTGACAGCAGTGAGCAAATCATATGAAAAACTCCCAGCCGCACTATTATCTTGCTGAACCTATCCTGGTGTTTCCATACAATTTCAATGGCTTTGGAGAAGAAGGCTTGGTCAAAAACACAGACAATGTTTTTGAGTTGCAGTGATCGCATGATACTAAGTGACTGGTTGAGCACTTCATACACGGTGGACATATCTGTTGCTGGAGCATTGACCGTTGGCAGGTACCCGATGTTATCCTGAAAAACTAATACGTTATCACGGGTAAGAATGTTGAAGCCCGTACAACTACTCACTTTCTGGTGTTCTTCTTCTGACATTCGGGCGAGAATCCATACAGGATTTTTCGTGGGCAGATTTCACGTTGTCTTCCGATTCAACCTCCAGAGTTGTGGTTTTGGGGGGTCCCACTCGTAAACCAGCATTATATATGGGTATCAGTTTAGATTGCGGATCTATGCTTCGTTTCTTGGTTTTGGCAACAACGGGATCAGGTTGGTAAGGTTGTGGCCCTATGATTCTGGCTTGGACTGCAATTCCGTTTACCCTGTGTGATGATCCTTCTCCGCTTAGTGTCTCCTCCAGCCGGTCGATGTTATCCCATGCTAGTGTTGTAAAAACTCCAGGATGTATATTTGACGGCAAAGCAACGTCCCCCCCCCCCAGTCGCTGATAGCTTTTTAAGGCACAATGCAGTGTCAATCTCTTCCACCTTTGAGTAGGATACGCTGTGTCCTAGACGATTCAGGGTGTTGATCAGTTCCACGTTTCCTGTTAACGACTTCACTGCGTGAGGCAATAGAATATGCTTTGGCGGTTTACATTTTCTGGGATTAACTGCATATACCATGTCCTGACCCAATGATTTTGACAGTCTCTGAACTTTCGGTGATGGGTTCTCACATTCTTTATCTCCTGACAGCATTGTTTGCAAAAACTTGAGAATGGATTCCGGAACCCCGATGAGATTTTGATCTACTTTAGGTGGGCCATTGCTGACTGTCTCCACATTCGAGAATATCTTCTCTCAAATACAATGCGACTTTTGTAGAAGCATAGTCGTCGTTAGTGGATTTGTAAACTTTCAGTTCCTTCTGTAGCTTGAAGTTTGACTTAACAAGCTCTATCATAGTCAGGTTGTCGGGATAAACTAGAAGTTTCCCTTGGTCATCTGCGACGATGTGCAGTGCCTTACCGAACTCGCTTTCTAATCGACGGCGGATGTGTTTTTTGGTAGAAGTTTTCACTTCCGGTACACCAAACACGTCAAGTTTTCAGTTAGTCTCGATGTAAAACTAGTCATTGTTATCACTTCAGGGTTAGCGAAAATTAAGTTTTTCTGAACTCAAATAGCGCATTATATGCCTGTTTCTCGGCGGCTTTGTACTGCGATTGTGTCGTTGTCGTCTACAAGATCACTAGTGCAAGGAGTGTTATCTGTAGCTCCTCTTACGTACTCCCTGTAACACGACCTGTGGTAATGGGCTTCGGCAGCTACGAGCTCCCTGCTCACAATGGCAAGCATTCTTTCGTCCACTTTAGCGATAGCGCTATTCCTGATCGTATGATCCGAACGCAGATCCCTACATTGAGTTAAAGGCTCTCTTGTCCTTTTTCCTTTCAAATACTTGTTGGAACTGTGACAGAAAATACATTCAGCTTGATAAACGGTTGAGGTGCTGGAACTTTCAGCATTTGCGGTATCCTTTCAGTTCTTAGCAACAAGGGCGTCAAGAACTCCTTTCATTGTGAAAAGGCTTCGGCACTTCCTGTGGTAGAGGATTGATGGCACCTCTCCTTCCTTCAAACTTGTGGCCAATTTCAGTATCGGGTCGTGTTTTCTTATTTCTGCCGCTCTCAGTAGCGTATTCCAAGACTCCATGTCTTTAGGTGAAACTAGATTGCAATCCCCTCCTGCGTTTCAGCAATGGATAATACATTCACCACGTGCTCGCTATGGTGGGAGAGTGGAGTCCTCCGAATCGGACATTTTACAAACGTGTGGGAACTGCGATGACGCCTGTTGAAAAAGCAAATGAATATATACATGTTATACCAATGCCTAGTCACATCATATTCATACACCAAGTGAGTGTAAGTCTAATTTGCTCCTGAGCGTCTCAGTGCCAATGAATGACCACCATTTAAATGCGTAGTATGCATAAAAGTTCTTGTTCTTCTTGGCGACAAAGCAGGGTGTTGCGGTAGTACGAAGGCGTTTCACAATATAGTCAAGCTTAATTTATAATACAGTCTCACGTGTTATCAGAAATTTATTCATAACACCAATGGAAGTTAAAAATGTACCTTTAATTTAAAAAAATTGTAGCCTACTATATATTAAAGTTAACTTACCTCAGACTGCTGAAAATGGCGCAATCTGGCCGGTTGCGAATGTCTCAATCGTGAAAGGTTTGCGTCACCTGTACAAATGAAAGCAGGATACCTTTTAACAACATAATGATGTTAATTAAATGCTATAATTATACTACGAGCCAGGGGCGTAAATACCAAAAATTCTGGGGGGGGGGGTGTAGGCCCCGACCGCACGATTGAGACCGACCGACATTTTCGAGACCGACTCCAAAACCGGGAATTTCAATTTTAAACTGTTGTTTCCTTAAGATTTCTGTCAGAAACAACGAAATACCACAACATTTTGCGCGCTTCACACGCAAAGCCCGTCTTTTCGCGTTCAATCAGTCAAAAACCCGATTTTTTTTTGGGTGCGCGTACACTCGATCTATCCTGGAGGCATCTTCTCCGTTAGGCCTCACCCACGTATACACCGTACTACACGGGTGCATATGCCTCCAGACATCGGCTAAAAGGTGTGCCGAAGTGAATCTGATCTCAGCGTCAGGACTAGCAAACACAGAAAGCCCCGAGTCTGTCAAGACCCGAGTCTGGGACACAGTTAAAGTCTCCGACCATGACACATGGTGCACTACCAGGAACAAGGGAAGGCAGCGTGTTAAAAAAATTCTCGTCTAGCAGAAGGCCGATTGGGAGCATACACATTGCAAAGGGAGATGTTACCCTGTGGATACTTGAAAAGAATGCAAACCAATCGGCCCTCGTGATCCGTCTCCACCCTAGTGGCACAACCCGCCTGACGAGTTGACAGGAGGATGACAGTGCCACAAGATGAACACAAAGCATGCAGCCCACCACCCCACTCATAAGCCCATAGAGGGACATCTTCTTCCAAAATAGGTGTTTCTTGCAGGCAAACGCAGTCGACCACCATTGAAATACAATATTGGAAAATGCGACTGCGCTTGCGATGATCCCTCATGCCATTGACGTTGAAAGTGGCAACTGAAAATGTATGGGCCAATGGGGCAAAACTACGCCGACGACGATTCTGTAAGCATCAAGCGCGCTCTAGACGACATATCGATGTCGGAGTCGTCACTTGAGGCCGACCTTTTCAGAGAGGGTTCCCCCATCTCGTCGTACCAGCTCGTCCCAGTGGCACGTTTCGGCTCGACGATCACCGAGCCTCCGGAGTCGCTGTCAGACACAGCCTCCGGAGACCCGACGACCTCGTCGTCGTCACAGAGTCTCCGGATCTGGCGATACCGGCGGCGGACTGGGGATGGAACTGGACGGGTTGATGGGGGAAGCTGTTGGAGACCCCGTGTCCGCTTCGCTGTGTGGTGGAGACGGTGCGGGCACGGGGTTGATGGGGAAGCTGGTGGAGACTTTCTCGGTGCGGGCACGGGGTTGGGGTCTGCAACTACGGGGGAGGGTGAACCAGGTGCGGAAGGTATGCCCAAGACAGGCAGCGCCCACACTTTTTATTTGGGCAGCCCTTCGCTTCGTGCCCGGTCTCCCCACACCTGAAGCAGGTACGGGGCTGACCGTGATAACGCACTTTATGCCCGGCAATAAAAAGGAAGGAGGGAACGTCCTTGGGGTCGATCCGAACCTGTCGGAGCCCGTTCAACACCCCAGGGGCCTGTGCGTAGGAGCACATTGTAATGGCCTTGACAGCCCCAAACCGACCTAAAACAGTTGCGACAAGTTCCTGACGCACGTCTACTCCTACGTGGATGACAGTTACCCCATACGGAACGTTCGTTTGGGGTAACTGTCAAACCTTCAACCCCACTCAGCAACGTGACACCCTTCTGCCGGGTCACGTCACTGGTAAAACGTAGATCATACGTATTACGGGCACAACAACGTATTACGTGCACAGGCACAACAACACCCTTACCCTTTAAAATACTAAAAACTTGCACCGGTGGAACCGCTGGTTCACCGGTGAAGGTGAACTTATAAATTTTGGAATCACGGCGCGATGCTATGACACCGAAGTGGCTAGGCCACAGAGGAGTAACAAAAACAAACTAAGGACAGGTTTAAACTTAAAACGATATACGATAACTATATATAATATACGCACACACCCGCCTGGCGGGAAGTATAGCACAGTACAGTAAAGTGAAAAATTGGCTGTTATCAGATGTAGAGCGAGAGCGAAAAACACGTCTGCACTCCACGAAAACCAACTACCAACTGTTGTTGTTGTTTGCCGCTGTCATCAGGAGACACATCTGGAACAGCAGACGCCGCCTAGTTTTCGATGGGGACGTTTCGAGGGCAGAGGATGTTGTCCCCCTTGTGCAAAGTGACATTAGGTTGCGCATGGAGGCGGACCATGCACGGCTTCCCGACACTGCCTTTCGTAGACGCTGGCGCAAGCCTGTCGTCTACTATCGGGACGGCGTTCCCGGATGAAATTTGGAGTGAGTTAGTTGGTAGGTCTGGGGGTTGTGTGGTCGTTACATAATATAGGTTGGTTTTTATTTTTGTGGTTTGGGGTTGGCTTTTTGGGGCCGGTTTGTAGTGTTGTCTTTGTTTTGCTTCTGTTGGCCTTTAGGTCCGTGTCCTTTTCGCGTCACATTAAACGCTGCGTTAGTGAGAGATTTGTTTGTGGGTGTCCGAAGCACGTAAAAAGCACACTCTGCTCGACCTCAGGCGTGGAGAATATATGTTCTCAATAACAAGCACACAAAATTGTCCTCAGTGACAATATTAGATTAACACAATTTAACACCTCATTGGCTTTTAATTGAAAATGTTAACTCCCGTCCTCAATAACGGAGAAAATACGTCTCTCGCCGACGTGATATGGTTACCAGATGGAATGCAACTAACTTTCCTGTACCCTACCCTAACATCAACTTTGCATAAAACACGAATCTAGCCCAGGTATTCCGATACATCTAGGTGAAACATACCAACAATAAGGAGACGAGAAACTCGGAATTTAGTAACTCTTAATATGCGACACAGGTGCTCCAATGCACACAGTGAAGCATATCAACACCAGGAATTTTGCATCCACTTACGTGACAATACCCTTATTTCTCTTCATAGTACTGATGAGGCCTGCACTGGCCCCGTATATTTTGAGGAGAGCAAAACGGTCTCCTGAAACCCCCAAGGAGAGGACAAAGACGTTGGTGATTTCGTCCAGGAGAGCGATTTGAATGCATTCTTCTGAATTTTTTTAGAAATGAAGGCCTGGATATTTAGTAACGATGGAAATCGTGGACACCTCTATTATTTGGTGTGTGGTTTCATACCATTGAGTGCAAGACCCCTATTGCTTTTGATGGAGGTGTGTATAGCCACGTACAGTAGACTCACCTGTGTTATCATGCCATAGTGTTATTGTAACAGCTAGTTCTGGTTATACTAACAAGCAGAAGTCATTGAAACCTCAATGCATTTTGCATTCTGATTTTGTAAACCTTTCACGATCGTTATCTTCCTCTTTATCAGAATTACACAATATAAGTACAGGCCTAGAAAGCACTTGCTTCAGTGGGAAAACGTGGGATCGAATTTTGACTTAAATAGAAGTACATTAATTCACCGATATCATCAGCGCCCTAAACTTATTATTACTGGAAAAATATCAAATTTTGTTGTGATTTATGAGCCATAAAACCCTGCAGATGTTGACAGTTTGTATTGTATTGAACAATCATGATTGGGGTATTCTTGAAGACGTCCCAACAGCTTCAGTTGCTGCTTTGAGAGGTGACAATTTCTTTGTCTAGTACTGGCTTGCATATGAGCATGTAGGCCTCCTTCACGAAATAGTGATGTGTTGTATGGAAAGCAAGTCATCGCCACAGTTCAATCAGCTTTAGGAAAGTGTCCTAAAACAACAAGTATATGTGATGTTTGATGATACTGGTTGTCCGTTACCGGTGTTATTTAGGCGAACAAAGTAGCACCTGTATATACTGCATTCAGGTATTAACAGGTGCTATTATATCACTTACAGCCACTAATAGCGCCAGTGCACCTGTAAAGTTAGTAAAATACCCGAGTCTGAGTTGCCTCTAACACATATTTCATAGCACATCTCTCACTTCATGCCATTCCAGTCATCAAGCCCTGTAAGGGAACCAAAAGTGTATTTATTTGTTTTAGTTGAAAATTAAGGACTACCTTGCTCATACTTTAGCCATGTGACCTACTTTTCAAAATTTGATATTAAATTTGGTATACAACCTTTGAAAGTGACTTATATCGAGTCCTGACATTACCACTGCATGAAACAGTGAAAAACCTTTTTCTTGAGAATCTTCATGCCTAGTGTATGTTAATCCGAAGGTGAACCCTTCTTTCAAGGAAAATCAAACTTAAAGGACCTATATCATGATGCCGAAAAACACATTTGCATAACGTACATGACCATGACCATTGCATTTCACGCCCAGTAGGTCTTACTAGTACTACATTAGCCAGTTTCATATAAAATTTATGGGCTAGGCCTTCATATCATATATTTTGTTTTGCCTATTACAGTGGATCAGCATAATATTAATGCTGTATGCCTGGTACAATGGTGGGACGGGAAAACATTTTCGTTCAGTGGGCCTAGTCAAACTTTATTACTCAGGCCTAGCCAATAGTTTTTTCTTTTCATGAAAATAGGGGACATAGCATAGGCTACACGCTACATGATTACATAAACTGTGTTGGTTAAGATTTGTAGGCATAGTGTATTCACGCCGATTTGAAAGAAGTAGACAGGCTAAAAGTTTATGCATAAAAAAAAGCCAAACGAACTCAAAAGGCCCTCATTTAGGAAGTCTATTCACTAACCTGGTGGATGCGAACAGTCCGCTTTTGTGAACCGTTTCCAGCCGTTTAAACTTGAATACAGTGATGCCTACCGCATTAATTGTTTTTATATCCAACTTCCTTGAATTGCCAGATATTTCCTGTGCCGATGACATCCTAAACATATATATAGACCAAACATACCTGTAATTTCGAACACGAAACAACATACGGGTATTGAAGTTACCGCCAAATTTGAGGCGTCCTATCCCTCCAAGCAAGCTTGGCGGCCATTTTAAAAGATGTTTGGTTGTACTGCATCGTTAGTTTGTTTTCGAATTTCTTCGCGAGTATTTTCTGCAATAACAGAACAATTAACGTAGCAGTTTCTTTGAATCTGACGTAACATTAGCGAGAATTGGAATAAAAGCAGGTCATTCGAAATAAGACAAGTCAGCCGATCCAGGCAGGTTATCGAATATTTGCGAAATGGCGAACACGACAGGGTTCAAAGACCATAGTGGAGGAGCTCGATGCTTTTGCATTGTACATGGCCTGTAAGTTGAACTAGGCCAACTTTGAATTCATTTATTATTATCTTGAGCTGTAGTTCTTATCAAACCGGCGCGGGGAATATACGACACAGCTTTTGCAGTGCCCTGTGTGACATCATACAACTAAACCTAGGCCTAATACTAGTAATAATACTACTTACTAGTACAAGCCTAGTAGTAAGAAGGCTAGGCCTGGGCGTTTCATTTCCAATCAGTCACTTAGGCTAAATAGCCTAGTCTTGAATGCCGGTCACTGTCACAAAAATTAAATTAATAATACATTAAATACAAGTTTACACTTTTGGAGCGGAATTGGATGTTCAGGTATGGCTAGAACGTTCACTGCTGTCGCCGAGTTAAAAATGTGAGGTTGACAACTGATAGTGATACTAGCCTAGGCTATGTTAAGCAGGCAAGGCTTACCTATATAAGTGAAACATAGGCCAAAGCCAAAGCCTGCAGGCCCAAAAAAAAGAATTGGAGGCAGAAGAGGTGTTATAAAGTTTTACGCGTAACCTACATGGCTGTAAGCTACGTGTCACTGGCGGTAATGGGAACTGCAATATAACTCAATTCACTTTATTTATAACTTTGGCATGAATGCGTAAGAAAACACAGGGGTTGCGGGGTTGCATAAGACCCCTGCGTGAGATCCCTGCCAATCGCATGCGACTTCACAGGTCTCTTTTGTGTAATAATCGTGGGATAAATTAGGACTTGTTATTTTTGCGACTAAAATATCTATCGTAATTGTGGTTCTGTTTCCTGGGATTTTATCCCAAAAAAATTATGTTGGTGGTTGGGAGTTTGTCTCTGCAGG